>NC_053184.1:20652261-20978392 GCF_905163445.1 Pararge aegeria
TTTGTATTTTGACCATGAAATATGCACATAAAAAATTATCACATTATTTTTGTACGTGTATTGTAAATCAGGTTAGCCTTCTTTCAACTTACTCTATGCCAAAAATCAAATTGACTGGTTATTTGCTGAGTATTAGTAAAAATGTTACGTTATCTTACAGGTGTAAGATATCATCGAATTTAATTGCAATAACAGGATTTAGCATTCGGATGCAAACCTCTCGAACTTACACAGATACGTACTGGTAGTTTATTTTGTCGGCCGATTGGCGCAGTAGGCAGCGACCCTGCTTTCTGAGTCCAAGGCCGTGGGTTCGATTCTATCAACTGGAAAATGTTTTTGTGATGAACATGAATTTTTCAATGTGTTTATCTGTATTTTATAAGTATTTATGAACTCGTATATTATTCATAAAATTGTTCATCAGTCATCTCAATGCCCATAACACAAGCTATGCTTACTTTGGGGCTAGATGGCGATTTGTGTATTGTCGTAGTACATTGTGAAATAGTATTTGTGAAGTAATATTGTATTTTATTTTATTTACAAGTTGTATTTCCTGTAACTAATCAAAGTTTCATAAAAATAAAAATGTATAATCCACGGAACAGTGAGTGAGCTGTACGGATAGTGTAAACAATCAATCACACAATGTAAGCACTTGAGCTTGAACAAAATCGATCAGAGCACCTCGCTGTGTCAATAGCAAATGAATCACATTGTCGGAGCCGTCGGCACCGTGGAAGCCTTCGATTCTGTTAAGCCCTATTATTCACCGGTAATTAGATTTTCTGTCTGATGAATAATCGTAGATTTTACTGTACTTACCTAGTTTAGTAAATAAAAAAAGTATTTTCCCTTTTGCTAAATATTTTGAGTTACTCTTTTTAATGTAACTACTTGTCAAGGTTAGCAACAGCGGTTAGCAAAAGTAATTGTTCAACTTATGTGTTATTGAAGATAGAAAGAATACTCTGTTTAATATTCGTGAAATCAAGCTTCCAAGCTAATTTAAAAATCAGTTGCATAATTTAAATTGGATTCGTTAAGTAAGTATAAATCTATTTCACTCCACTCGCCATATTACAAAGCCTAGTATTGAAAGGTACTTCAATACATCGTATAGGCTTAGCGGGTAAGTAATGTTGTACTAGAGTCCCTAGGTCTATGATTTGAATAAGGAACATCACGGCGTATCTGAACAAAATCTCATCATTTTCATCCTAATGTTGCTTTCTCGCTCTTACGTATGATGACGTTCCTGTCACTCATCAGAGCCTGTAAAAAGTGAGTATAAATTGTAAAAAAATCCCCGCGAACCTTGATTTTATTGCCTCACGAGGTGTTAAAAATAGAGTATTCAACTGAAGGTTGAAGCTGCCTTTGTTTTGGGCGCCCCTAAAACCCTTGGGATTTATCCCGGCGCCCTTAACGTAACAATGTCTCAAAAATGTCTTAGAATATCTTAACATTTAGCTTTACCCCCTTGTTGAACAATATAGTTAACAAAAACACCCATAATTCAGTTCATTATTTAGTTTCCTTTGATACTTCTATCGTTTCTATCTGTGACATAAAGCATATTGAGAAAAAAAGTTCGCAGTATCCATTACAGAGTCGAGCGAGGAAAGGCACGGCCATTATGCAAATAGGTATTTAGCGTCATACATGCCGAGAAAACAACATTTATTACTCTCTTTGCTTTGTACATCGTTGGCCCATTAGATGTGAGAGCTAGTGGAATATTTTTTGGAGGTACGTGGAATTTTTTTTAAGTTTACCATACCATACTTACTTCCGCTCGTGAGGCGTAGGTTGATAGACACAGGGCAGCACTTTGCTGAAAATGTTTCTTGCACGCCGTGCAAAGTATTGCTAAAATCCATCCGATAAAGAAGTTGTCAGGATTTGGCTGGGTGAGTCGAACGTTGAATTAATTAATGTTCCTTGATATAATTGATGCAAAAATGTGCCTGTTTGTTTTTCATAATATATTATGGTTTCCGCAAAGTAACGCCTGCTTCTATCCGATATTATTTTTTTATTCATAAGACACCAACAATTGTAAGTACATTCATAAAAAAAATTAAATTATGTGTTAGAATTATAAATTCTGTCTAGTGCCATTACAATAATCAATTATAGTGTATACAGCATTATCGTTGTTATCTCCGGTCACATTATAAAAAAAAAAACTAAAATAAGTATTTAACTAAAAATTAGTAAGAATAATAATGTAAATATTTGACGGCCGACTGACGCAGTGGGCAGCGACCCTGCTGTCCTAGGCTGTGGGTTCGATTCTGGAGCTGGAAAATGATTGTGTGATGAACATGATTGTTTTTCAGTGTCTGGGTGTTTATCTGTATATTAAAAGTATTTATGAGGATTATATTCATAAAAATATTCAACAGCTATCTTAGTACCCATAACATAAGCTACGCTTACTTTGGAGCTAGATGGCGATGTGTGTATTGTCGTAGTATATTTATTTTTTATTTTTTTAATATAAATTAAGCTATTATAACAGATTGATAAGTAACATTTAATTAAAATTAAAACTATTTATATTTAATTCACATACAAATTTCTTCCTAAACTTACTAACTAACTACTTCATTAATTAACCAACTTCATTAATTAGGTTTTCATTTACACGTTGATCCTAAAAATAAACATTATAAACTCTTTGTTTGTGTAATATGGTGTAGTCATTGACAACTTTCCTCTAGCTCTTTGGCTACTGGTGCGTCCTACCGGCCCATTTATCTGGATCCGAGATAAAGGTTCGTGATTGACGACAACAAAGAAGCTCCATTACACTCATAATTGAGTTTCGAGGCTCTTTATCTTTTCCCGATTGCTTTGTTCCAACTTATGTCCCTCTAGTACATAAACTACCATATTATTATAAAAAGTAAACAACAATTATCATGATCTTCATCACATCAACCCATTACCGGCCCACCATAGGGCACGGGTGTCGCCGTTGAGAAAATTATGGAGAACTCTCAGGCAACTCTCTTTTTACTACTTAGCTACTACTGCTAAAGTGTATGAGTTTCAGTAGAAATTGAGACTTAGCAAATGGGAAGATGAAAAAACAGACAGAAAAAATTCAGCAAAGTGAAGTTTCTATGACGACTTGAATGGCGTGGTGATTAGCTTTATAAGCGGGAGGTTCGATTCCCGGCGCGGGCAGTATGGAAATTTATAGTTTCTGAATATTCTCTGGTGGAAGGAAGCTTCCGCCATGGCTTACTATGGCTATTACTCCGTTTCTGTTTTTGAATTATAAGGTTAGAAAATTAAAAAAAAAACATTAGCTCATCGATCATTTTGCAAAAAAAAATAGTTACCAAATTATAGCCATACTTGATAACTTTAACTACGCTTACTCAGTGGCACATATCTGTTTCTATTAATAGAGATCGATCGTTATTCAGCGCGACTGCGAGCATAACTCCGCCATTACTTAGCGTTGGGCGCCGCACACGGGCTTGATTGAGTTGCGTGTTGAGTTTCCACCACAGTGTAAGCTAATCAGCTCACACATCCGCACCGACACTAATCAAACTTCGCTCTACCACACCAATCTTATGTAACACTACTTGGGCTCCGCAACTTCACCCACTTAATAAACTATGAGAAAGATTTGGTGAGAAAAGTACGTTTATTTGCGAAGATTATGCCATCTTTACAATGAATTTTAAGTCTTATGTTATGGGAAATTAAAAGTATTACAAATAAGGCGAGACGGGAGTGTTTCCCCGGTAAGTTTATTTCCGATATGCAATATTTACTATAATATGTATTTATGCCATTATTATTAAGTTAAAGCTCTAAGAGCAAGAACATTTGCATCGCTATCTTTTACTAAATTTAATCTGCCATCTGAAGATTTCGGATTAAATTCATTATTCACTTCGCGCGTTACTTATTATTAGTGCGACGTGTTAATCAGCAAATGCTACTTCCTTTTTTTAACAATTTAAGCCTTGAGAATGTTTACGATCCTTTCTCACATTCCGGTTGATTATAAGATACTGACCACGCTGCACTGTGTAAACTGGGTATGTGGATCTTGAATCTAGATGTGTTAAAGTTGGAGCCGGCGAAGTTGGAAACTTGTTAGGTTTGACCGCTCCGAGTTCCCGATTGTTTATTCCATTATGTTTTATGTCAGTTCAAGAAGTTTCATCATGTTGAATACCAATTTCTTTAATAAGCGTATCTTGATGAAATTCGGCACAAAAGTAGTTTCCATCCTGTACATGGACGTAGGGTATTTTTATCCCACAAAAGCGAATGCGCCTGCAGGATTGAAAAACATAGCCTTTGTTACCTACAGTGGGCTTAATAGGAAACCACCGTAGGTTTGCTGAATAACAAAAAGTACATTCTGTGGCCGGACAAAACGTATTTTTTAGGCCGGGTAGTCAATGGGTTTTTAAAAACCCGAAACAATCGCGAGTTAGTTTACGAGCAAGAGCTAATCGTTATCTAAATAATAGAAAGGAAACTTCACTATTTGTGGTCAGTAGGTATTTCAGACGAGTTGTAGGAATGCCTGAAGATCTCGTTCCCAGAATAAAAATTTGCTAACCCGTTTACATTAAATCGAATCATTTTTAAGCAGAAAACTCCCAACACTCTGGTTCTGTTTCACTTCAACACGAAACGATAATTTATTAAACGTACTCGTAAGAAGATCAAAGAAAAACACTTAAACCCAGTAAAAAGTAAGCAGTTCAACCTGTGACAAATATTAAACATTGAAAATCAACGCCACTTGACCGTTATTAGCATAGCCAGCCCATCGACTTAATGTTACGACGAGAGGGTGAGTTATATTGACGTTTGTAGGACGCCGTGACAAGGGTTAGTGGCCGCCATTTAACGCCGAAACGAACCTACGATATCAATCTTTATAACACCTTTTGTAGAAATACTGATATTTTTATGCTATGCTGTAGTCAATCTCTCGTTTGTTTTATTTCCTTAATCCGAATTCGAAATATTATAAATATGATACATTTATGTTCACATAGGCGTACTCCAGGCACCCATGAAGTTAATAAACAATATATTTTTTGGTTATATTTATACACACGTTCGGTAAACTGAGCTACAACGATTCTACGTCTCTGGTCTAAGAAAAAGTCAACAACTAACAGGCTTAGCTGGGTATTCTTTTCGTTATTACCATTTCATAGCTTTACTGTTAAAATAATAAGCTATCTAGTTAGAATAACTAATACCTAAGTAAAAACATTAGATTTTTTTTTAAATTAAGTAAATTTAAAATTATTTTTCTGAGCTTATATATATATATATATGTCGGAAGGGGTGTCGGACATGATAAATAAAAGAAGCGGATAAGTCAGGAAAATAGTCTTTGTAATTAAATGAAATGAAGTAAAACTATAATCACTTAGTTAATAATAAGTAACCACTACTTCAATCAAGATAGTAATTATGCGAGATGGTTATCAACTATAAATTGTGGCTACTAATTCTAAGTTATAGTTGAGAATAATAATTAATTCGTTTTCCACAAATTAATTATCCAAAGCGTCTAGGATAAGCTACTAGCAGGATACATCATATGCACCGTGCTACGCCAGAGCCAAGACTGCCTCGCCATCATTTTCATTTTTCGGAAGGACACTTGCCGCTAACCTGAGGGGTTGCTACGGCGTCACCGGGGGAGTGGGGCGAGCGCGAAAGCTCGCCATGAGAAGAGCCCCAGGGCTCGATGACATCGGGGGGGAAGTGGGAGACGTCGACCCGAGGGTGCCTCCTGCGAGGACTCGGACCTCGGCTCGGTTCGACGTTAATCTAGCTGTTGGTGGACTTTTGGACTAATCATTGTTTAGTCCGATCGCCCCCGTGACCGTGGTAAAGATCCACGTCCGGATGACGTCAGAAATCGGGGCCCTCGTCTTCGCCGGCGAAGACGCTGTGTATGTTGCGTGTGTGTGTGTTGTTGGGACACGTTGTCGGTAGTTATTTTGTCGTCAGGGTCGTCAAGGACATGCTTCGGACGTCGCCGCTTTGGTTCGACGTCGGGGACGGGGGTATAAGTGGACGCCTCGACCACTAGGGGGTTGGGGTGTCGGACTGCATTTTCAAAGTAGGTCTTTGATAATGTTTTCATGTACTGGGCTATGGTGGGAAGATCGAGGTCTCGGTGGAGATCTACTTTGCGCATGAACCACGGACTGTCGGTGGTCATACGCATAAATTTGTTCTGCAGGACTTGAAAGCTCCTGTAGGAGCTGTGAGGGCGATGGGCAAATACGACGCTGGCGTATGTCATAATGGGACGTATGCACGTTTTATACAAGGTTCCCTTGTGACGGAGCCAAGACTGCCTCGCCACTGTAGTTTCGGTCTTTATATACGAATCATAACGACTTGAGTAGTAGCTGTGTGGGGATAATGAACAATGCGCCAGGTGGCGAGAGCGGTGCACGTGTTGTTTACAGATTTCTTGCCGGCGCCGTCATATATGTATGTCATATATATATATATATATATATATGATATATATATATATGATAGATTGTTAAAGTCCAGTTTTCCTCAAAAATTGTTATATTTTAACACACAAACTTACGTGAATTCTAAATAAATAATAAATAAATAAACAATGACAATATATCGCCATCTAGCCCCAAAAGGAAGCATATCTTGTGTTTATCTGCATATTATAAATATATTTATATATGATTTACAAAAATATACATTAGTACCCATAACTGATGTATATTTTTGTAAATCATATACAAATATATTTATAATATGCAGATAAACACCGTGACAGTTTCTATACTATATCATATTGTGATGTATCTTTTAAACAGTGTATGCAACTAAATCTGTTCTATAATTTATTATTAATTACGTGAGCTCCGTCTTAGACTGCCTCGTCACTCACCATCACTGTCAATAACAAGATATTATCGTAATTTCTCGTAGAGCTTCGTAGCTTCGTAGCAATGTTAAGGAACTACATACGCTGCAAGTAGTTCTATTTCTTTGTTTCTCAATTCAACGTCTAATTGTGAATATTATATGTGCACTTATTTTAACAACATTATTGCGTGATTTTTAATTAATTATTGCTTAGTTTTAAATATTGAATTTGAAGCGGCTATCAAAAAAATGGTTTAGAAGTCGTTGTTGACTCCACCAATAAAGTAGAGCAGTTTTTAGTAGTAATAGAGTTGTTTTGTGACAGAGCTCGTCCGTGGAAGTTCTACCACCATGCTTACTTCTGCAAAGCTGTGCTCCCGACTGAAGGGCGAGATTGCCGGAGTAAACACAGGCACAACACCTACGGCTCAGGTTGATGGACACACGGTTGAACAAGACGTATTCCTCGCATGCCCTGCAAAGTGTCGATCTGTTTATAAGGCGACGATTCCACTTACCATCAGGGTGGTCATCTACTTGGGGCGTCTGATATTACTGTAAAATAGAGAAAAGCAAAGATGAAAAAGTATAACATTAATTTATTTAAATCGGGTATACGTACAAATTGATGAATTTGTAAAGACGATCTATTAGCGTCGTCATCAACCTGTCAAGGTTCTACACCCTCTCTCTTGTCGTAGTAGATCACAAACCCACCACTGCTACAATGCGAGTTAGTGGGCTCTCAAGACAACCTGTTAAGGTTCTACACCCTCTCTCTTGTGAGGGTGTAGATCACAAACCCACTACTGCTACAATGCGAGTTAGTGGGCTCTCAAGACAATAACCAAGAGTGAGGGCTTAACGTACTCTCCAAGGCACAGGAGGTTCAAACCAACATTTTATAACTCAAGGCCGGAAATCAGAAGTTTTGAAAGGAAAAACCCAATACCTTACTTTTCCTCGTTTGACCCGGGATTTGAATAATTTTAAAGTAGGTGAAAACAAAACCAAATACTTTAGGGAAGTAGGTTTTAACTATTACCATTACCATACCAAAGTCGATCGAAAAAGAGTAAATAACAATTGTATTTCATTATTGAAAGTTAATTGACATCAGTGATAGCAGGTAATTGGAAACATACGCGCATTAAATATTTGCTCAAATAAATGATGTTTACTGCTACAACACATTACCGCATTGTTATTTGATTAACCGAATGGAAAGATGTTCAACAAAGTGTAGTGTATGAAACGAAGTATATAATTACTTCAATAAATTCGCATGGGAACGAATTAATACGTGCAATGTGCATTATAATTTAAACGAACGAATTATAAGCGATATTCATTTTAAACATTCGTGTAAAGTGGAAATTCGTCAATTTGTATACGTGAGATATTATAATATTATAAATTATTTTCCAAGCAAAGCAATATAAATTAATAAATGATGTTTTGGAACTCGTAGATATTTTAGCAACAATATGATATTAACGCGTCTTTGCTTACTCTTGAATCGAGAGAAAGGTTAAAACTAAAAGTATATAGTTCGTAATATAATTCACTATACAATAATCTAATGTTTAATTCAATATATCTTTTAAATTATAATTGATGCATTGGTTTGAAAAGAAGCACAGTTCAGCAGAATAACTACTTGTTCACTTGATGTCACATGATGTCACATGACATCATCATCATCACACTACTTTATCCGATGTAACTCCACTGGTGGATATAGGTATTTTGTTGAGAAGCAAAATTCCAACGTCCTAGCCCAGCGGCTCCCAGCGTCTCGCTTAATGTCATCTTTCCACCTCGTTGAGGGTCGGCCAGTGCTGCATCTTCATCAGTGCTATCGGTTTCGCTGAGCTAGTTCGTTTTTCGTTGTTTATTTTATCTAAGTTATCCTTCTTTATTTTTCTTTAGTTTTCATTCAAGTGGATTGTACCTACGGCACACTGAAAAGTCGTCAATTCCAAAAAGTTTCGAGAACTATAGAAACAGGTCTATGTCTTGTTTTTTAATAAATATATAAATGTGCCTATTCATTGCAATTTAAGCTTCGCTACTCGTTGAGCTATGCCACCACATGACGGGTGACATATTGGTAAAGGTTATTTTTCATGCAAAGGTTTGCGGTGGAAAAAACCCGATGCCGATGTTGTACACTTGTCGAAGTTCAATCTTAAATAACGCCGCAGCTCATAACAGTGCATGTAAGGCAATATGAGGGTAGTTAGAAAATAAAGTTGTTACAATTCGTGATTGAAATAATTATTCCATAATGGAGTTAGGAGTTTTATATTTGTAGTTGGAAAAAACGATAAAATGGCTTGTCTATTGTCTGGAAACACACAACATTCCAAAGGCTTAGAGCCTTAATCATAAAAGACGCACCAGAGCGTTGAGCGGCTGAATTGCACTGTTAGTTTACAATCGTTTCTTCAACTTTATTATCATACTATACTAGTAGCTTTTATCAAGTCCTCTCACAACAGCTTTCCGGATTACAAATACCAAGAAAAAGTCATGAAATAAAAAAATTTAAGCTTGTATTTTAAACAAAACTTTCCCATCGCCCTCAGTGACATATAACCTTAATACATTTATCTAAGAACCGGTGGATTAATGCTTGTACAAAGCAAAAACCTATAAAAAAACTCTCTGCCAGCTCTCCCTCGTGGCCTGAAAAGCATTTTGGCGTAAATCAAAACATCATTTAAATCAAAACTTCCCTACTACTAACTACCCGTCCTTTTTACTTGGTACAAAAATAATACATAGCATTTAGGACTTCTGGTGACTTACTCTTTGGTATAGTGGTTAGCATATTTAACTACGGATCACTAGGTACTGGGTTCGAATCCAGTGTCGGGCCAAAAATTAGATATTATGTTTTTTCTCTTGAAGAAAATTCCGTACCATCCTGGATTTAAGAATCCTCGATTTTCAACCATTTTAAACCATCGGTCCCGGTTATTATCACTATCGTTATGGCAATATGTTAAAGTGGGTATTTGCTCTAAAACTGTCTCTTCTATGAGAGATGAGGTCTGTGCCCAGCAATGGGATGTTAATAGGCTGGCAATGATGTAGGAATTACATTACAATCGTGCCAACCGAATGATATGCGTCGATTGGCTTCATACAACGTGTATGAAATTATATTACTTCGATAAATTCCATTTTAACCTCCAATGAAAGGGACCGCAGGGTTGCCATGTTGTCATAGTTCGAGCGTTACCGAACTCGTTGGTTTGCGGTTCCATTGAAATTCAAATTATTGCCAGTTCATTAAAAGATTTCTCTATATACGGGCTATTTTCACCTGGTAATAACTGTTACCAAAAATGTTGGTGGTGTGGCTTTATTTTGACAGCGCTGTCTGTGAGTTCATTATAAATTAAAATAAATTTCATTTCAATGAAGCCTGCCGGCCCACATTAGACGAGCGTGACGATTCATATGAGTAAGAAGGCTTCTGCTCAGCAGTGATGGTTTTGTCGGCCTCCTTGCCGCAGTGGTAAGCGCTGCAACCGTAGAAATAATAAGGAGGTCTCGGATTCGATCCCCGGCAGGGAAAATTTGAGAATTAATAATTTTAGAATTAGAAGCTTTGTCCGTACCTAATTAACACCTTGCCGCCAAAGACGTACCGCAATTAACTTCTCCGGTGCGATGCCGCATAGTAACCGTTTCATATAACTGCTACACCCCTTGTTAGTCCGCTACCATCTTTGATTTGATCGCCCCTGATCACCAGGTGGGTACGGTGAGACGAAAGTGCGTTGGTTTGTTAACACAGCAACCTTGTAAACACATTGACATGAATTCTTGCATAAAAATAATAAATGATTAAGTGAAAAAGCTTCTTTTTATCCCAAAAAATCTGCGGACTTTTAAGAAAGTGTTGAAGCTGTTACTCTTTATTTACCTCCTGAAGCTAAATCTGCTGAACGGACTTTGAAGAATAGTATTAAGAGCGTGTCATGATTCGATTCCAAAACGATGCAGACTAAAACGCGATCATAATTGCTACGAGGCAGCCCTATGCATTTTCATTTCTACGTTTCTTGCAATCCTTACGTGCATAATTAATAAATTAAAGACAACTAAAATAATCAGGAAATCCGACGATAAGAATTTTTCAAATATTGGATAGAAGCGATACTTAGCGGAATTCCATGATATATTAAGAAAATGAAGCTTAAGCATCCTCAGGATATCACGACTTTACAATAATTAATTGTTAACAATTAAACGGTTTTGGAGCAAAAAGTGTGTAGAAGGGTACATTGCCGAACATCTGTTTGGTGTGGAGTATAAAGATTGAAGAAATGTTAAATTACACCATACAGATTCTACTGCTTTTCGCGGAGTATGGCAAATTAAGCTTCGTAAGAATTTTAGTTTTTTTAGTTTACTTCAGCAAGTTAAGCATAACCATTTAGTCATAAATACGGTCAAGAACGAATGGCAAAGAATATCTTTTTTACCGCTGTGAAGAACTTCGTAGTTTTATAATAGTTTTTATTGCTTTTTAACATTATTTTTTAATACCCAGAATCTGAAGTCATGTTATTTTTTTCTAGAAATATCTTCGATTCAGGTGGAGCTATTAGGCACTTAATATCCTTCCTTATGACAAATACTTTACGCAAAACACATATGCTAGTACCATGCGACTGTCTTCACGTTTTTAAGAACAATAAGAACACCCTTCTTTATAGATACCTACTTATTATTTTGTTTGTTGTCTTAACACCTGAATCGATCTTGACAACAATATTATTGTCACAAGATTGAAGATGTTGAAAGTATCAACACGGGATACTTTCGTCCCTCAAAAGCATTCCTACGGGATTCAAAAAACAGAATGTACGCGGGAATACCTTGTATTATAATATATTGTATACTTATCTCAAGTCAGCATTTCTCCCAACATACGTCGATACTTTCTTCTTTGTTTCTATTCTTCCTTATTCGTCGCGGAATGCCTTGTTTGTATCATCAACTATATAAAAACACAATTGTGTATAGTAAAACATTGTAATCAAGAAAGATATGCGTTGTTTAATACAATTTCTTACTCATCTTCATATAGTAATACTAGCTGTGGCCGTCATTCTTCGTCTGCGGTTTTTGTTACTTTCTGTCCTTTTAAATAACTCTGTGCCAAATAAAGCTGATTGGTTGCTTAGTTCGGACGTAAAGAATGGTCAGACAAACAAACATACTTTCTCTTTTATAATATACGGGTTCTCTCCTTTCCACAGCCTTTTATTTTAGGCGTAGGTATTGTTTTTATACTTTTAATAATTGGCTAAGCCCCGTGAAAAATACGCATTTTTTACCACTCAAACATAATAACACTTTAATGGAATAATCGATTTTAGAACTCTTTACCAATCTCGCCCAGGAGATATTGCTAAGTAATTTACTTCCTGTAAATTATTAGGTAGAATCCAATTACAATTCCCTCATCCAATTTAAGAATAAAAAGAACTCCAGTTAAGGATTATTTATGTTTAACTGTAAAAAGAACTCGGTGAAAGTGGAAATTCTGTGGATGCATAAATCAGTGTCAACTGCCTCATGAACGTCGCGTAACTTTACCTACGCTCGAGAATCCGCAAATACCATCTATAGACGTGGCAACTTACACCTCCAATCTAACATATCAGCCGAAAACTGTGATTTCTGAAAACGGAAAACTATACATACTGAAGCTGAAATACAAGGTTTAATATTTCAGCTTCAGGAGCTTGTTGTAAAATAATTATTTAAGATGTCATGGATGCTCCATCCTATAAAATAAGAACACTTTTTACTATATTGTTTACACTTAAGATTAAGAAGAAATAAACATTATTATTATAATTATTATTATTATTAACAAGGACAATGATGAGCAGGCCATGCAAAGAACACATCCTGCAATGAGTCTGTAATGAGGCTTATCACCTAAGCGTCTGGCACCGGCAAACACGCCGTTTAGAGTTGAACACAGCATTGCAATAATGCAGCATAAATAAATAAATATAAATATACTACGACGATACACACATCGCCATATAGCTCCAAAGAAAGCGTATGATGAATATTTTATGAATAATATACATACATACTTATAAAATACAGATAAACACCCAGACACTGAAAATAATTAATGTTCATCACACAACAACATTGTGGGAATCGAACCCACGGCCTTGGACTCAGAAAGCAGGGTCGCATAATAAGCTCTACTTCTACTCCAACCTATATGTATATATTTGATGGGCAGGTTGGTAATCGATGATGCAGTCTAAGAAAGTAGCGGATGAACCTGTTAGGGTATGCCATTTATGTTTTTTAACCCATACCCCGAATCAATGGGTTACGCGACATCGTACTGGAACTCTTATTAGCTTGATGGCATGCCTTTGTCGATAAGATAGCAACTGACTACGACTGGAATCTCCAAACAGGTCTGGGTTCAGCCGTGGCTAGTTACCACCCTACCGACAAAAACGTAAGAAGCAATTTAGCGTTCCGGTACAAATCGTGTGTAAACCGATCATGTTAGTCCGTAACCATCTTAGACTGCATCTTACCAACACGTGCCAGAAACTAAAACTCAATTACCTACGTTACCCTAAATATACGTTTACCTAGATATCGCTATCAAACAAGTTGTTTGACAAGTAACAATCTGCAGTCGTGCTCCAGCCAACTTGTCGTCACATCTGTAGCCGCTAATAGAAATATAGTCAGCCATAAGCAAATGTATTCCAAGTAACTTGGCAGTGTACGTCACGAAATGTACCTTATGATGTGAGGATACATTTGCTTCTTGGATAAAATGTCGATAAGTGTTTTCCGGGATGTGTACGCTTTTTGTTACCGTTTTGCATTGGATATAACACTTTTAGCCGACCTTACGAAAGAAGATTCACAATTCAAGGATTTTTTTTTCATTCTGTTCTGGGAACACTTATGTCTCATTAGATAGAGTGACACGATGTTACGTGGGTTGTTTATTATATCTATACCAATATTATAAACCTGAAGAGTTTGTGTGGTTGAACGTATGTTCAACCAAACAAACTCAATCAAATTGATTGAATCATATAATCAAATTGATTCAAATTAGAAGAATATTTTTTAATTTAATTTAATCAAAGGCTATATAACATCACACGATTAAAAGGAGCGTCAATGAAAAATGTTACGAAATCGGGAAAAATATTCCTTTTGAGAGCTTCTGATGCGTGAAATGCGTAAAAGTTACGCCAAAACAATATGTGACGGAATTATTCCTATTTAAAAATTCTTATAAAAATTTCAGGATAACATAAGGTTATCTTTTAAGGTTTACTTAAAAGCGGACGAAATCGCGGACTACTAGTGTTAATATAAATAACATCCAGGACGATAGCTTAAAATGATCTTTGAGGCACGAGAATTTCACGGGGAATCTGAAATAATCGGGGATTTTCAGTGCTTTATTACTGCTTCATATACCTAATAATGAAGTTACGTTACTTTAATGTTTGGATAAAAATAAATGGAATTACGAGATCCTTTTTTAGATCGAATAGTGAAATAGCCGTGCCATACGAACAATCAAATAGGCAGATGATAGACAGATCTTCAAAATGATCATATGCACTGTCCCACGCCTCCCGCCAGCCTAAGAACTGTACGCAGCTGCTGTTCCACGCGAACGAACCGACTAATCCGCCTGATTTATGTCCCCCGCGCTATGACGGATGTCCCCGCTCTGACTGCACGATCAATGCTGTACTGTACGGTGTACTGGATTGTTTATCTTGACTTTGCAATAATCGTACTAACTGAGATACCTTGTTTGAGTTGATATTTATTCAGATTTTCGGCCAACCATTAAATTCCTTAAAATCAACAAATTCCAATTCAATATCAAAATTTCATTCGGTAATCCCTACTAATATTATAAATGTCAATGTAAGTTTGTTAGTTACACTTTCACGCAAAAACTACAAAACCGATCCTCATGAAACCTTGTACACATATTCTTGGAAGTGTTAGAAGTAATATAAGATACTTTTTATCCCGACATTAAGCTCGGTTCCTATGGGAGAGGGGATGAAAGTGTTTGACGATTTTACACCATAACTCCGACAAATTATAACCGATTTAAATAATTATTTTTGTAATATAGTGGTAATAATATGTGTTTAATTTTGCCCAAACTTTGTGTAGATCTGAATGTAGTTGGAGATAGAGGACAGAACTCCTCAGCGGACAGCAGCAAACCCCTCATTAGAGGCTTAGCGATACTTAATACTTAATTTTTTTTAGAACTACAACTAAATTGAATGTCACATCAAAAAACAAAATCAAACGCAGACGAAGTTGCGGGCAACAGCTAGTTTGATATAAAATAATATACAGTTGCCCTTGAATGAAATAGGAATTTTATGTAGCCTAGTAAACTGCACAACAAGTTTAATTTTGCTTATAATATTTATATTGTTATTGCCCATTTTCTTTTTAAATTTTGTTATATTTTTATATTTGCAAAATAAATTTTCAAATATGTCTCCTGACTATGCACCGTCGTAATTTTAACTTCTTTTAATTTATCCCTTAATGACTTTCTTGGGTCCAACCAATCTGTAATATTATGTACTCGTGAAATGTAGAATTATTATGTAGTTAAATATTATTGACCGGTCGTTGCTCCATACGTTAAGCTAATAATTAGGGTTGAACTGGTCTTATTCCACTTTTTCGAGGTTGTAACATCTAAGCATCAACGCACTACGTTCTAGAGACTGTGGCAACGTTTGTGGTTGCGCTATATTTGGTGTCTAGTGGCTTCGGCTTCCCTTTTGGCACCTGTACATAATTTTTTTGGGCAATTAAACGACAATTGCCTTAACACTTCAGCAGCACTCACTGGTAAAACCAACAACCATCTCTCAAAATTATCTCGTAATACTTGTACGATAAAAATATCCGGCTTCAATGGTTTTACAGCAATAATAGACTGACTCTCTGCTGATTCTCCGCCAGACTAAGGCGGAAGGTTAGACCGTGGCTAGTAACCTCCTACTGACAAAGACGTTGCCATGTAGCAACCAATGGGGTATGGGTAGGGTTATGAGCATTCCGAAATATTGCAACCGCAAGTCAGGTCGCAAGTAACCAACTTGATCTTTAACCTTTCGGAATAAAAAAAATATCTAAAAAGAGAAAAGAACAACGAATTAAAATATCTTGAATTGTATATTACAAAGTACTCGTTTTGGAATTTTGCAGAACTAGGCCTTCGAAACAAAATTTTTTTTATTCGACTACTATCAATCCTTCATTTTAATGTTACCGGGTGGTAAGTGATCATGTAGTCTTAGATTATAGCGAGCTGTTGGACCGTCACTTTCCTCGCAAATCTCAAATTTCCACTGCCTGAGACCGACCCGGGACTTAATAAGACCACGACGCTTAACACTGTGCTGGGGAGATCGTAGAATAGGTGCCTAAATAATAGCATTGGAAGTGTTTGCGTCACCCAATCCTACTTCCCAGTAAAGATGTCAAGATGCCCTTACAAGGGCGTCTGGGACCCGCGATGTTGACATAGGATCCCTGCGCATCTGAGTCATGTCAAAAACACATAAACTCATATAAAGAAAAAGAGTGTCTCTGTTTTTATTCTTCGTTATTAATTAGAAAAATGTGCTTGCTAATATTAAATTTGCTTGTTCAGGTATGTTCAGCTTGAACGCTCTTAAAGTTTGGAACTATATGAGAGGTTGACTTCTTTGACAAATCAGGTGTTTGCAGCAGTTAAGCACCGCGCTCAAATGCTGGATGAGTTACTGGCTTAATAATGCCATTTCTTCACACTTTAAAAAATATGTTAAGTCATCAGTTTCGAACATAATCAGTGAGACTTAATTGTTACTTCAATGCGCCAAAAATTTGGTTTTTTTAATTGAAGCAGCCTGATGGATGTAAACTCAAAAAATTAAAAGTTTAAAACCCATTCGATACTCTTAGTCCTGAGCTTGCTCATGCGATAAACTAAAGAGAAAATAAACATGATTTCAAACCTAGACATATACATATACCTACTGTAGTAGGTACTCAAATGGTAACAACTTATTACGCTTATGTTAAAAAGTCCTATTATCGATAAAAAGTTTGGGTGTGAATTAGTGCTCTAACCAGTTCGCCTTTCTAATAATTGAGGATGAAAATGTGACATGGTGATAACAAAAGAGAACACCCGGCTAAGTTTTTTGTGGGCTTCTTCTTCGACAAGTGCGCATTTGGGACCCTCGTAGCTTTAGTTTTAAGTTTATTGTAATCGCCATCATCTCACTACCGTGTACACATTTCTCATAAGTGTTAGTTATGGGCCCTCTTGAATTGAGATATTTTTGACTTTTACTTTGAAAAAGGTTTCAACACTGAAAGATGTCCGAAATCAAATTTCGCCTCCTAGCGTCATCATTGATACCGATTGGTTTAAATATAAATCTTTAGTGTATTGGAGGAATAATTGTCAAGAGTATTAAAAAGCTGTAAAATCCATATAGTAAGGCCTCAGCCTTCCCGTAGTTCGATTCCCAGAACTCACCTTTACTTTTCAGAGTTATATTTGATTTAAATTTATGCAATCAGTTGCTTTAACGGTGAAAAAAAACATCGTGAGAAAATCTCTTTGAGAGAAAATCGCTTCTGTGAGTTCTCAATAATGTTCTCAAAGACGTGAGAAGTCTAACATTCCGCACTTGGCCAGCGCGCTGAACTAGAGCTTAAGCGCCCTTCTTGTTCTGGGAGGAGACCCGTGTTCTGTTGTCGGCCAAAAAGGGTTGATAATAATGATACTGTTGCTGTAGCAACAGGAGGAGTTATTTAATTTAAAAAAAACGTGATCTAAAGTCTGTAAAATCTTAGGCAACAGAACAACGACTACTTGAATATCGAATTAATATCAATCCTCTAAAATACAATATAACAATATGTATCACTGCATAAAAAAATTAAAACGTAATTAATTTCAATAAAACCACTTTTCGCTGTAAAAAAGATATCGCAGAAAACTTTTAATACTGAATCAAATTCTCAATTCTCCCGTGAGCCTGCGCTTATTACCGATACTTGCAGCTCTATTCAATAAGCTGAGAGCTTGAAGTCGGTTTAATGAACGCAAAAAAACGCTGTAGCTTCCCAATAAATGATAATTTCATTTCACTCCATTTATTTTTATAGAACATATTTAATTCGCGTACCATTCATTTTATTCTATTTCTGAACATTCACTTCATGAGAACTTACTAACAACGATTCTAGCGACAGAATATATTAAGAAAGAGCGAGTCTCTCTTAATATCTTTTAGCTGGCGGTCTCGCGAAAGTACCTATTAAGAGCGTACCATCAATGGCTGCAAATTAATTTTATCCCTTTTTTAATATACATTTCCATAACATTTTAAAGTTTCAATAATAAGAACGTTGAATATAAACTACTTGGTTAGCTGTAACTCGGCAAGACACTCCACGTAAAGTAACACTTCTCGAGACACTGTATTAAATATTTATTTCGCAATATATAGCCCGTTTATTGAAGAAACTTTTTTCGTACCTACACAAGTGAGCAAGAGCGGAGCAAAACAAATAGAACGATATGCAATAATTCCTAAAATTGGTTGAGCAGTTTCAGAATTGATGATTACAAACAAACTGATCTTTTCTCTTTATTATATTACTAGCCGGCATTTTAGGTTGTTTACAAATCCCGTGGGAACCGTTTGTTTTCCTGGGATAAAAAGTAGCCTTTGTAACTCTCGTTATACTTAGATGCCAAAAATCTAGTTTTTTGCCTCGTTAGGGAGTAAAATAAGGATTAAGAAACAAATAAACAGACTTTCCTGAACTTGTTTATAATATAAGAAACGATAATATGAGTAGCGATACCTACTGTAGACCAATCCAAGAAAATTCGTCGAAGGCTGCCATTCATTTATTGCTTTTAGATAGACAGGAACCCTAAATGTACGAGTATATACATGTACACTGTCCGATCAGTCGTGGGTAAATAAGCACTCAGAAGCACTGGAAGCGGTAGACAATAGATGCTACCTATTTTCCACAATCGAAGTGGGTATTTATTCTTCCAGATAAAGTGAGATTGAGTGCAACGGTGCCCCGAGGGATGTCGCTGTGACGCGACGTCGACGCTGCGTTCGCTTCCGAAACTCAATCATACTGATTTATCCGCATTAATATTAAATTGGATCCGATTGGAATAAAATATAGAATGGTTTTATTTCCAAACAACCGTATTCCCAAATAGTGCTGTGAAGTTTTCCAATGAATCAACGCAGATTGAAGAATCACATAAATCAGATTGTTACGAAATGCCGTGATATGGTGTGTCGATTATATTCGTCTTTGGAAATAATGTTACGCTAATTGTTAGGATGAAAAAGGTCCATAGCCTTATTGGTTTCACAGTGAGCAGGTCCGACCTCAGATCACAAGGTAGTACTTATGGTAAGAAATACAACCCAGAGTTTATAATTGGCGTTTTGCCTGGAAGAAATTTGGCATGGAAAAGAATATCGGCTACCTTTTATCCCAATTCCTTAAGTTCCAAGAAAAAATTGAAAATTGTATACGAGCTAAACTGCCGGTAGACAGCTTTGAAATTTGGCATGCATGTCGCCTATGATATGGAAAATTACATTGCTATACAGATCTCTCAAATAGTTCCTTTGGTAGGATTAAAAATTGTTTACGAGCGAACCTTTAGACCCAATTCTGAAGTCCACGCAGACGAAATCGCGGGCAGATCCTAGTCACTAATATGTGACAATTGTAAAAGTCCACATATCCGTAACGGAGCAGCGAGGGAGATCTATGTTCTAAAAACTGCCACTTCTTTGAGAGTAGGGCTGGCAATAGGCTGAGGATGTTATCTAGAAGTATATAGTAAGTATACAAATAGCTGTAATCGTTCTATACGGAGTGCACATGGATGCACGATGTCTTGGGGAGTTATAATGCATTGAAATGCATCCGAACGGAAGAGCTTTAGCCCCGCGAGGTTCCTAGATTTATTGACGCCTGCCTCTGTATAGCGACGCCTCGGAATGCATTACCGGCGCTATAAATAACTCCGCCGTACAATAAAACTCAAATACACCTACCTATGTTATAGCTTTGCTACTGCTATAAATTATATTTTGCTCTCTACGTTGTATGTTAAAAAATTGCATTTGTTATTTCTAGTTCAACCTAGAAGGTTAGAGTAATAATATATGTATGATTGCAAAACAGCATTTAAATTCGAGATTTGTAGGTAATTATTCTTAAAAAGGTGTAAAATTGGGTGTTTTAATGTAATAGTTTCTCTGAACTGAAAAATATTTTCCTAAAATTTTAATCCCAATCACAAACTGAATATAATACCAAAAGTATTTCATATTTGTTTCGGAAGGATAAAATACCAGACATACTGGCTGGCTTACCTTTTTTTTTCAGAAGAACATTAAATTTTAATTGAGTATTAATATCGTAACTATACCAATGTATATCTTAATAAAATATACCCTATTGATTGGCCTCGTCGAAGCCCTAATATTGACCGATTGTTTATCACAATCGTCTACTGCAAATCACCATTTTCACTAAATATTCGTTAAAGCACGAGGTATCACAACATTAAAAGTTATTAATTGGACCGTAATGACCGTCGTGTCGCAGCGATCACCCGGCTCCCAACTTTTCCCCTCCATTGTATCTGACATAATACCGGCCGAAATATTAAATACGCCCGACTCCGGCTAATAACCCACCATCCCAATGCGCTCAGCCGGAACAGAACAAGTTTTGGCAATTAAGAAACTTTCTTCATCTTTTTAGAAGAATATTTGCTGTGAAACGATATAATTAGTTTCCAAGCTTCACGAATATTGATCAATAATGGAGCTTCTCTGACACACATATTACTGAATTGGTTTATATTTGTTCAAGAAATTCCAGTAACCTGTGTTTATCAGCGTTCACTGATATAAGAAAGCTCTTGGCTTTCAAACCCAATTTTAATATTTTAGAACTTAAAGAAATATATTGAGTTCCGCGGATAAAAATCTGTATTTCTTTTGAAATTTACTTCCGCTTCCTCCTCCTTTGTGCCATCGAACTATGAAGAGTCTAAAGGGTCTATCGTCATTATGTTGCGAAAGTGAAGGAAAAGCGCTCAGGCCGCGATTGCCAGAGAGTCACAGGTTCAAATCCTGTCGGTTCCGAAAATTTTATATGCATTTTAAATTTATAAAATTGATAATTCCTCCAAGTGTAGGTAAAAACACTAATAAAAATTATATAAACCGTTATGTTATTTGGATCCCGCGTGTAAAACTACTATTAAAACATGAAACGAGACGGGTATTTTAAAACACGAAAACATACAACGTCAAATCGTATGATTCCTCTTTTGCTATTGTTAATAATTGGAAAATTTCGTCATAATAAATAAGGGACATCCAATAAAAATAATTCCATTGACGAAATAAAATACCTCTATTTTATTGCTTTAGTAAGAGACTAAGCGAGCAAACGATTTGTTTTAAATTGCGTGCCCACGTTCGTCTCAGTTTGAAACGACCTTTACTCCATTGATAAGGGCCAATTATTTAAATTTATAAACTCAAATGCTTGTCTACATCAAAGACACAACTCGTTTATGAAAATAATGTTTGTCTAGAACATACTCCTTACCTATATCCCTCGAGTACAAACTCCGTGGAAGTTAAGTTTTATGAAACGTTTTTATATCATAAATGTATCCTGAGTGAATCTAACTAAAGAAGAATTAATCTTATTAAGTGAAAAGTTAAGTAAAATAGCGATAGTGATAAAAACGTCAATTCAAAACTTAATTTGACAGTTTTTTCATTTCAATTGTACGGCAGCTTTTGACTACGGCTCTGACCGCGTTTAATTTTCCGACCAACTCCTCTCCAACTCTATTAAAGCATATAAAATAATATGTTCAAAACATTGATATACTAATCAAATTATATTGTCCCTCTCGAACGGTACAAAAAATCGGTTTGTTATTCAAAGACTTCATTGCCATCTCGTTTGATGAACAGAAGACTAAAATAATTATTCGGGAAGTGAAACCGTAATCTACCTCGGACTCTTAAAGACACAGTCTTCATTTTGTAAAGAGAGCGTACTTAATTAATGTAGTTACCTGACCACTCTCAACCTTAAAAAGATACCCAACATCGATTTAGTCCGTATGTACCTACGAGCATTAGGCTGTAAAAAACTCCTTCACTTTTTTGCTGCAGTTACTTCTTCTATCTACATTTTATAATTTGAACAATTAAATATCGCTTGCTTTAACGATGAAGTTAAATTTCGTAAGGAAACCTGCATGCCTGAGAATTCTCCATAATATTGTCACTGGGCTAGCGTGATGAACTGGGGCGCTAAACCTTTCTCATTGTGAGCCCGCGACCAGTAGTGGGTTGATCATGATGGTAATAATATATAAATAGTGCATATCTTGATGCTATCATATCAATGGCTCAAAGCTCAGCTTTTAATTCGCGGTAATAAAACATCCCGACATTCGCATCTGGCGGTAACTCTGCGGTAATTTGTGCGGTTCCGCGAGCATCCCCCGAGCTCGTATATTGCTCTGCTTTTAATGAGCTATTAAACTCATAGAGCGTTTTATGAGCTCGTCGTTTTAAAGATCTCGCGTCATGGCCGATGAGCGGGAGGCAAAATCACTTTATATTGTATAAAATAGCAACAACAACATAAGACGCTATATGCGTTTTAAATTTATAAAATAAAATAACGCTGTTGCAAGACGCGACGCCCGTTTTTCTTTTACGTCAACTGAGCGACTCTTTGCGCCAGTTTGAGCAATTCCATGCGAGTAATTTAACACCAGCGCGAGCGACTACCGATAACGCGCGGTATTCGCCTAAGTTTGAACAGAAACGCTATCTGCCAGATACTTAATAAAATTGAGTTGAAATTCAGTCTACCCCCTTTTAGAACATGCTTGATCTAGACAAGCTGTTATTAACATCTTCTTCTTCTTCTTAGTCGTTTCAGTCTTGACAGACTGGTCGTGGTCGTCATCTGGGTGTTGTGGCTCGCTTGACAATACTTCGCCACTCTTCTCTAACGGTTGCCTTTCTTGCGCATTCATGTAGAGGAGCCTCGAGTGTGGCCTTCACTTGGTCCGTCCATCTCATCGGTGATCTTCCGCGTGGGGTTAAGGGGGTATATGACAAGAACAGCTAGTCAACCTCAATTGTCAACCTCACCTGCTCGCGGTTTCCCCTGCTAGATAACGGACGAGGCTCTGGCGACCGACCAATGGCGGTATATCCATACACCCATCTGGACAACTGGGTGAAGAGGCTTCAGCGGCCTTGGGGTTCTAAATGACTCCATAAATGTCTGGTGTAGAAGGCAAGGGGAAACCACTATTTTCCCAAGAAAGTCGTCCTAATGGAAAAAAGTTATTAACATAAAGGAGTAGAAAACAAGAGTTAGATTCAAAGAAAATTCACGCCTTTTTCACGAAAGACGTGAATTTCGGTGAAGAGTCGGGCAATCTCCGAAAAAAAAACACGCGGCTGAGCCATATATTAAACAGCCAAAATATATGCTGTTAAATATGAAATGTGTAAAATTAAATCATTACCTTTAGTATAATTTGTTGAAATATTTTACATTTAGAATGCGTCTTAATTTTGAGATAATAATATTACGAGAGAGGAATTCGTAATGAACTATTATTCATTCAAATGAATCATTCATAGTTTATTTTCATGTTAATAAGATTGGTATAAAATTTTATTAATATCAATTAAATTTGATTATAATAGTTTTTGCGTACTACTAAACTTTTTCACCAAAAGAATTGGAGTAGGGACCAGAAACCAATTTCCATGAAATAAAGATATTCTATTATTGTATTAGTAAGTAAAATGTATTTCTCCAGGAAAGGACGTCGTGCAAGACAAGACACAAGACTGGCTGTTGAGTTTAAATAAATAAATATACTACGACAATACACACATCGCCATACAGCCCCAAAGTAAGCGTAGCCTGTGTTATGGGTACTAAGATGACTGATGAATGATTTTATGAATTATAAACATAAATACTTAGAAAATACATATAAACACCCAGACACTGAAAAACATTCATGCTCATCACACAAACACCTTCCAGTAGTGGGAATCGAACCCACGGCCTTGGGCTCAGAAAAACCCAAGTTTAACTGTTTGAGTACCTACCGCCAGATCTAAAGTCTTATCAGGATAATTAACGGTCTCATAATAGGACATATTATGAGACCGTTAATTATCCTGCTGGGCAGACACCACCTGTTTCATAGAATAGAGTGAATTAGAAAGACCCACCACACTACTCCAATACGGATTGGAGGAGTTTAACGATTGTTTGAAAACACAAATTTTTAATTTCAGGGAAAGAAATATATAAATATAATTTTTCCGAAAAAAAAAAACAATTTATTTTTCTGATGCGTAATGTGCGTTTTAAGTAATTAATATATCATTTGCTTCAACGATAAAGGACAAAATCGTATAATCTAGCCTTTTATAATTAAAGAGGATATTCACAGACACACATACATACATATGTATGTCTTCTTTAATTATCAGAGATATAAATTATAGGAGGAGTTAAAGAGGACAGATCGTGACATACTATATGGCAACATTGATGTCACACAGAAATGCAACAATGCGTAGCGCTATGACTCCCTGGAGACGACGTGATCTATTGACTCGAGCCTTTTTTCCGAAAAAATATCCGTTTTTGGAACAACTTCTATTGATTGTCGACGTTACCACGTACCGTGACGCTATGTCGTTGCTGCAATGTTTAGTCAACATTAGAACCGCTTCAAAATGGAGAGTAGAAACTCAACCTTAAAAAGCGCTTTTTTATACAATGAACTTAAATCTGAATGCCTTTACCACGTCACGTTGTATATCTTATATTATCACCTAAGAGTTGTTGAAACGTTGTTTTCATTAGACGTCGCCAAAATCATTAGGCATTCGGTATAGGCGACACCTAAGTTTAGTGAAAACGGGCAGTCTATCTTATTCTTATCAACAATCTGTGTAGTCACCCACTTGAATGAATGATGCCTAAGTAAAACGGTCTAATTCGCGCTTTCCTTCTACACTATGCTGTATTCCTTTTATATTCCAAGATAATAGGTGTAGAAATATATTAATGCAATTTTCTCATACAAGCGAACATTAAAAAAACTTTTGTTTGTCTAAATAAATCCGAAGCATATTCTTAAGGGCCTGCCTTTACAGTCATTCATGCGATATATTTTAAAATATAGTTTGGGAAGTATAGGTAAAAGGGAATACTTTTGAGTGTGAGACAAAACATGGTAATAATGCAAATATACATTGAAGATGGCAAGAAGAAATAATAGAACATTACATTTTTGTATCCGTGAAAACAACAAAAATCTATATACCCGTGTAATTTTATTTTTATTTTTATAAATAACTCAAAGCCTCTAAAATACGTTTTCTTCGCATATTACACCGGAGGCTTCTCGGGAGATTCTAAGTTACTTTAAAACAATTGCAAGTTTCACGTTGTTATAACCAATTACGAAGTTGAATATCAGCAGAGACAAGGACAAAAAAACACGCTTTCGCATTTGTAATATTGGCAAGGAAGTTAGGATTAACTCAAACGTTTTTTTTTTTTAATATATAGACAAGTGCTTGACTGCAATCACACCTGATGGTAAGTGATGATGCAGCCTAAGATGAAGCGCGCTTGCCTAGAAGACGAATTTTCACTCTTAATTTGAAGGTACCCAGATTATAGGACGTATCGGGGAAGACGGAAGATGGGAGGGCTTCCAGGCCTTTGCAGTGCGGATCTGAAAGGAAGAAGCAAAACGCTTCTCTCATCTCAATGGTTTTCAAGTAAGAATACACGAAAGTTTCATAAATGTGTTAGGATGGTCCTTAAGGCAAATGCAATAAAAATTCAGTGAGTCGCGTCTTTAAGTTGGAAGTAGTTTCGTAAGTACGGGATAAAAGTTTAATTTTAAACTATTCCGAGCGTTGAATACTTTAACTTTCCAATGTTTTTTGCTCGAAGCTGACTTGGAACAAACTTCTCGAAAAGAAACAAGACAGCTCATTTTAATAACGTTCAAAACAAATTATTACTGTTAAATAAGTTTGTTCGCAGCTTAATGCTTCAGACCTTCGTAAAATAAGGTAATATTCACCTCACGTAAACAAGCACTTCGCGCTGATTTAATAAAAGATACTTTTAAAATACAAACTTAACGTAGCTATACCATTTATAAAACAACTAGCCGCTGTCCACCGTCTACGTCCGCGTTTATTACGGACTTTTACAAATGTCGTGGGAACAGTTTGTTATCCTGAGAGAAAAGGTAGCCTATTTAATATTTTACATCCTTTCAACAATGTCTATACCAAAAATCAACTTGATTGGTTGCATTGATAATATGAATTAGGATTTAAAAAACAAACGTGTTCTATTATGAAAACCATTATTAAAAAAACAACATCACTCCCGACCATCCTTCAACTTCAGCTTTAGACCAGCTCCAAAAATGCTTTGTAAAGGTGTTGCATCACTTTTCATATTATATATTTTTTAAACTTCATGTTTGTTTGATATACACATTGCTTGCGTAGCAGTATAAATATTTATATATATATATAAAAATTTGAAAGTATATTCAATAAAGATTTTTTATTCTCTTCTATTTAATAAAATGATTTTGATAGAAGGATTACAAGGAAGGCTTAGGCTTTATACTTTATTGCAAATCTTAAAAATGCATCTACGTAGTGGGTACATAGCCAAAACTCAATGCCTACAGACATTTTATACTAGTAGTAGATAAGTACAAGCCTTTGGTAAAGTTAATAATCTCTTATTAACCTCTAACCATAAATCAATATTATATAATCCAGCCAATACTATGCTGATCGCAAGGTATTGTTAAGAATTTCAAGTACCAGTCCGGAGTCGAAATTTGCTGTCTCCTGACTTCTTCTGACAATTTGTTCAAGGCTGAAGAGGAAGTAAAGTTGTCGGTTTCGGTTATTATTGCTAACTGGTGATAATAAACGTTAAAGCCCACCAACCCGTGTTGGAGCAGTGTGGTGGCTCTATGCTCTGAAAACATCTCACTTATGAAAGATGCGTTTGCCCAGCAGTCGAACGTAAATAGACTACTGGTGCCGATGAATATGTAGAAAATTACTGAGGGTAGTTATAAAACGAATTTTCAACCCCTTAAAATATGACTTCTGTACCTTTTATGACTTTTCCTAGAGAGTATCGATTTACTACTGAAATAAAAATTATAAAATTCACCTTTCAAAACAAAATCGGTTTATCCGTTCACACTCACGCTTACACACACATACACAAATATAGACACGTAAAACTTATATCAGCACGTCGTTTTTGTCAGGTGTTAAAAAAGGAGCGTCTAAAACCACTCCATTTACTTAATTGTACAGGAGATCGACTTGTCGATACACATCAATCTAACATTGACTTCACGTTGAATACATTATTAATTGCGGGCCTTAGTAAACCTTAGTAAATAAGCCAACCAATTGTATGTTTTCTTTCCAATTAACATACGTTAAGCTGTGAACATTCCAGTTACCATATTTTATGAAAGCGTATTTAAATCCTTTCAGCCGGGTATGACTCTTCATTAGGCTTCCATTAACTCACTATAGAGGCACAGTGTAACAATTAACAGTGTACCCATTCATTTTAATTCCACAGATTTGTTTATTATGTACGACACTCACGAGTAAGTCTTAATTTACGTAAGAGATTTGTAGGAAAGATACTCGAAGACCAAATAAGATAGGATTGATGCTAAATCCTCAAATTAATAGTTAAAACATTAACAACACATACAAAATAGAACAACATTATTAGATATGTAAATTAAGACAAATATTTTATTTGTACTCATTATTTTTCATTCATTGAATATTTTGCTTGCTAATAATAAATCTTTCACTACCACACAATACACGTTCCCAAAACACCAGGTTAACTGCAAGAATATGCCTTACGACATTAAGTTCGCCTGTATGCCCAGTCTTGTGCCACCGCATTATTAAAAGTTGTTTAGCGTGGCGTGGAGTAGTTGCGTTTCTGAGTGAATAAATGAATGCTGAGCCCTTTCACTACGAATAAGGAGTTAAAACAAACCTGTAAGCTGCTATTTACGTCATAATCGTTTAAAACTATCAAAAATAAGAAATGACAAATTACACTAGAGACAAATCAATTGAAATCAAAATACACTTTATTGTACACCAAAAACAAAGAATTACAACAATAAAAATACACAAAGACATAAATATAATCAAGCACACTGTAACAGCAACCTCTTCATTCGCAACAAGGTTGACAGACGACACCTAACGAGTCGCTGGGACCTGCTGGAAACATGTATACCCAGCAGTTGTTGTTAATCGGATGAACTGGTGACGATGACACTGCTTAAAATTCACTGCTTATCAGTGGATATACCGCTCATACATGAATTGTTTACACTGTGCCCGGGAGCAGGAGCGGTGTCCTGTTGCAGTGCTCAGTTTTTAATGACGCAGTAATAAGATGAAGCGCGTAATCCTTCCCCCCCCCCCCCCCCCCCCCCCACACTCCCGCGCCTGATGCAGGATTGATGAGGTGCTTAGGCGGCATTCTCTTCCACCAGTTAATCAATGTATACTCTGCTGTCAGTGCGTACACGAATTTTTCAAGTAGCAAGCACGGTCAACTTATGGAAATTAAGCTTAATTTGCTATACTCCGCGAAAATGAGGAAAATCTGTATGGTGTAATTTATAATTTCTTCAATCTTAATACTTTACACCAAACAGATCTTCGGCAATGTTCCCTCAAGAATAGTTTGGAGGGTATAGCAAATTAAGCTTAATTTTCATAATATATCATGAAATTCCGCAAAGTAACGCCTGCTTCTATCCAATAGCATGGTTAACTACGGACACCAGGTCCTATAGTGGTTATTATAATATTACTAAATAAGTGTCTAACCTTCATCAGGTTAAATCACTTGATAGCAGGTAGTTTAAAGGTGTGTGAAATATTTAAAAGAAATCCCGTAATCGGTCTATATCCTCCTAAGCTGTGATTGTGGATCACAGTAGGCTTTCCTTTCGGGGAACAGAGTTTGATTGACAGAATTCAACTTTCCACAGTTACGTGCGTTTTAAGCAATTAAATATCACTGGCTTTAAGAAGAAAAAACATCGTGAGTAAAACTGCATGTCAGAGAGTTCTCTATAATTTTTTCAAAGGCATGTGAATTCCACCAATATTCACTCGGCCATCGCTAGCCGTAAACTTGATCTTTCTGTCGAGCAGACCCATGCGCTATAGTATGGGTAATGGGTTGATAGTGATGAATCAGTTTTAACTTGAGGCATTACATTTTAACGCTTGAGAATTATTTGCCCGTTAGTTATCAGTTAATATAATGTTAAAATATATTTGATGAATTAATTATAGATCAAATGAAATTGGGCAGTTTAAAGAGCATCCATAAATCATATCATAACGTTTGCTTTAAATCAACAAATGAATATTTGATAACACTCCCATTGGTGCTAGCTACGTTAGCTGCAAATGAGAGAATATTCAATGCAAAAACAATAAACTATTACTTCATATTTCATCTAACTAATCTCGTTTATGTGCATCAGCAATATTTTAACATTCGTAAATAGCACCTAGCAGTCCAGTTGGATGAAATGCCCCTCTATATGGGACGGTTTGCGCATAATCACCATGCGGAGTAGACCGATTGGTAATCGCACGAAGGAGGACTGCTGCCCGCTCTCCGTTATATTCCGTTAAAATCACAATGTATGACATCCGCGGTAAGGGTGTGGTGACAAGTGTTTTCTGATCTGCCGTTACCACAATGCCCGCTTATCAATATTTCATTTGAACATAGACCGTCAAGATAAGTTATTACATAAACCACAGGTTGTTTGTATTGTAATTATTAATAATAATATGGTAACTACTGATACAGAAGTTGCTAGTACTTTTGAAAACTTTTTTCAGAATGTTCCTATTTTGTTAACAGATTCACTAAATTCCTCACCTACTGCAGCTCAGAATTTATTAAGAGGCAACATTAATGAGTGCAAAGTTTTATTTCATTTCAAACATATAGATGCATCGGATATCAGTAAAAACTTCAAGTTGTTAAAATTAAAGAAAACAGGTGATATATGGGGAATGTCGGTAAAGGTAATATCTCAAATTATTGACGTCATTGCTCCTCTTTTAGCCATAATTTTCAATGAATGTGTTGATTTAGGTACTTTCCCGAACCTAATGAAACATAGTAAACTCATTCCTCTATTTAAATCTGGTAATAAAAATGATATAAACAATTACAGACCTATCTCAATCTTACCAGCTCTTAGTAAGATATTTGAAAAAAATATATTAAATCAACTCTTATATTATTTTAATGTAAATAACTTACTACACCCTGAGCAGTATGGCTTCACTAAAGGTCGTAGCACAACGGACGCAGGCGCTAAACTTATAAAACATGTTTATGATGCCTGGGAATGTTCACAGAACGCCATGGGTGTTTTTTGTGATCTATCTAAAGCTTTCGATTGTGTTGATCATAAAACCTTGCTTCTTAAGCTAAGCCACTATGGTATCCAAAACGTTGCACTAAATTTGGTTGCCTCTTATCTCAGCAATAGAACCCAAAGAGTTTGCATAAATGATGCAAAGTCTCAGGGTTCAAATACCTCAATGGGTGTCCCACAAGGCTCGATTTTGGGTCCTTTTCTATTTTTAGTGTATATAAATGATCTACCGTACCATGTCAGTGGAACATGCGACATTGTATTGTTTGCAGATGATATATCTCTAATTTTTAAGACTGATAGGAGTAAAGATAACTCTGACGAAGTAAACCGTGTTATGTCGCATGTGTCGCACTGGTTTACAGTTAACAACTTACTTTTAAATGCAAAAAAAACAAAGTGTGTCGTATTTATCTTACCAAATGTAAAGAAAATTGATAAAAATATAATGATAAATGGTGAATCACTAAAAATAGAGACTTCCACAGTTTTCTGGGCGTGACCTTGGATAATAAGCTACAGTGGGGTGCCCATATAGATTCACTAGCGGGTAAACTAAGCTCGGCTGCCTACGCAGTCAGAAAAATTAGACAGATTACTGACGTTGAAATAGCTAGGCTAGTTTATTTTGCGTACTTTCATAGTGTTATGTCCTATGGAATCTTGTTATGGGGTAAAGCAGCTGATATCGAAACTATATTTATATTGCAGAAAAGAGCTGTACGGTCAATATATAAACTTAAATCACGCGAATCCCTCCGTGAGAAGTTTAAAGAAATAGGCATACTTACTGTAGCTTCACAATATATTTATAACAATATAGTATTTGTAAGACAACATATTAGTCTTTATAAAAAAAAAGTGGACATAAACAGTCGACTTACAAGAAATGGTCATAAATTTGTGTCATCTGCATATCGTCTGCGTAAGGTACAGGGATCATTTGTGGGATTGAGTATACGCTTTTATAATATGATTCCTAAGGTGATTTTGGACCTGCCAATGCACAAGTTTAAAGAATTTGTTAAAACACATTTATTAGAGCGAGGTTACTATACAATTGATGAATTTTTTAATGATAAGGTTGCTTGGAAGCATCCGGCTCCGCTTTCAGCTCTCACAAGATAGAAAAATGAATGTTAAAATACAAAATGTAAATTGTTGATGTTGGAAAAGAGCAACTGCTGAGTTTCTTGCCGGCTTCTTCTCGGTAGAATCTGCCTTCGGAACCGGTGGTAGAATCACTACAAACAGACAGACTTGACGTTTCAAAAGTGCTTATATTAGGCCTACTTGAAATAAATGAATTTTGAATTTTGATTTTTTGAATTTTGTAATTCATTACGAAGTGATCTTGCTGATGAGACGTGCTACGGCAGCCACCCAGACTTGGAAGGCTGGATACTTGCGACGCAAGTAATTTTGTTAAATCCTGGGTTCTCAGTTGTTATCACTAACACCTGATAGTAAAAATCAACGTAATAATTATAACCATCAGAATTTCTGTCCTTATTCAGTGATTATTCCACCTATCTCCTACCTTTATTACATTCAATTTATCCATTCAATTTATCTGTGTTGTGTAGTTTATTATTCTATAAACCAAAATAGTATTACATAACCAGAAATGTACTGTATTTTCCACGCTTCCCCGATCCTAATATCCAACCCTATTATATTGCACAGTATGATGCTCACGTAGTTAGTAGTGACTTAAATATTAATGCACTAACAAGCCTCTATTCCATTAGCTACGCTCAATAGATACCAGGACCAAATAGATATCTCCGGGGACGGTAGTGACAAAATAGCCTGACACCGCAATTCCGTACTTCCCCAGAGTCTAACGCTCAGCTAAAGTTTACGGGATTAATATTCAGACAAATTTTGACTTAGCAGTTGGCTAGGTCGGCTACGTGCTGGCGCGTCAAAATTACAAAATAATTACAGAAGATTTGAATCACAGAATCCTATACACGGTCTCCTACAAAATGCCACGGGATGCCCTAGTCCACCACGCTGGCCGAGTGCTGATTAGTAAACTTCACACGCCTCTGAGAACGTTTTTGAGAATTTGCAGGCATGCAGGTTTCCTCACGATGTTTTCCTTCACCATTAAATCCGAAGGAAGCCGAAGCTCTCTCTTACTGTATTGCACGATTAATATGAATCTCAATTTTTAAACTGAATATATGTAGTAGAAACAATAAAAATGTTTTGCTATAAAAGAAAACAATAAAAATCTTTAAAACCAAATTCAAATTCAAAATTCATTAATTTCATCATTCAAGCAAGCCTACTTTATAAGAACATTTCGAACGTCAAGTATCTCTGTCAGTCTTTTTGTAGTGACTCTACCACCGGTTCGGAAAGCAGATTCTCCCGTGAAGGTTATATTATTTACATTCAGTGAAGTATATGGCGATATTACGAGGCGATTGGAGTCTTATGAGACAGTGCAAGTCCTATACCTTGCACGGTGCTCAATGTCATTAATAATTCTGTACTTGATACATGATCATTATGGCGCGACCACGTGAGACCAGCTGAGACCGAGTTGATTTAGAGTAATTGATTCACTGTATTTGTCACCGGCTGGTCTAGCTTCGTCTTCATAATCCACTGGCTTGTCTAGTTATATCTACTAGTTGTGTTAGGTATAACTTCATAATGTACTTATTACGTACATTTAGTAATTGACTTAGTAAGTATTTAATAATATTAAGTGGTAGTAAAGCTTTTGTTTTCTTGAGATTACTCCAGTCTTTCACGGGTTAAAAGTAACCTAAACGTTTTCGCTTAACTACGCCATAGAGGTCGCCAATTTTCTAGTCTAAACACAAGAATTAAGAAAAGAGAAAATAATGTTCTCTTCGCATTACAAAGTGCGCTAGCTTCTTGTTTTCATTTAATTAAGAAATTTTGCTTTGCTCGTTATAATTTTGCTTATTTCTTTCGATTCGTGGTCACGAGAGGTGTCACCTAGAATTATGACAATATGCTAATAATATCAAAGATTTTTTAAATCTGGGGTGTTGCATGTGAAAAAATATAAGCCCCTTATTTAATAAAATTAGTAAAGTATGTTTTTTTAATAAACCAACGAGAAAGATATTTTTCTAGGGAAATAATAATTACAAACTAAAATTAATATTTACAATAAATATAAGCCGTCTAACTATTCACTTATGGGCATGGTGCCCAAAATGCTGGCGTTATTGCCCCTTTGAATTGCTAGACTTAGCCGTTGGGCTAAATAAGCGCCACCAGACGTAAGGACCAATTTTTGGGACACGAAATTAATAAAATTACGCACGTACGCACGCATTACGTAAAATTACGCTTCAAAAACTCAAAAAGTTCTGCACCGATCGAGCTGAAATTTTAGTATGATTTATAATCCGCATCAAAGTAAAGTATTGATTCTCTTATTTCTCTTATATTTAAAATAATTTGGATTAGCATAAAATTGTTCTACTAGACCTAATGCCCATAGAACTTTATGTAAATAATATGATGACATAACTCAACTTATTTCAGATTTTTTGCTTTACGAACTTCGCACTATTTTCTAGTCACGGCGTGCGGTGACGGCGAATCAAAATACAGTAGTCACCACCCCTCCTTTTCCCGAGGCAGCAGTCCATCTACCGCAATCACTAACTGGTGGGTATGCTCTCCTCTTGGGAGACGCCTTTACTCCAGCAGTGGGCTGTAATGGGCTATTGACAAATTTCGTAGATAGAAAGGGAAAATGGTATTTTTAGTATTTGACATGCCATGCCAACGTAACTGCCCACTGTTGAAACATTAAATTTCTTTAGACGGACAAAGTCACACATCATGCTTAGTTTTCACCATTTTATTGCCAAAATAATTTTAAGAACATTCGTTTGTCTTCCGTACTTACATCTAAAAGCGATAGTATCTCAAATATTTTTATCTCGGGAGATCAAAAGAATCACATTTTGTCAAAGCTAGTGAACGAGGAGTGCTCAGTCGGCGCGACGCGACGCGCACATGTTTGTGTAACGAGCGCGGGCGGACGCTCGCAAGCTGCAGGTGCGGGCTCAGATCCGGCGTCGCGATTGATGGCTTCACTTTCAAATGTATTTCTGAAAAGAATCCTCCCGTTTGAACGTATGAGTTGAGACTGTAATATTTCAATCGAAGTTTTGAACATTTTAAGGAAACAAAATGTTATGTTATTGACTGCTTGCATAGTTCTACTTTATTTTATATCTAATAACTAATAATTCATCATCATCACAAGTCATCAATATCATCATCATCATTATAAACACAGTACCAGCCTACTACAGCACATAGGTCTCTCACAATGAGAAGGGTTTAGGCCGTAGTCCACCACGCTAGTAGGCCCAGTTCAGATTGGTAGACTTCGGAAGCCTTTGAGAATACTTTGGACATCTTTCAGGCATGCCAGGGTTCACGTTACCTATATGTTTCCTATTGTTGTGTTATTTTCTCACCTTGAACGCATACAATAGTTTAGTGATGAAAAACTATATTATTTTACGCTTTTGGTTAAGAGCCAGAGCCAGCCAAATTGTACCCTTTTTCTAACTTGCTATATGGATTATTTCTAATATCTTCTTTTTTATGTAGTGTAATATAAAAGTATGTTAATTCATGTAGAATTCTTCTTTTATTCATACCGAGTTATAGTTTTGATGGCGAGGGGCACAGCTGTGTTGCGGGTTAACGAAGTTCAATCAATTACTTTTGATAGCACTCGCAGGCGACGCCACACGTGGCCGCTAGTTATCCGATATCAAGTGGAGTGTTAATCACTCCATGCGGTCCAAAACTTCTGTACCCACGGTTAGCTTAATGAAGTCTAAGTTACTAGTCGGATCTACGAACAGAGTAAGTCTAAATTATGTAGCCTTAACTTACTCGTATAATGTATCTGTTTACGGAATAATCCTATCACTAAAACGGTTTTTTTACACACAAGATATACAATGTATCTCTACATCCTATCCTATCCTGTAAGGATCTCCTTTTACGGAACTGTAAAAACGTTAAATAAATACATTAGACATTCCTTTTAAACCATCGAAAATGTTTCAATAAAAGAGCTATATTAATTATGTAATAGGTTTTATAGTGTCTGGCAATGTGTCCTTACATTGTAGCAAAATAATATATTCTTTTACATTTTTATAAGTCGATTGTGATAAACACATTTGTAAAATATTACTAGAGCTATACAAGTTCTCAGGACACCCTGCCTGTTCCACATATTACCATAAAACTTAAAACTCAAAACTAAGTATAGCAAATAAGATAGGGTGATTGACTAAATGTTTTTGAGATCCGGTCCAGAATTGATCTTTTGTCAACTTTAACAGCTGCATACTGGAGATGTATTAAGTTTAAAAACGGCACAGAAACAATACACTGAAACCTGTGAGCAGTATTGAAAGAAGCAAAATTTATACAAATATACAAAAATTAAAAATATGAAGGTAACACACAAATAAATTCACATTCACAGTATATAAACCGTATTTAAATAATTATACTGTGGAAAGGACAAAAATATGCCGCTATAAAAATTTTCAAAAACAAGAACCTCTGCGTCCTGTTTAATCCATTGTTAAAATGTGCTCCAGTTTAAAACGTTTAAAAATTAAACACACACCGTCAAAAATATACGCGAATATAAAGTTGGAACGTAAAATGTGCAGGAAAATAATTCCAGGCCTACTGCAATTGTGGATATAAATTCAGTGCAGTTCTTATTTAGTTCAAACTGTGCTTTGCGGCTGCTGAGTCTTCATTTGATCGCACTTGTACTCTAAAATAGGATTTAATTGTGCTCCCCAGTATCGAAAATAAATTATTTATGTAATGAAACCATGAATGTACCAGTTTGAACATAAAAAAACAATACCACCCTCTCACATTATTAATATCACAAAATGTAGGTATATTTCCTAAATCGTGGTCACGACGGGACTGCGTAGATTCATCCCGTGCCATTCAACTTACGCTTCTCGTACCTATGCAACTGGGTCGAATTATCGACAAATCCAAAAATATTATCGTGGTATGTAGCCGTTGAACTATATTTAAGAAAAGTTGATTAACCACGAAAATATTAGTTTAAAATCTAATATTATTTAGTATACAAACCTGTAATATGAAAGGTAGGTTCTTTCTAGGATGTAAGCATCCTGTGTGGAAGGGGATTTATTTTTGAAAATCAGGGGGAATTTTCGTGAAAGGAAATATCAGATACGTAGAAAGGGAATATTGTATAAAATTAGTATTTCATTTGTTAGCTATTTCAAATATAATTAGTGTCTGTCAATGTACCTATGAAATAATAAGTGTAACCATGTCAATATACCCTTGTTGCATACGTTTCATGACGTGCATTGACAGTTAGCAATTTCAAATATGATTAATGTCTGTCAATGTACCTCATGAAATAATAAGTGTAGCCATGTCAATATACCCTTGTTGCATACGTTTCATGACGTACATTGACAGGTAGTGATACCGATTTATGTATAGGTACATACTGATGAGACTTGTTGGCATTGAATGATTGTGGTGGACGGCAGTCTATTCTCGGCTGTGATCACGTTCGGACGTGGACATAAAATATATTACTGTGAATAATTAATGTGATTAATGTGTGATAAATAGGAGATAAATAATAAAATGATTTAATGAAATTTTATCAGAGTATTATTCCAATTAAGAAGTGGGATTGCCGGGAAGATACGTTTATCGTCATCCTGGTTAAGGACTACGCCCAAATAACAGGTGAAGTATTATTCTTATTTAAATATTACTATTGTGTTTTATATTTGCTATTAGCGCTTTAATGTTTAATTCTTTTACTTATTTATTTTTCTGTGAAAATAAAGTCTAGTTCAATTTTTATTTTATTTATCTTTTAAAACAATGTTCAGAGCAAAATAAATTTATTATAGTCAAACTAAGAACTGTGAATAAGAATGTATACTGTGTATTTTTTTTTTTAATTTTTAGTGAAATATGGAAAACAAGTCAAGGTCTCGCAAACGCCTGGTCATCCCCGAGACCAGTTCAGAGTCTTCGCGCTCGCGTAGCAGATCGAGCAGCCGGTCGAGGCGTCACAGGAGAGCAACGCCGCGTAAGCGATCGCGACGGAGCGGAAGATTTCAAGAGAATAGTTGCCGCCGAAGGGTTCGGGGTGGCACACACACATTGAACGCAAGTCTGACGCCGTCGCCGTCAATTAGTCGCTCCAATGACGGTACTTCTGGTACAGCAGGTACGTCAGAGAATGCAATTATTTCTACACTTCTTGAGTTTATGCAAAGTCTAAAAAGGGACAATAATAGTGAACGCTTTCCCGTGATGAATGTGATTCCTGAGTTTGATCCATCCAAACGAAATCAAACAATTCACACGTGGATCTCAAAAGTTAACGAATGCGCTTCCATTTATGGATGGACAGACAAACAAATAGCTTACTATGCGTTACCCAAGTTAGTAGGATTGGCTCAACGATGGTATCAAGGGTTACCAAGTGTAAAATGTTCATGGTCAGAATGGGAAAATAAATTAGCTTTAGCATTCCCAAGTGAAGAAAACTTCGGACAGTTGTTAACGGAAATGCTTGCTTGCAAGGCACGTTTTAATGATTCATTAGAAGAATATTTTTACGATAAAATGGTTCTATTAAATAGATGTAAAATAAGTGGAAAAGATGCAATTGACTGTATCTTATTTGGAATTGAAGACCGGTCCGTCCGAACTAGCGCAGAAGCAGCTCAGTTCAGAGAACCTGATAAATTGTTAGTATATTTAAGAAATGTCAAAGCTAATAAACGACTAGAAAAATCAAACATAACCTTGCAAGCGAGTACTTCAGATAAACGTGTTAAGCAAATAGGTCAGAGTAGTGTTCCTAGGTGTTATAATTGTGGGGAGGAAGGCCATCCATATTTTAGATGTAAACAACCCATTAAAAAGTGTGAAATTTGTCACAGGATAGGTCATGTAGGTAGCAACTGTGCTATCAAAACTAAGGGTAGTTCAACTCGCTCTGATACCACGAATAATAAATCTGTTTCGTGTGTATATCAAAATCAAAACAGTGACGAAAAGTACTATAAAAACGCTGTTGTTGAGGGTCGTGATTTAAATTGCTTTATTGACTTTGGAAGCCAGTGTACGATGCTCAAAGAATCCGTTGCTAAATGTTTAGATACAACTTGGTCGACTAATGATTTGCCAGTTTTGAGAGGGTTCGGTAACTCTCTAAGGTAAGGTCTCTCGGTCTCTCTGTTTAGGTAAATGCTCACTTTCTATAAAAGTAGATTCTGTTAGTGCTCAAGTAGATGTGCTCATCGTACCTGACAGTTATTTGCGCGAATCCTTATTAATCGGACAAACATTTACGGAACAAGATCACGTCGTAGTATACAAAACTAAAAATGAATTGAAATTGTTAGATAAATGTACACAACTAAAAGATAAAATTCTGGTATTTGTTTCCGAATTGGTGACAGTCAAAGATCTTACAGAGATTAATGTTCATTCTGTACCTGTGCATAATGGGGACATATTGGTGGAGTCAAGCGTTAATCAGCAAAAAAAATATCAATTAATAGAGTGCATTACTAAACTGCAAAACGGTAAGGGTAAATTGATTGTAAAGAGCCTTGACCAATCAGGCGTTGAGTTACAAAAAAACACCTTATTGGTTCGAGCTCAACCATGTAAAGAAATTAAAACTTTACTAATAAATAGAATCGGAACTGACACTAAATCTCCCCCAGCTATTATTACAAAGAAAATGATTAATACCAGTGAAAGTTTTGATAAGACAGAAGAATTAGCTAGTCTGTTGAATCAATATAGGGATTGTTTCGCTTTCCAAGTTAAAGAACTAGGTTGTGTAGCAGGGGTGGAAATGAACATTAATCTAAAAGACTTTACACCAGTAGTATACCGACCTTACCGCCTATCTTATTCGGAGCGAGAAGTAGTCCGGGATATGGTTAATGATCTAAAAGAGTCTGGAATCATAAGAGACTCTAAATCAGAATATGCTTCCCCTATTTTATTAGTTAAAAAGAAAACTGGAGATTATCGGCTATGCGTTGATTTTAGGAATTTAAATAAGAAAACCATTAAAGAGCATTATCCTTTACCGCGAATAGACGATCAATTAGACAATTTGTCCGGTTATAAGTACTATACTACATTAGATCTTGCCTCTGGTTATTATCAGATCCCTATGTCCGAAACCTCAAAGTATCTTACCGCTTTCATTACGCCTGATGGGCATTTTGAATTTAACAGAATGCCATTCGGTTTAGCCAATGCGCCGTCTACCTTTCAAAGAGCAATTAATAACATTTTAGGAAACGCTAGGTTTAAAGAAGCCTTCGCATATATGGATGATGTTATTATTCCATCAAAAACTATAGAGGAAGGTTTTCAGCGTTTAATTAGTACATTAGAACTATTTCGTAAAGCTGGGTTAACACTCAAACTTTCAAAATGTAATTTCTTTAAAGAGTCCATAGATTACTTAGGTTTTGAAGTTTGTGAAAATGGTATTAGACCAGGCAAAAATAAAATTGCAGCCGTAGAGAATTTCCCTGTACCAACCGATCAACATAAACTAAGACAGTTTCTCGGGCTTGCTAGCTTTTTCAGGAGGTTTATCAGAGGGTTTTCAATGATTGCCCAACCTTTAACTAGACTTCTAAAAAAAGAAGTTAAGTGGCAATGGGGTGATAGTGAATCAAACGCGTTTCAAACATTAAAACGAGAATTAGTTCAACGACCGGTACTAACATTCTACAATCCTGAATATGAAACCCAATTGCATACGGATGCATCAAAGAATGGAATAGCGGGTATATTACTTCAGAGACCAAATAAAGAGTCCCCTTTTAGTGCTGTCGCTTATTATAGCAGACAGACATCCCCAGAAGAGAGTCGCTTCACTTCCTATGATTTGGAAACGTTAGCTGTGGTAGCTTCGATGCAACGCTTTAGGGTGTATTTGTTAGGGGTACCATTCACGGTTGTTACAGACTGCAATTCTCTCCGCGCTACGTTTGAGAAAAAGGATATGTTACCTAGGGTTGCTAGATGGTGGGGAACAATGCAAGAATATGATTTTAATATTATTTACAAACCAGGTGCTACTATGGGTCACGTCGATGCTCTCAGTCGGAATCCCATAGCAGATAAAGAAGTTTTGGATATTTTGAACATAGATTCAAATTGGATAGTAACAGTGCAGCAAAGTGATCCGGAATTACAGCGTATCGTAAATATTTTAAATGACCCCGAAACTAAAAATCTTGCAGAACTGAAAAATAACTTTATCGTAAAACGTGGGTTACTATATAGGAACACTAGCGACGGAGAACGTTGGGTAGTTCCCAAAGGGGTTCGCTGGCAAATCCTTAAAGCCAACCATGACAACATAGGGCATTTCGGTTTTGATAAAACGTTTGATAAAATTCGGAGACAGTATTGGTTTGCTAAAATGAGACGGTTTATAAAAAAATACATAGACTCGTGCTTAGAATGCGCGCACCATAAAATACCGTCCGGTAAAAAGGCTGGCGAATTACATCCAATACAAAAGGTTGAGTGTCCTTTCCATACTGTACACGTTGACCACTTAGGTCCATTTGTACGTAGTAAAAAAAGAAATTCTTATTTACTACTAATCATTGATGCTTACACCAAATTTATTATGTTATTTCCCGTTAAAAGTACTAAGTCAGTTCATTCCATTAGGGCCATCAAAACTTATTTCCACACTTTTGGTGTTCCAAAACGATTAATATCAGATCGAGGTACTTCTTTCACATCTAAACGTTTTCAAGAATTCTTGAGACAGCTTGGTGTAAAACACATTTTAAATGCAATTGCGACACCTCGTGCCAATGGCCAGGTTGAGCGGTATAACAGGACAGTGTTAGCGGCTCTCTCAGCTAGCAATCACGGTAAATCTGAATCTCTGTGGGATGAATGCGTGTCTGAAATACAATGGGGCCTAAATAATACGCTTAACAAAGGTATAGGGAAAACGCCAGCTCAAGCACTTTTTGGAACAAACCTTGTAGGAACTTCTGACTCTTTGCTAAATATTCTTGAGGAGGGCACGATTAGCGTGGATGAAATACATAACAATAACGATCGAATCGATGGTTTGGGAAATGTACGAACCGATAGTTTAAAAACCGTTAGGGACGAGATATCTGAATATGTCACTAAAAATCAATGTAAGCAAAAGGAACGTTATGACAAGAAAAGAACTAAAGCTCAGTTTAATTTAGGTGATTTAGTAAGAGTCGAAAGGGATGTTCCATCAACTGGTGGAAGTAGAAAGTTAATTTCTAAAATCCGTGGTCCTTATCGAATAACTGAAGTCCTCCCAAACGATAGGTATATAGTAGAAGACACCCCGCTATCTCGAAAAGGTAACAGGAGTTTTAAAGGCACATTCCCTGTGGATAAAATTCACACTTGGTTAGTTTTTAATAGAAACAGTGAAGATTCTACTGATCACTCGAATATGTCTGATAATTGAGTCTTTATACAAAAAAAAAAAAAAAAAAAACATCTTTGAATGTCTTCCCTCCCTACGATTAAGATTATACATTATTACTCTTTATATTGTTGTTAGGTTAATAATTGTTAGTTAAGGCGATTGAATTTAGTGGTGTTGTAATTAATCAAATAGTATGATTATGTAAAGACTGTGTATTATGAATTATATAATTATCAGATTATAGATGTAAGCAATGTCTGTTTAATCTACTTTGATTGTAAACTTGTGACTTATGAGTTAAGAACTAATAATGAGTTACTGATTATAAAGGTTTTGATTGATAGTATCATATCAACGAGGTTGGTTTCCATTAGAATATAATGGTTATCCATTAAGTGGTATAATATAATTTGAGATAAGTGATTGATTATCCTGGAATAACTTATTTATTAATTATACCTCAAGTCTCATTTTACTTGTTGTGAACATGAAGGGGTCACTCAAGTAATTGTGTAGCTGATGTGAACATGAAGGGGTCACTCAAGTAATGATGTTGTTGATGTGAACATGAAGGGGTCACTCAAGTAATGATGTCCTTGATGTGAACATGAAGGGGTCACTCAAGTAATGATGTCCTTGATGTGAACATGAAGGGGTCACTCAAGTAATTGTGTAGCTGATGTGAACATGAAGGGGTCACTCAAGTAATAATGCAGTTGATGTGAACATGAAGGGGTCACTAAACTGATTTACTGGAAATATGAAAAGACCAGTTGAATAATTTAAATGTAATGAAATCTAGTTAGAGTAGAAGTTATTTTAAATTGTAAATGTGATACCTACCCGGTTGTTTCACGAGACGTGAATACGGTCAGGAAAGGCCGACTGTTAGCTATTTCAAATATAATTAGTGTCTGTCAATGTACCTATGAAATAATAAGTGTAACCATGTCAATATACCCTTGTTGCATACGTTTCATGACGTGCATTGACAGTTAGCAATTTCAAATATGATTAATGTCTGTCAATGTACCTCATGAAATAATAAGTGTAGCCATGTCAATATACCCTTGTTGCATACGTTTCATGACGTACATTGACAGGTAGTGATACCGATTTATGTATAGGTACATACTGATGAGACTTGTTGGCATTGAATGATTGTGGTGGACGGCAGTCTATTCTCGGCTGTGATCACGTTCGGACGTGGACATAAAATATATTACTGTGAATAATTAATGTGATTAATGTGTGATAAATAGGAGATAAATAATAAAATGATTTAATGAAATTTTATCAGAGTATTATTCCAAATTACCCTTCTGAGCTTTCACATTAAGTAAAAAACATAACGTATATCAAATTCGGCGGTTCATATAGCCATTTATCTTATTCGGTTTTACATTATTATGGAATATATTACGTTGCGGTTATTGTAGGTAAATCTGTGGCGGTCTCCACATTACCCACGAGTAGATGGCGTTTAAAAATTCCTGCATCGCGCTGGCAAAGTTTTTATAAATAATGATTTTAATATATACAACTTCCAAAGAGGAATGGTTGGACCTCGGTCCCCGAGTACGAACACCAACCGGAGAAAGATCTTCCTATTGTTACGGTCGAGCGTATCACCTGACCTTATGTAGCTCCTGTACACATCTCTACTTAAAAAAGATTGTTTAACATAGCTGATGCTGTATTCTTGAAAACCAATAAAAAATTAAACAAAAAATGGCTAGAAGCAAAATGTCATTGCCGAAAAGCTGAGTTGGTACCAGATTCAATAAAACAGTTTCACAGACGAATTGTAGCAGCAGCAAGCGGTTTTAGATCGATTTACCAACGGGCCGTAAATATCCTCGAGCTCGGTCACTGGTCAGTCTTTGTCCGTGCCCGGCTCCGCGGCTAATGCAACCAAATGAATCACGGAAAGCTCGTATCGATCATTAGTTTTGGGGAAATCAAGCCAACTCAACTGATAATAATCCCATTTATTGATCTCGTGTTGGCTCTTTTAATGAGCTTGTATCAACTTACTGCTTTTGTACATTTCTTTGTCTCTTCCATGTTTGCGACCGAGCTGAAATTACCTAATGAGGATTGTATGCAAAAGAAGCGACTTAGACCCCGTGCCATTTATGATTACCCGTGAACCTATGATTTTCCAAGACGCTCGTCTCGTCACTTCTGAATCTACCAGATCGCATCTTCAATTTAGTTCCATTCCCTACAATTTTACATGGTCATTATTGACGGACCAAGCAGGTGACTACATGATGGTAAGTGGAAAATCAACGCCCAAAAACGTAGCAGCACTTCGCAGGGCACGCAAGGAAAACGTATCATTGTCCATCAACCTGAGGCATAGCTGTCAAGTCTCATGTGCCTGTAATCACACCGACATCCTCACTCTTCAGACTGGAACAGCATTGCAACTGCTACTTATCTGCAGAAATAAGCATAGTGGTAGTACGTCCCTGGACGAGCTCTGTCCCAAAAAGTTCTACTACTACTAAACTTAAGCTTCAAGCCCCACGTTTAAGCTGTGCATATCAGTCCACCAATCAATTTAAGTTTGTTGCGGGCTTCTTCTTGGACCAGGACGCGTTTGGAACCCTCGTAGCTTTAGTTTTAAGTTTACGAATATGGTTAACACCATCTTCTCACTAACGTGTAATTTTCGTGTAATATACGCATCAAAAGTGCCACCTATAAAGATATTTTTGACTTGATTTTGACTTTGAATCAGATGATATCAGTAAGTGTGCGAGCTTCATTAATCAAAGAAAGATTAGAAGATAGATTGAGCTGATTGGATGATGGAGATATCTAAAACCTAATACCAAATGAGTTGGTGGAATCCTTAACCGATTCACCCTCCGACACGATGAAAAGTAAATCCAATTAACTCCGAATGGTGGGACGCTTTCAAATGAATATTTGATGTTCAGTTCGAGCGTTACGCTGACGCGCGTATTTTTGTTCGCTGGCGTACTTTTTGACGTTTGTTCGGAGATATTTGGTTATCCTATATGTGTACAGAGCTAGTGGGAGAATTTTGCGAATCTTTAGTCTATCTCGCATTTGGAAATATATTATTGATGTTTTTGATTATTGAAACCACTCAAGTACGTCTGGCACTTCTATCTACAACTAGTGTTAAGAGGGCGTAATTTGTTTGAAGAGAGGAATGGGATGTGTTTCCGCGTTGTACATAGTACTGTTCATATTGATCGTTAGGAATTTTTTTGTGAAAAATTTCACTTTCATGCAATATTTGTTGTTTTTTGATTTGTCCACTTCAGGACAGAAAATCATTGACCATACAGTCTTAGGTATAATTCTTTTAAATTTGGTAAATGATTGGATTGCTGGATAGGAATATGTGACACTCAACAGTGTTTTATCACTTGTGTGTAATCTATAATTTATTCGAAAGGAAATAAAAAATACATTGCAATCCACACACAGCAGAAGTGAAACTTCTGAAAAGATGTAAATAGAGTATCAGATCAGAGTATCAGATGGAAATAGAGGATAAATGTGAGGTTTATTATTATTTACCAAGCTTTAAAGTTATTTAATATTTTGATATAAAACATATTAATCAGTTTCTAAGTTAACTTAAACAAAATGTATATTACCTACCTCTCACTCCCAACGCTAACTTATTGCCGTAGGTACCGAATTCACCACCGGATCCTCGGCTATAATAGCAGCTGCTACCTAATTACAATTAAAAGGGTGAACTTTTTGCTGGAGTACGCGCTAGTGGAATTCGGCTTACACACGCATTAAATCCCCGGCACATTTTTACTGGAAAGAAACCTAAAAGCATTTTATACAAAGGACTAACGGTTTCCCGCAACTTGGTTCACGTAAATCGAAATAAAGTTTCCTCTACAAACTTCTTTCTCTATTCTACACAATATACCCACCGCATCGCAACGTCCCCTAATTTTTTTTGCTCCCGCTATTTTAAACTGACAGTGAATTTCTTCAAAAATTTGGTGATCCAACACAAAACACATTAGTTAAGTAGGACTGATATTTCGTTATTTTAGCGCGCCTACAAAGTAATTTTAATACCCTATATTATGTTTTGGGGGTGAAAGTTTATTATTACAATTGTAAACTTTCATAAAAATGTCCATCAATACAACTTGCTATTGTCTTTTAGCATAACAGACGATATACAAAAGACATCCTAAAAATCTTATTATTTTTGCTTAAATACCCAAAGATTTCTTTCATAGGTATAAACACAAAAAAAATAGTACAAAGATAAAAAATTTAAATATGTAGATTGTTTTTCTGTTTTTTTTTTGTAGTAATTGACACAATAAGCAGAAGCCTACCTGATGGTAAGTGGAAAACCATCGCCTAATAACTGGTAGAGTCACTACACACAGACCGACTTTACGTTTCAAAAGTGCTTATATGAGGCCTACTTGAAATAAATGAATTTTGAATTTTTTGAATTTTGAGCTGCAGTTCGCAGGGCATGCAAGGAGCGCGTCCTGCGACATTCCGACCTGTGTCCATGAATTAGAGCCGTAGGTGTTAAGCTTCATGTACTTGTTACGACACCGGCAACCACGACCTTCAGACCGGAACTGCTTAGCGGCAGAAATAAGACTGGCGGCAATACTTCCCCGGACAAGGTGTGTCACAAAAAGCACTACCACTCCTAAATATTGGGTAAATTTTTAATTCTTGAACCTGAATAAAAATAAGTCTCGCGTGGGAAGATGAACAGCTCAATCGCGCCTTATTTTCTAAAATCTTTTTGTCTTTCGATTGTATTAAGTCATTAAAATCGTATCGTCTCTTCTTAATTGCGTAATTAAAACCAGATTAGAAAATGTTCGCGAGTCGCGGGCGGTGGGGCGCGGGCGGGGTAAATCAAAACAATCATCCCCGCGGGCACCCGCCTGAGATCGCAATTAATTGAGGAAACAATGGGGACACCGCGACAACGCGTCGATGAAACCTGTTCATCATAACTGTAGTTTTAATCATCATCATCATTCTTAGCGTAATATCCCGTTGCTGTTTTGACGACCTCAAACAGTAATGATGCAGTCTAATGTGGCGCCAATCGCTTTCTACGCGAGAAAAAACGGAGCGCTGAATCGCATCGCTTGACGGCACTCTCTGTCGGTTGTGTGGTAACTGACCACGGCCGAAGACTCCCGCCAAACCAGACATGAGAAAATTTGGAAATTTAAATTCCCTAATAGATTTCGCCGAGTATCGAACCCGTCGCCTCCACTAATAAGAACACAGCGATCACCACTGCGTCATGGAGGTCGCCAAACATACATACAGGAATCCTGAAACCATTAAACTTATCTCGAGGGTATTCGTATACTGCGCAATGAGGTGACACTTTTGTTCGCCCGTTTTTTTGAGAGTAATTTCTCGCAAACTTGTGCTAAGCAGCTTAGCTAAATCTTCCCATTAATATTCCTTCCTTTCTGAGATCAGGCACTTCCTTTCGTTGCCTCGGGTCGGTCGGTTGGTATTCATTCGTCCCGGACATGATTACGATATCTTAGCCAACGCTTCCGGCGCCACACTGGCACGCAGCCAGCGCGGCACGGGAGCAGAACTGTCACGCATTCACTTGACACGGCGCGTCGCACGCTGCCCGCATTTGGAAGCGTTTGGACATTTCGTTTATCTTTCCGGAGGGAGTTATAGACTTTTCAATTCAAACACACGACGATTATCAATTACACGCGTATATTTTACAGCTATGCGGTCGGGATGGAGATCTTATTAACAAAAATACAAAATAAGCCCGCGATCGACACTCGCACCTTCTCAGTTGAGGATGGTAATATTTTGTATGATTTTTTCGCATTATCGTGTTGTTGATATATCTCATATAGCGTCTTGAGAAAAAACACAGGATCTGACATAGAAAAGTACGCAATGAAAAAATTATATACCTAATCCTAGAACACATATCTTATGTAAAGAAAAACTAAATTTACCATTTTAAATATATAAAATATAAATTAAGTATTAATACTTAATATATAAATATAGGATATAAGCAGGCGTTACTTTGCAGAAATCCATAATATATTATGACAATTAAGCTTCCTTTGCTATACTCCGCGAACAGTAGGAATAAAGCTGAAGATTTAGCTTGTTTGTTTATTTCAGCGCAATGACCTCAGGAACTACTTTTTTGCCTTTTAAGAGCTTCCACTGCGTGCTATGCGTAAACGGTTAAAGTTTTGATAAAATCATGTATGACAAAGTTATTCCCCTTTAAAAGTTCACAAAAAAAATCCGTTACAGCATATGTTTATCTTTGAAGGTTGACTTATACGCGGACGAAGTCGCCTCGCAACTGCTGCAGTAACCACATATGTGTCAAGTGATGATGAAACTACATTTCAAGTTCAGTTTAGATGTTACCTTATTCGGCCTTTCCACCTTGACAAACTATTTAAGCAATTCTAGTCAACACTTACAAATACGTCTGTGTACTTGTCGATATGAGTGTGTCTATAATTACTGTGATGAAACTAATTTGTTTTAAGACCTTGTAATGCTATTTGTTCTACGGACCTGTTGTGTATTATTAAGCAAAATCCATATCCACTATTCCGTCCGTACGGCAACTCGCATAAACAAAGCCTTCGGAGAGCCCGTTCCGCGCCGATAGCTCAACTAGCACCCGCTATTCAGTCCTACTGCTCACTCTGAATGGACGTATTGCGAAATGGAGAATATGTTGGAATATTTGTAGCAAAGCAAATATGTGCAGATTGCGAGCGCCGTCGTCAAGTCAAACGCATTGCACTGCATAAGACGCTTTTATGCTTTGAATACTGCATGTTTTCTATTACTTTGAACTGCTGCACTCTCTTTTATTATTCGCCACAAAATACTTCAACAATAATAATATAATCCAGCTATCGTTATTTCTCTATTACGGATTGTCAGGTTTTTAGCTTTGTAATACCCTTTTGCACTAACGACGAACAAGGCATTGATTTACCTACTAGCGGGCCCTCGCGACTTCGTCCGCGTATGAATCGAGAAGCTAGAATAGATCTGATGCTAACGTTATAATCACCGTCGGTATACTGAGTTAGTAAGTTGTCATTGTTTTAGTTGATACATAGAGCCATCAATACATCCATCGTCACAAATTTCCGCATTTATAATATTAATAGATGGCATGCATTCGATCGCTGTCCCATATGCCCTGCCACTTGCTGTTATTTGTGAAGAGTAATATCCTTTATCTCCAACAATAATCATCAGATCTTCATTAAAATTAGACAATACATGTTCTATAGGCTACACTTTAAAATAAACAAAAAGAATGATTTGTTCATAAAAATTTTATGCAAGCAATTATTTCTTCGCGCCCATGAGATTGTGATGGGGCCGTGACCCTGATGTGTGTGGAGAGTCCTCAAACCAGTAGGTAATGCGAGCGCCGTGTTTACCGTTTAATGTTTATATTTGAACGGGGATGTGTTCACTGTGGGGTTAATCTCGCGAAATATGAGCTTACTGAAACACTGTAACGGGAGCCAACGGCTTATGCCGTATTTTAACTCCCTCCGCTTTTTGGATTTAATATTTGGCGGCTAAGTTACTGTAATTGTAAAATTTTGCTGAATATTCTATTTGTTCTGTAGCTTTAGCAGTGGTAGAGCTTTTTGTGACAAAGCTCGCCCGTGTCGTAGTACGGCCATGCTTACTTCTGCCGCGAAGTGAATTGCACAGACAACCACAGTACATGCTGTACTGTGGTTGTCTGTGCAATTACAGACGCAAGAGGCTTTACATCGGTACCTCAGGTGGATGGGCACAGGGCGGTTGCAGAACGTATGACTTGCATCCCTTGCGAAGTGTTGCTCTGCTTTTGGGCGATGGTTTTCACCTTATCATCAGGTTAGCCACTAGCTTGGTCCATCATTTATTAATTACTATAGAAAAACTTCCGCCATAGCCAGTACTCAGGCATTCACAATCCAATCGAGGATCCAATATCAACGGAGAGGTCAATCGCCAAATCTTACTCAGCCGGGCAGTATTCGAAAAACTTTTTGCCATTTTCTCATCCGGAATCCCTCAGCATTTAAAAATCACAATAAGCCAACAATGCGTTTGTTGAATTCGCGCTACGTGCGCGCAAAATTTCTGTTTTTTGATATATTGGTTTTGGTTTTTCCAAAGTTTAAACAATAAATAGTTTTGCACGCCAATTTAACCTTCGCCTACAAAAATGAAAATTAATTTAATGATTGAAAAATTGTTTGCTTGCATACTTTGCATACTTTGGTTATGTATTGGCATTTAACAATTGGTATAAAAAAGTATGTGTATCAGCTCCGACGCACGACTTGACTTTACTCCTTGATAACGATTGTCTAAACATACGCAAAGAGACTTTATTTAACTGAAAAAAGATTAATACCATATGAAAGGGTAAATTAACAAATTAATGAAAATAACTAACAAAATATGCTTATAAAAAGTTAATTTTGTCACGAAATCTTTTAGGTACTAAAGTTAAATAGTACATAAAAAATATTAAAGTATGCTAAATAATAACTTTTCCAAAGAAAATTTTACAAAAACATTATTATAATCAAGAAATATTGTTGATTTTTCAGATAATTCGATATTATTCGTCATATTCTTGACTTGAATTATTAATATTTAAAAATTATTCATAAAATAAATGATAATTACCCGGAGGAATTTCTAGACATCGAAAACAAATATTTATTTTTGGTTAGATTAGAAATTGTCTATTTTACGTGGATGCGCTTGATAATTCATATTCAGGTGGATGTAGAGTATCAGAACTATTGGGATAAATGTAACGTTTATTATTTAGTTTCCATGGTAAAATAGGTAAAAAATAGTATAAAGTTTTCTATTTTACTCTGTCCTATACATTTATGTGTTTGTTTTTTATCTAGATATTATTCGGTTTCCTTCATAACTTAAATAGAAAAAAAAAGTTAATTAAAAGAAAGCGAACAAGCGTTGCTTGTTCGCGCATCACAGTTGCCGGGCATGCAACGTCGCAAAGCGAAAACGTTACGAGGTCATTCATCAGTAGATTTTACTTCTCACACAATATATAAACTTGGATCACGCGAATCGCTTCGTGAAAAATTTAAACAAATAGGTATTCTTACAGTAGCTTTGCAATACATTTATAATAATATAGTCTTTGTGAGGCAAAATATTACTCTTTATAAATCAAAAGCTGAAATTAACAATCGACTTACCAGAAACGGTCATAAATTAGTGATATCTGCATATCGTCTGCGAAAGGTACAGAACTCCTTTGTGGGGTTGAGTATACGCTTTTACAACATGATTCCTAAGGAAATTCTTGACCTACCAATGCATAAATTTAAAAAATGTGTAAAAACGCATCTAGTACAGCGAGGTTACTATACATTTGATGAATTCCTCAATGGCAAGGTAGAATGGAAGCAGCCAGCCTCGCTCTCATCTCCCGCAAGATAGCAAAATGATTGTAAATGTTGATGTTGGAAAAGAGCAACTACTGAGTTTCTTGCCGGCTCTTCTCGGTAGAATCTGCTTTCCGAACCGGTGGTAGAGTCACACAAACATGCATACTTGACGTTTCAAAAGTGCTTATAAAGTAGGCCTACTTGAAATAAATGAATTTGAATTTGAATTTGAATTCACATTTTTCTGAAACCGGGCGCCTTATATATGAAAGTCGATTCTTAAGGAGTAATCTCCAAAAATAAAAAGCAGTTGTTGCAAAATCTAGACACTTTAACTTAATGTAAATTAAGTCTTATTAAAATTGTGTCTACATAACTGTGTGTACATAACTGTCTTATGTAGATTGAACATATGCCTTCACTTTATTACCTTCTAACGTTACACACTTAATCATCGACATTACGAGCCCAAGGTATATCCTCTTGTTGACTGTAAGGGGCAATTAACTGTAACAATCGCCACCTCCATTACAGTGGTCGCAGGGGCAGGCTCCAATGGAGGTTAATCAATTCGTCGTGAACCGCAACCGGGAGACAAAGGGAGCAGAGTACGTCGTTACGTGGGATCATAACATTGCTGTAATGGTGTGCACTTTGCGATTGTTCCAGTTATTACTCAAACTCTCCTATTATCAAGCTTTAGCCACCCTTTCGGGGACCGAGTTTGATCTCCAGCACGCACATTTAACTTTCCCGGAGGCATGGGCGTTTTAGGTAATTAAATATCACTCGCTTCAACGGTGAAGGGAGACATCGTTAGGAAACCAACAGGCCTATCAGGCCTTTTATTTTTTTTGGCATGGTGGAGCTTTATTGCTACCTCCGACCCTTTGGCAGGACGGAGGTTATGCAGAACTCCCCTCTCTAAAGGGGGTATACCAAAACTAAGAACCACCACGGCATGCCCCTTTTGTTGGCTTTGTTAGACGCCCGTTGTATATCTCCCGGACGAAACCAACAGGCCTGAAAGTTTCAGGAGCCTAAGGAGTCTACCAATCAGCATATGGCCATAAAGCATTTTTTTCCGTCATAAAACATTTTCAGATGTCCGTTGCGGTGCTATTTTTCGCAAAAAAAGATTATGGAACGTTATTATGCAAGATTATGCAACGAACGTGAATGCACGATTGCATCGTTGTGGGGTCAGGTAACAATAGTTAACCATGGGAAAAGGATATTAAAGTTTAATTTCATTCAATAAATTCAAAAGCATCCCAGTTTTGTACAGAAATTTTATGTAAGTTTCAATATGTTTTATCTATTCGAAACTAACAGGTCGTGAGTGCGACGAGGTAGTGACAAGTTGACAGTCAAAACGTGCCGGGATGTTCAATATACTCGCTGCAAACGTCCCGGAAATGCGATACAAACGAGTGCGACGAATATTTTAGTGTACGAAAATCTTACCGAAGTATTAGGTGTTAACACATTTAAGGTGTCTGCATTTTCTAGTATGCTGTGTCCATTACGCATACGTACTTAACAAACTTTCTCGAACGCTTGACCATACCACATCCTGCTCACTCTGATTGTGGACTAAGATTAAGTCCAAAGACTTGTCCCTGTCCCTGTAACACACACTCGCATACGATTGTAAGATATCAACCAAATATTATATACAGAGAACTGATTTAAGTACTTTCATAAGAGATACTTCGTCTTCACCTTCGAGGTTCGAATCCCGCCCCGCACCTCTAACTTTTCTAAGTTATGTGCATTTTTAGCAATGGAACTATCACTTGCTTCAACGATGAAGGAAAACATCGTGAGGAAACCTGCACGCCTCAGAGTTCTCCATAGTGTTCTCAAATATTTGTGAAGTCCACCTATCTGCACTGGGCCATCGCGGTGGACAATGGCCTTAACTCAAAATCATTGTGGGAGGAAACCCGTGCTCTGTAGTGGTCCGGTAACGGGTTGATATGATGATAATACATATTAGATTTAGAATTATTGCCAGCAAAACAAATGTGTTACAAACAATCTGAGTTCTTTGTGGGCTCATAAAAAATGTTTTACGAATACATTAAATATAAAGAAGTTTAAATTTGAAACCGTCGCACAAAAGTAATGATATTATGATGAAAGTAATTAATATGTCACCTCCTTACCAAACTGGAGAGAATTTAGGGCGCTTCTACATCGTGCAATATATTAACATTTAAGTAGCGTTGTGCGTGTCGTTTACTGTATTTTCTTATTTAAAAAACTTACAAGCATAACCTACCTGACGTCATAAGTGAAATCGCGGCTTTAGATTCAATTTCTCAGATAGAAGAACGTACCTCGTTATTTATTTACTCAATAAATATCATATTGATTCATCTTTATGTTTGAGTAGATAAGGTTAAATTGAGGGTGGTATCCGTAAATATTTTAAACCCAAGTCGGTGGTTTAACGAGATTTACGTGATCAAACTTTATGAAAGCTTTTCCTTGCGCTTCCACGAACAGAGTAAGGGTGAAAACCAACCACTTAAGAAGATATACTATTACTAGCTGTTGCACGTGTTAGGAAATAGGGAAAAACAGCACTTTATCTACGATAAACCCGATGATTATATTAAATATATCAACAAATCATAGTTTGTATACTCATTGATAATGTATTGAAAATAGAATGGACTTTAGTAGACTGTCAAAGAAAAGTATAGGATCTATGGCGGGTGAAGCGAGTTTTGACAAGTTAGATTGGCGGGAAAGAAAAGTTAGCACGGATTTAAATTAATGAATTTAAAAAAGGAGATTAAGTAAAGTATTGTGGATAGAACGTTACAAATTGGGAATAGTTTATTTATGATGGAAACTATATTACTTAACGAAATATTGTTGTGGCGGAACAAGAGTCGTATATACTGGTGATGGAGTTGAGATAACTTGTTAAAAGTTGTTGGTACTATGGTTGTACCTGATGTTGCATCAGATAAGTATATCATCCTTTGGGTTATATAGGTATCATATATGGAGCCCTAGCATTATTTTACACACACAGTTTTTGTAGCAGACTCAGGTTGCTATACAAACAACTTGTTCCAAAAGTCCTGATGTTATAAGTGATCATAGTTGTTATGTTTGACCTGTCTTATATGTATTGCATCAAAGGGCCTAGCTTTATTACGTATGACAATATTGTAATTGTGTTTATAAGTCTTGTTTTAATTGATTGAATAAAGGAGCAACGGTAGAGTTTCTTGCCAGTGGTCTTCTCTGCCGAAGACAGCATTCCGAACTGGTAGTAGAGTCATTTAAAGGTAACAAGTAATATGAATTATAGAGAAGCTTAATATACAGTATTAGAGTTGGTCCAGTTGTTTTATTTAACTCCTTAGGGAGACAGGGTTATATAGAGTACAGACCCACAACACTGATCTAATGCAGGTTGGTGGGCTTTAATGATATATTTTATAACATTAATACTTTAATGTAAAGGAAGAATAATAGTCATGAGAATAAATAATTACTGCTAAGAAACTAGGTGTTTAGCTTCAACAATACTGTTAATTAATGAAATATCTAAGTGCCATCCTGAACATTGTGGGTATTGAAGTGAATACCTGGTCTACCACCATCTCTATCCTATATTTTTTTAACACACGCAACTTCGCCCGCGTTAATTACGGTGTTTTACAAATCCCGTAGCTGACCTTTTTGGTTTTTTGGGATAAGTAGTAGCCTATCTTTCTCTTCATCCTTTCAACTAGGTATATGCAAAAAATCAAGTTGATTAGATCCTAAGTTAGGGCGTGAAGGAATGACAAACAAACAAACTAATACACTTTCACATTTATAATATTAGTGAGGATTTTTTGCGATTTTTAAATACTCCCCAGGAACATAAGTTTTGTTAGTTATGTTTGACTGAATATGAAAAAATACACTTTTGCTATTATAATATTAACTACCGATTGGCGCAGTGGGCAGTGACCCTGCTTTCTGCGTCCAAGGGCGTGGGTTCAATTACCACAACCGGAAAAATGTTTATGTGATGGACATAAATGTTTTTCAGTGTCTGGGTGTTTATCTGTATATTATAAGTATTTGTGTGTAATTATATTCATAAAAATAATAATCAGCTATCTTAGTACCCATAACACGAGCTATGCTTACTTTGGGGCTAGATGGCGTTGTGTGTATTGTCGAAGTATATTTATTTATATTAGTAAAGCATAGCTCAATTTTAAACAATAAGTTTATTTAAGGATTCAATTCATAGTCCTTCGAAATAGTTCACGAAACTTTGTAGTAACTTACTTCTTGCTAAGTACGCCGGAAATGTTCAAATAGCTTAGATTCTTGTTTCGTTTCCAAAATAGTTCTGCTCACGGGAGATGCATGATCTATTCAAAGAAGCATCGCACAGCTAAACCGGAAACTCATTAACTAACTTTATTTTGTCAATTTGAATAACTAATTAGTGGCAATTCTATATGAAGAGATCCGATATTTCTTTTGTGTGCATTATTTTGTTGTTAAATAAATATTTCGTTGTTAATTGATTTAATCCACTACAAGTTAACCCTTGACTGCAACCGCAACTGGTGGTAAGATGGCGCAGTTTAAGAAAGTGCCAAGTTTTATGGATATGGCTTGAAAAATTACAAACTTTCATATAGACTTTAAACTCCTATTTAACCCCCATTGGGATGGTTTTTCACTCAAACCTTTCTTATTATGCAGTCACGTCACAATAGAAACCTACTGTTAACATTTCAAATTTCTTACCTCAGCGATTTAGGCATCGCATTGGGCAGGCAGGACTTTGAATTTTATATATAAATATTGATCAAGGCCTAAAAGTAATCATTTAGGTCAAAATTATTTCATCTTTTCCTTTCCGAATGTTTTTCAAAGAATCGTATGACTCAATACCAATTATATGCGGAAAAAAACGTTGTGCGAAGATATATTGAGAGTACTTCAGCTCATGAACCTACGTCACCTTTTCAAAATGAGAACACTCGCAAAGGAGTAAATGGCGCTATAAATAAAAATAATTTGTGTTTATGACAGCAAATGTCTGTTTAAGATTTCTCTGCTTAGTTTTTTTTTTTTTTTTTTTAAGACAATACACACATCGCCATTTAGCCCCAAAGTAAGCGTAGCTTGTGTTATGTGTACTAAGATGACTGATGAATAATTATATGAATAATATACGTAAATACTTATAATATATGGATAAACACCCAGACACTGAAAAACATTCATGTTCATCACACAAACATTGTCCAGTTAATTAAATTTAAATTCCAAAGTGCCTGTCTGTAGAGTGTCTGTGCGTATGTTCTTACACCAAAAATGCAACTCATTGCACACGCACATATTGGGCCCAACGGCTTGACCACACAGGACTTGACAGTGTTGATATCCCTACAATAGACCTATGCCTATCAGTCAATAACCATTTGCTCCGTGAGTTAAATTGAAATAATTTAAATCATTATAATCATTCAATTCAATCAATTGACGTCCACTGCTGGACACTCGATGGTCTGGAGTTCCACAATCCCCGGTTCTGGGCCGCTTGCCTACAGCGGCTCCCAGCGACTCACTTGTTGTCGACTGTTCACCTACGCTGCGTGTCCCGGTGCTGGGTTGCTCGCTGAGCTATGTCGGTAACTCTAGTTCTACTAGGGAACATTTTTCAGATCCGTAACTCATCACTGGCAACACGCACTGTTGGACTTTGGTCTTCAGACACTGAGGGGTTTTGACGAAAAGATGTCACGAAGTTTCCCGAACGCTGCCCATCCGAGTTGGATTCGGCGGTTCGCCTCCTTCTCGAAATTAGACCCACCTAACTGGATCGTGTGTCCTAGGTACACGTATTCGTCGACAAATACGAGTGCAGTGCTCTATAGTGCGTGTTGCCAGTGATGACTGTTGATGGATGTGTGTTGTTGTTATAGTAAATAAAATAACTAAATTAAAATTAAATCAAAATAATCGCATACTCTTTGATTGGCCTGAAACTATAAAACCTTAAAGCATACGCTCGTAAAATCTATAGTTCGTTTCAAACGTAGGAACTCAATAATATAAATCGTTACTATAAAAAACGTTGAGTTTTATAATAACATCATATTTGCCAGTAGTGTACTAGTTTTTGTGAATAGTGAAGTAAAGTACAACTATTAAATTCAACGAAGTTCCTTCGTGTGCAATAACGATAATACTATCTGCGCGCAGTATCGCGGGCTGCGGAAATCAGTGGCGATGACACCCCAGGAAATCAAGCGGGGAGGCTCGCTCCCGCGCAGCCTCCGCCGGAAACGACGAGCCGCGCTGACAGGCCGTTGTACGCTGCCGACTATCCCGATAATGTTGATCATATTCTCATATTCATTTACAAACTGCAAATATATTTACAGAGCTAGTGTATTCGCGAAAGCGCAAATCAGTTGAATGCGCTGAATTAATATAATCAAGATTTCGTTGAGCGACCTACTTTGAGAGCTTACCTAGCGGAGCACATTATGTCCAGATACAGTAGTGATGTCTTATTTATTTATTCATACACTATATTTGTACCTCACAAAAAGAAAAAAAAATGTACACAACAACCAACCTTACGATTAGGAAAACCAAGAGAAACCGATTGGTGGGGTGACTTATTATTACAATTGCCTTGAGCCAAGGCAAATACATGCTAGGCCCCCTATCCAGAAGTACACTTCTTCTAAAGGTCTTTGATAATTTTTGAGATAAATCATTACGAACTTTAAAAAGGGTAATTGAAACCTAATTCTAATGCCGAAAAAAATGTATTATTTACCAAATTTTAAGTTTAGTTTTCAATTTGACTGAAATAATCTAGAACTATTTTATTATGAAGTATTTTGAAAAAACCATGTTTAAACAATTCAATAATAAGATGGTTTAAACATCGTCTATTGCCTGAATATTTGATCTTTATTAAAATACCTCGCCCGCTCTTCGAGCATTTCTTTTAGCCAACTTTGCATTAAACTTCACGAAGTAATTAGTCATTTTTAAACACAACTTGGAAAGACTTCCGAACAAAATGTTTTCTCATGATTAATGAACCTTATCAGACGTAATTTAATATTAATTAATATCCAAACAAAACTTATTCTTTTCCTTTAATTGGAAGATGGGGAGATTAGTAATTATTGGGCAACCACCATTAAAATACCCAACCAATGAGATCGTTATGTCGATTTGAATAATGGTCTGAGAGCTCGTGGGAAATATATAGCTTTATATCAGCTAAAAGTTTGATACACGGTTTTACCTTCCTGTATGTATTATGAAAATTAAGCTTAATTAGCTATACTCCGCGAAATAACGCTTACTTCTATCCAAGACTTATATTAATTGGATGCATCCTACAATTAGTCCTACATCTAAAAATCTTTACTTGTTTACTTTGCGTACTTTCATAGTGTGATGTCTTACGGGACCTTAGTATGGGGCAAAGCTGCTGATATTGAAACTATATTCAACTATTGCAGAAAAGTCTTAAGGTCAATATATAAACTTAAATCACGTGAATCCCTCCGTGAAAAATTTAATGAAACAAGTATACTTACGGTAATATAATTATAACAATATAATATTTGTAAGACAAAACATTCCTTTTTATAAACGAAAAGTGGATATAAACAACCGTCTTACTCGAAATGGACATAATTTTGTGTGAAAGGTGCAGAATTCATTTATGGGATAGAGTATATGCTTATATAATCCGATTCCAAATCTAGAATGATCAATTTTTTAACGACAAGGCTGCTTGGAAGCAGGCTCAGCTCTCTAGCTCCGCTAGCTTGTCGGGTCTTCTAGGTGGAATCTGCGTTCCGAACCGGTGGTAGAATCACCACAAACAGACTGACTTGACGTTTCAAAAATGCTTATAAACTGGGCCTACTTGAAATATATGAATTACGAATTTGTTTTTTTGAATTTTTAGCAGGTTTCCTAAATTCCTCTTATCCCCTACTCTTCGTACTTTGGAGCCAAAAGTCTGTAATATTAAATGGCTATGTTAACCTTCTTCAAAGTCGACTTAAAATCCAAGTAATAATATAAAACCAGTCCCCAACAAAGAGACGCCCGCACAATGGCGCGCTGTCTGCGGCGGGGCCATGGGGCTATAGGACTATAGGACTGTAGGACCGTTGTCTGTAAGGAGGACTAAAGGACACGGCGTTTTGTTCTCCGCCGCGACATGCGCCGGTGGGAAAGCCATTGTCGCCAGCTAGTTCCGATTGTTCCGCGCTTTGTTGAAGTAAGTTTGTAGTGTTCAAGTAGGATGTATAGCTGAGTGCTACTATATTGTATACGCTGGCGATTGTAGCTTTTAATTGGCTTCAAACTTCGTCTACATGTATAAAGTGAGTTGATAGAAGGTTCACGATAATAAATTCAAATTCGTTTTCATGTAGCGGTGTATCACCGGCGCTTATGAAGCGTTCATAAATATATGTTTACATAATTGTTAGGGGGTGGTGATAACTTCCAAAATGCGTCCTTGTCTAAGAAGAGCCCACAACAAATTTAGCCGGGTTTTTTTTTTGTTTTTACCATCTCACAGTTAATTAATATTAAGCTATGAAGTTAGAATATTACATGCCCAAGCTCTTTAATCGTTTAAAAATTGTAGTATAATTAATGGGATTTTTCTGTAAGTTTTATATAAACTTTGAACTTATTGTGAGACATCTTAAAGATTTAATTTGGTAATTTCTGATAAAATAATATACAATTGCCCTGGAATGAATTAGCAATTGTATGTAGCCTAGTAAACTGCACAACGAGTTTGTGTTTTCTTCTAATATTCATATTGTTACAGTCCATTTTCTTTTTAAATCTTGTTATATTTTTATGGACACAAATTAAGTTTTCAAATATGTAGTTACTATGTACCTTCATTCAAAATCCTAGGGAATACAAGTTTAATTTTGTGAAACCAGTTATTTTATAAGTCAGCAATAATTTAAATTGAAACAACGTTCTGTAAGTTTAACAGGTTTAGTATATTCGAAGTAGTTAATCACCTATTTACCTATACGGCTGACTCGCAGTTGTTAGGTTTTATATCTGTAGTGGAACTACTGAAGTAGGATTTCGTTTACTTTGCAAACGATGACGTCAAGTAAGCACTTTAATGGTACGAATGCTTCTTATCATTTATTAAGTTTGTAGTAAAGTGCATACTTAGACGCCATGCTAAATTAGATACGTCGTCGTTACCGGTTTCTACGAGCACTATATTAGTACTCGTAGAGTACAAGAGCAGACCAATACCAATTTATAAGTTTTTAAATGGACCATGAGAGGGGTGACTCAAAATGATCCTGGGCTCCAATTGAAGGCTTCACAGCGAACACGTCTAGCCCAAGAGGGAGGACAATGAAACAAAACAACTACCCCATTCCTACAGGTATACTTTCCAAGTCTTGTTTTGCAGTGGTCGTAACTCGATACCAAATTGAACCTTTACCCTTAGTATAAAATGAATACGTTCGAAATCGTAAACAGGTTAAGGAGTACCGCATCACTGCATTGGAACCAATCAACCTTGTGTTAAAGTTCAAATTCGTCCACACAATTCGTAAAAAAGATTTGATGATGAATTCAGGACGCTTTCTGAGCGGAGCTGGAAACATTTGCTACACTAAACCGAGTACAATAAGCTCCACTTTACTTTGATATCATAGCGTTTCGAAACTCGAACACAACTACACGATTGAGAGTAAGCAATATTTATACTAAGGGTATTGCTCAGTACTAGGCGGCCACACAAAGGTGTGTAGCATCCGTAGTTCGCTCGCTGATGTGTAAGCTTCCCTTGAGTAGGGTGACCAAGCAGCTGGGATGTTTATAATTTTGTACTCTCAAGCGACATTCTCGGAAACTATGGGTGGGGTCACTCAGCTGGCTATAGAGAACGCAATGCGTAAAGAATTTCCAGTTTAACTAAAGTGAAGGTATCTGAAAAAGAACCGGAATTATACATTCTACTCAAGTTAGAGAGTATTTTACAGTTCGTAGGAAGATAACAATTGTTAGGTGATAAAGATTGATAGTAACTAATATGTCTACATAGCATAAGGTCGTACTAAGTTCGTACTATTTGCCTCAGGAATTTGTCTATTTGTCTGATAATTTAATGAATACTAGCAATTTTTTACCAATTCCTTCGGAACCGTTTGTTTATAATATAATAACGTAGCCTATTTTATTCCCCTTCTAACTAAAACTAACTCTGTGCCAAATACAAAGTTCATTGGTTGCTTAGTCAGGGCGTGAAGGAAGGACAAACAAACATACAGACACACTCTCGCATTTGTAGTACTAGTAAAGTAATGATGGGACACATAAACATACTACAAAAAAGGGTAAGGGTAAAGGGTACGAGTAATTCTATAAAACATTAATACAATTTTCTTTTTTATTGGATCCATCAGACCTTTTTATTTATTTAAGCGATCTCCTATCTAACAGATAGTTACCTAGGATGATTATTGGCATTTCTGCACTTCTTCTTTCACATTTTATTTTTCTTTTTTTAATATTTTTCTATTACACTTACTAGTAATATTATACGTAACTTCTATTCATTAAAACAGAAACTAGCATGAATATAGTATATATATATCGAGTTTAGGCGCGCAGGAAGTGGCCGCGGAACGGAAACTGAAAGCCACACACTACTTCGGCGCTCCCGGGGCACCCCGCTCTTACTGCCCCGCACATAAGGCTCAAAATCGCAAGGAGCTACTACTACTCACTTGTATGAGGCTAACGCGCTCAGGAGACAGTGGGCTTAAATGCTGTTAAACTTGTTTTATTTTCGGTTCCTACTTTTTACTTTGCTCTGAGGTTTAAACAAAGATTTTGCTTTTTATTTGAGTGAGAACTTTTGTCCCGAGTGTTTCTCAGTGAATGTTGTAGAATATAAAATTTACCATCGTTTTGGAGAAGATTATGAAGCTCTGGCAATAGCAGCCTCCCGTCAGTGAGCAAGGAATTTGTGAAGTCCAAAAATAGCACATTGAGTCTCGATTTATTAAATTACTTTTACGTCAGAGATATATGTATAAAGTTTATTCTTTGTCCAAACGGTATGTAAACAAGACGAACCAACCAAATTAAAACATGAAAGTAATGGGGTTCATTAATTCAATCGTACTGGTCATTGTTTTGCCCTGCTAGGGTTCAGTCCTTTATTCAATATATTGTAAGACCTAAACATAGCGCGTGCTGCATAAAGAAATTCAATTTTTCGCTCTCTAAATATTCCTCAAACAAAACGTATCCACCCCGAATACAGTCCGTAATGAGGCGCCGCAAATGTTTGCCCTCAAATAATAAAACAATAGCGGCGGATGATTAATAAAGCTACTAAACAAAATCCCGCGATTGTGTGGCGCGGAATAAAGAGGCGTAATGAGCCAAATGGGGGCCCTGTGGACCCCCGGCGTGGACCCGCGCCTTTGTGCGCGCTGACTCAGCAGCCTCGCACGATATTTTCCGCTTTATTTAAAAGGGACAGAGTAACTGAGCATGAAAGCGATATAAAAGGCTCAACGATTAGTTTAAGGGATGTTAAGTATTGTGAGTGGAAATTGTGTACATTCTCTTTTAGGGAGTAAGAATAATATAGAAGATACTACTTAGCTGTTTTCCGCGACTTCAATCGCGTTTTTCCGGTTTTTCACAAAATCTCAAGGAACCGGTAGTTTTATCTGGATGAAAAGTGCTATAATTTGTCTCCGTGTCCAGAACGCAAGCTGCAATTATGCGAAAAAATCATACAGGCCGTGCTAAGTAATAAATTTATACATACCTCATTGTACTTTAAAACCCAAAAAATATTTTTAGTTAAGTATCAAAGTTAGTTACATTTTCTTTTCTTTGTTTTTGCGTAGGTTATAATGACCACTGTAACCATATAGTACATAACTTTTACATATCAGCAATAGTTTTCTCAGCACACGCCAATCATTGATTTTTTTTTTACTATGTTTGACGTTATTGCATCTTAAAGATGTCCATTTGTTTGGGAAAAATAGCCTGTATTATTTCATGCTAAATTAGCTTACTATTGGTATTAAAATAGTAACAATTAGTCCAGTAGTTTTGGAGGCTATTGGGTACAAACAAACAACGAATCCTTCCTCTTTATTTATAATATTCATGATTTTAAACCATTACCGGAAACGGGACTCTTCCCACACTGAGAAGGGTAATGCCGTAGTCCACTACCCTAGCCCAGTTCGGATTGAGAATATTTTAACTATTAGAACTCACGATGTTTTCCTTCACTGTTGAAGCAAGTGATGTTTTTATTGCGTAAAATGCGAATAAGTTAGAAAAGTTGGAGGTGAGATACTGGGCGTCCTGAAATTGTAGCTGAAGTCGTAACCAGTAGGTTATCAGCGCTATATAAATATTATCCATGATTTTATTGAAAGGTGATGATTTTCCAAATTTAAAGAAAGCTAGGATGGTCAATTAGGATATGAGTATATTTCAGAACGCAATACACCTTTTTACAAATAATAGTAAACCTTATAATTGAAATAGTTTTATCTTGTGATTAACAGACATGAGTGACATCATGCTAGTGGCACTATCCTTACTAATATTATAAATGCCAAAGTTTATTTGTTTGTTTGTCCTTCCTTCACGCTCTAACTAAGCAATCAATTAACTTGATTGTTGGTATATAGGTAATTGAAAGGATATAGAGAAACATGGGCTACTTTTTATCCTAGGAAAATAAATGCTTCCCACGCGATTTTCAAAAAACCGACAACTGTTAGTAGTTTATAATATAAGTTGATAACTTTTAATTAAAGTACTATATGAACCACATGACGTAAAATCAAGATTCAAATCAAATTTCAAAAAATTCAAAATTCAAAACTAATTTATTTCAAGGAGGCCTAGTTTATAAGCAATTTTGGAAACGTCAAGTCAGTCTGTTTGTAGTGACTCTACCACTGGTTGGAAGGCAGATTCCACTGAGAAGAGCCGACAAGAAACTCGGCAGATTGCTCTTTTCCAACATAATGTTATAGTTTAACAATCTTTAGAATTTTTCTGTTTTATGAGAGATGAGCGAGGCGTGGCCTGCTTCCAAGCAGCCTTGTCGTTGAGGAATTCATCAATCGTGTAGTAACCACGCTTGGTTAAATATGTTTTAATATATGGTTTAAACTTAGGTTAAGCTATATCTAATTATATTACCTTCGCTATAATGTTATAAAAGCATATACCCATCCCCACAAAGTATTTCTGTACTTTTCTCAGACGATATGCAGATATCACTAATATATGTCTGTTTCTAGTAAGTCGACTGTTTATATCGACTTTATATTTATAATTACTTATGTTTTGTTTAATAAAGATTCTATTATTACAAATATACTGCTAGGCTACTGTAAGTAAACCTATTTCTTTAAATTTGGCACGAATGGATTCGCGTGGTCTAAGTTTATATATCGATCGCGCAGCTCTTTTCTGTAGTACAATAAATATAATTATAGTTTATTTTTCTGATTACATTTTTAAAAATCCTTGGTCAGTGAAATTTTTTAGTGCCCGTTTTTTGTTGCATGACAATTTGAACACGAACGTGGCTCGTACAACGGCTTGTTTTTATTTATGACGAGCCATCAGCAAACTATTCATCAAACAACAATCTAAAACGATCAATGATGTTTGATAGTAGCTCGTTGTCAAACTAACGATTTTGTAATTTCTGAAAAACTTATAATGGAAAACTAGTTATTCATGTACCTTCTTTTTTAATCGCGGGGTGTTATGTGTTTGACGTATCTGTGTGTATGTCTGTGGCATCGTAATTCCCGACCGGAGAAACCAATTTTGTCTTTGTTTAAAAGCAACCGATGTTCACTAAATCGATCCGATGCCAGGAACAGTCCCGACTAATTGTCAGGAGTATTCTTAGTTACGATTGATGAGTATTGGGTCAAAATAGCCGCTTCAACTAAATGCAGTATTTTTTTACTACTCCCTCAATGTGGCTATCAAACGAAGGGCTTTTACTAGTAGAATAATTTAGAATTGTATTAAAAGTCAGGAGTGTTTAATATTTATATTTAGCAATATAAACTTGAGCCAGTTAGCCTTCGCACATCTTAACGGTTCAACAACGACTCGATTGAACGAAAACACAGTCATGTGAGTTTTATGTTTGCCTTAAGTAAACTTTTTTAAACTATTGTAACAGCAGTAGCGTGCTACGCGTTTACCACTCGATGCCCACGCTTCAGACACTTCAAACAACACTTTATTACACATGACTTAAATCTCACATTCCAAAGCTGAAATGATTCAGTCGAGTCGGTGTCAAGGAGAAATGGAGGATGAAATCCATTTTGTCTTCAGAAGAGGCCTTGGCCGAGGCTATTAGTTACAGGTTGCTGGCAATCGCGAAGCGATTAGCGTGCCGGTACGCTGTTGTGTAGAAACTAATAAAAGACTAACTAGCTTAGTCCGCTACCATCTTATACTATATAATGAGAGTCCAATTAAGAACTAATTTGTAGAAGATACTAAAATTGTTTGACTTGTGTCTTTGTGTCTTTTTCCTTAGGCCTTTCACAGGCAGTTACATCCGCAGCGTTGATACATATATATCCCTTTTTGCGCGGTGTTGATGATAAACACATTTGTTAGCTGAAAACTGAAGATACAAACACTTATATTTTATATCGCTAATCGAAGTCTGACAGCGAATTTCTTATTAATTCGTGATTGATGTATACTCTCTTGACTTCACAACCTAAAAGTCGCTGACAATACATCCTCACCCAAAACTCACCAGAATACCCTCTATTTCTTATTTTTGTTGGCCGGTGGAGGACTTTGTAGATCATCACCGCACAAGCAGATGTACGTGGTAGGTACATACATGGTTTTCAAAAGAAGGTCTCATAAGACCGAGCAAAGTAGAGACAACTTAGTAGAAAAGCTAACCATATCCGGAGAGCGCTAAGAAAGACGTTTATTTAGTGTCAAAAATTTACATAACATGACCACGTTTACGTATTCACAAATCAAATTCTACATATTGCCTAGTTGTTCCAATCCACTAGGTTCAATCGAGAGCTGGCCGGGTTTGACCGGCGTCGTTTACATTATTCCAGTCATATTTTACTGGCCGTTACCCGGTGTAACGGCCTGGATGACAGAATGCTGAACTTAATGAATGGGGGTGTTTGATCCGCTTTAATTAAACACAGCTTCAAAATAGCTTATCCATATCATTATTCTAGCCCTGAACTCGAATTTTGTGTATAACGTATTAAAAGTTTCCCTGACCGATTTCGGCCGCGGTGGTCAAGCCCCGGAGAAATTTTCCCTCACTCTCATAGTTGGATGGGGCGGACGCTCCAACACCACCGGAAAGAGACCGACATCTAAACGTGCTCTTCGAGACATGGTCGTGAATCATCGTCAATTTCCGAACTCCGGGCTGGTACTCAGAATTTCTTAATAGATAAACCTTACATTATTCATTAACCCGATCCTTGGATCGAACCCAGGACCTTGCAAACATGATCACCACAAGATCGACGGGGCAGTTATGGCGAGGTACAATATTCCACTCATGTTTTTAGCCATGACTATCTGCTATCTGTATCAATGAAACTTTACTGGAATCAAAATCTGGTTCATGTTATTCCAGTAGGAATCCAGACCTGGAATGGGGTTATTAATAACAAACCTCTGCAATTACTCGGATTTTATATCTGAAGCAATTTAATTACAGTCTCATCTTATTCCGCTAGCCTTTTAAAAGCTACAGTTAATATTACTTAGAAGGGAAAAATTACGAAATACAGTCGTCGCCGTGCGAATACAATTCTATCATTTATCATTTCTGTGTATTTGCCAATGAAACGTTATTTGTTATTTCAATTACGTCTTTAATGGAGATGACAAATTATTTGTTGAATCCAGTTTTCCTAACTGCTTCGTGAAATGATTTCTTGATAAATAAATATGAACGATTTGTTTGCAATTACTTTCCATTTTAATGTTGATAAATAAGGAATGCCTTAATAATTATGATTTACCAACAATATTCATCTCCAAAACCGGAGCATCTTCAGGAGAGGATCCTTTGACTTTAAAACGAATAATTGTTAGTCAACATAACAATTAAACATTCATACTATGATGATGATACAACCTGTTACTTTGACTTGGTAAAAACATTTCTAGCAATGGATTCAAATATGTTTATCTTTATGAAGTATGTCGGTCCCTATTTTTAAATTAAAATTTCGTATGAAGATAAATCTTGGAACTGTATAAACAGCTCAAAGTACTGAGCTAGGCACGAGCCGTGATCTTCAGGCAAGCTCACCTGCTCTTATTGAATAAATTCAAGTCCGTTGGCGAAAGGAAATTTTCCTAGTGGCGTATTTTTGTTGAAAATGCATTTTGAAATAGTTTTCACAATCCTGCTGGCAAACATTATGTGCACGGAATATTCCATTGTGTGATTTTAAAAAGAGAAGCTAACGCAGAGTTTTTGCTTTATACTTACCTCAAGGAAGAATGGGAGACGGTCAAGCGCGAGAAGGACTATTTAATATTTGTATAATAAGAATTCTCCAATATCTAAACTTATAATAAAACTGAAACTGAAAGATTTCTGTACATTTAATATATTTTGAAAATTTTGACCTTTATAATCGATACTGACTCCAAAACAGATTTTTATTTAAGTTTTGTATGTCTGTCTGTCTGTCCGGGCATCACGTGAAAACTACTGAACGGATTCAAAATGAACTTGGTATAGTGGTAGTTCATATTTCGGGTCAACATATAGGCTACTTTTTATCCCGATAAACAATAAGTTTCCTCCGGGAAATGGGATGAAAACTTTTATCAATTTTACTTCATATCTCTGTTAAATTTGCACCGATTTTAATCATTCTTTTTTTATTTGAAAGTGTATACTATTATGTATGGTCTTATTTTAATAAGGATCTGATAAATATTGTTGGAGATAAAGAACATAACTCTTTACAAATAACTGTCAGTCGCAACGCGTATGGGACAGCGATCGAATGCATGCGTACCATCCTACTAATATTATAAATGCGAAAGATTGTGAGGATGGATGTATAGATGAATGTATGTATGTATGTATCAACTAAAAAACCACGTAAAATACTAGTAGGTACATAGCTAACAAAGATGATTATGATGTTAGCATCAGATATATTCTAGCTTCTCGATTGACTCATACGCTGACGAAGTCACGGGGGTCCGCTAGTCTAAGTAATAAATTGTTATAGTTTGCAAAATTTTAAAAGTTTGTCTCGTATACTTCGCAACGGAATTTGGAGATTACAATGTATCCCTTCATTTGTGTCAAATACCTCTCGTAATAATAAACAGTATTTTATAACAGCAATTGAATTCGACTTTGATGTGTTGGAAGTTAAAAATGAAATGATGTTATAATTCCTTGTTGAGACGTTGCCAAAATGAGCTCGAAGCCTCATTAGAGCTGAGAAAAAAAACAATGTAAAATGTTTATCCATATATTTTTTTTAAGTGTTTCTAATGTAAATAAAACGACATCGGTGTGTCTTCAGATTTTTTTTACCTTGGCAACACTGGTACATTGGCAGAATAGTGAAACATCAAGCTATTGACGTTGTAGTTCATGTTTAAGTTGGTGGAACTGTTGTCAAAAAGGCTAGATGAAGCCGCAACGCAAGCCAATTGGCCATCGGCAAATATTGTTAAATCAACATTAAATATTCGATTTTACGCAAAAAAATACATAAATTTAAAAAGTCAAAACTACCAATTGCTTGCATTCGAGTATATATCACTTATTTTGCTATATTTTTCATGTACATAGGACTTCTAACTTGATATATAGAAAATAATTGCCACGTCTACCACTGTCAGTAAGAGCTAACATGCTGACTCGTAGGTTTGCACGCTGTTCAAACAGCGGTAATATAACTTTGTTCAGAGCGTATTGCACAGGTTTCTACACATACAACCTGTGGGCTATATACTCACAAAAACCTTACTACGCTCACCGACTGCAAAACAATAATGCTTTGAGGGTGGTGTTGAGTTTGCTTCGTTTTTGCAGCGCATCAGAGATGTTCGCAAAGGCGCGAGTGGATAGCTTCTATGCCATTACACGAAGAAAATGTGGGTCCCTGGTACTTAGACTACGGGAAAGTGACAACAGTATCCCGAATTCGGTTGCATAGAGATTAGACTGCACATACGTGAGTCATTGCCGCGCTATTTTGAATGGAATGGCTAAGCATTGACTTACTTATATTAAATAAATAAAAAAAAACAAGTTAAATTCTAAAATAGTTTATAAGTATGTAATACTTATTAATGAAACTTCATCAAATCAACCCATTACCGCCGGTAGAGGGGGTTTCCTCCCACAATGGCCCAATGCGGATTTATGGACTGGTGGAAATGAGTCTTGGTTACTTGATATTACAGTTTATTATTATTATGTCTACACTCTGAATATATAGAACTAGAAGAATGAATAAGGCGAGTCGTAGTAGAGAATTTTGTGCACGTAAGTACCTACTGCTGCCAATACTGAGCACCGGTCTGAAGGACAGTGGTTGATGGACACATGGTGGCACGTTGTAGGACTTGCGAAGTATTGCTCTGTTTATACGCGATCGTTTACAACTTGCTATCAGCTTGGGCCGTCAATAATTACTATTAAAATAAAAAAGGCACAAAGCGAGGCTGAAATAGATTAGGATCTACAGCTGTGTAGCAGTGCACTGTCTGCCGAACAGCCTTCTATTATTACAATATCGCGTGAAGGCGGCGGGCTTCATCACGAACGGTATTTACGAACGACCGATTTGGCCAATTTGCTACAAATAGTTTCTCTGAATCGTTTTCAGTAATAACATTCAATAAGGTTTCCAACTGAGAAAGTTTTTATGCTCCCTTGTTATAATAGACTTTCTTTGCTCACAGCTTCGCGTAATGCTTTTCTTATATTCTTTTAGAAAATGAGAAAGATGGTTATAAGTAAGAAACTTCTTTAACTGCTCGCCGCCTAGTAATCTAGCTGATCTAGACCTTAGCATTGGGTTATTTTTGTATTCCACTACAAGTTAGCTCTGGACTGCAATCTCACCTGATGGTAAGTTATGATGCAGTCTAATATGGTAGCGGGCTAGCCTGCTAGGGAGTATGCCAGTTATATTAAGACTGTTAATCGGTTTCTACGCGGCATCGTACTGGAAAGCCAAAAAGCTTAGTGGAACGACGTTGTCGGTAGGGTGGAAACGAGCCACGGATCACGCCTCCCACCCGACAGAAAGAAAATTCAGAAATTATAAATTCCCAAATTGACCCTGCTGGTAATCGAACCCGGAAAACTCCAGATTCAACCCACAGCACTCACTGCTGCGCCAGAGAGGTTGTCAGAATACTTGGGTTACTGGCCAACAAATCCTTAGTAGCAATAACTATCACTTCCCCACCATACTCTTTTATTACATGTAACTTCAGAATAGTAACAGGGTGTTTTGTCCTACACAACTGAAAGCACCTTTTGAATGGCAGAATGAGACAAAGTTTCTGACCGTTTGTGTACCTCTTGGGTACCTCTCTTTCAGTGGCGTGCATGGAGGGTATGCACAGGGTATGCAGATGATTTAACTAAAGAAATTTCCAGTATGATTTGTAAAAAAATTAACGATGGGAATTGTAAGAGCTATAAAAAGCCTACCCTTGAGTATTTATAACTCGTACTGGAGATTTTCTTCGTTTTATATCAGCATACCCTGTGCATACCCTCTATGCACCCCACTGCTTGCTTTGGTGAGCACATAAAGCCGATTATTATCTCCAACTGTAACATTTTGTGGTAATAATCGTTAAAGCATGTCAACCCTCATTGAAGCAGAAGGGTATCCCTTTCCTACATTAGAGGGAGTATAAGCCCTACAAGAATGTTTTTAGTCTATGCCGTCTGCGATAACCTCAAATAATAATTTTGACGTCGGTAAAACACGGTTTTCCAAAGTAAAAGTTTTACGATGTAGTTTTAAAACCAATCCATGTTTAATCAGTGAAAATGTTATGAGCATAAGTTGATGTTAGTGTCGGTCTCCGAGACGGAGTAGACAGAACTCAGTGAAATTTGTGGAGTCGCAGACACTTTGACACACGACGCCGCGGCGAGAGCGGGCGGGGCCCAAAATACACCGAGCTAAATAAACACCAGGATTACAGCCCGCGGGAGCGCGCAAACAAGCGGGCACGCCGTTTATTTCATGTTTGAACTGCACGTTAAACTTTATTTATTTATCCCCTACTCTAGCTGAAGAGCTGGTGGGCAATCCCAATGAGGCACTCAATGAAGGAAACCATTAGATATTTTGCGAAATCCAGACACAAGATGTAGGCTATCTTTTCAAAAACCATATATAAAAATTTAATAGAAGTTAGAAAGGACGCCCGACAGAAGTGATAACTGAATCTAATTTAAGTTTAACTATTTAATATCGAATTTGTTAGTTAATACGACACTGTAAGGTTATTTATTGATTAAATCATAATGGGTTAATATATTTCCAAACCAATAAATCACCGTAGGGTTATAGTGAGACAAGACGAGCCGGCCTACCGACTGGGCCTACCGACTGGGCACACCGTAACGCGCAACGAAAAGAAGCGGATAACTCTCCCATGAGAAGTTATCTTTTTAAAATGTAAGAACGTGTTTGCTTTAATAACTCTTCAGTCGACTATAGTACACCTGTAAACAAAAAGGTGTATTTAATAAAACAAATATAGTGCGGATCAAGAAGGAGTTATCAAGAACACCATGTGGCATTACATGGATGGTAACTCTCTTTTTCAGAAAAATTTCAGAGATGAATAAGCTCCCAAATTCCCAATTGCAATTGTTATGACGTCACCTGCGGTCAAGTTTTGGTTTCAGTATGGTACTGCTTTTTAAAAAATTGGATTATATGCGTATACACCATACGCATATAATTAGATTTTTTATAAAAGGAACACCTCTCCTCCCAGCGGGTATCGTACAGGAGACTATTTGTTCTACTACTACTATGTACCCAGCGTGGTGATTGCAGGCAAACCCTTCCGACGGGAGATGCCTTTAGTCCAGCAGTGGGCTGTTTAGGCTATTGATGATTGATTGCATGCCTCCTTAAAAAGTCCTACGAGCTCCGGGAGTGCTAGTTCGCCGGTGTAGAGCTTTGCCGATGTTACTTGATACGGCGTTGGCATTTCAAATGTTTACGTTCACAACTCCGAGTGTGGGTATTTTTGTAAATGTTTGTATGATTCTTTCAGTTTCGAGTTTTCTGTGGGGAATCTGATTATCTTTTAATTTTATTGATAGTAGGATATATCAGTAAAATTAAAAGATAATCAGATTCCTCACAGATAATTGTTATTTCGGTATTGGCCTTAACGTCCACTGCTGGGATCAAGCCTCATCCTTGCGAAAGACGATTTTGGAGCATACACTCGCAACACGTTGCCGCAATGTCGGTTGGTGGGTTTTAACAAATATTATCACATAATATTAGGTATAATGATCAGTACCAGTTTAATGTGCTATCCGAGGCATAATGTTTGACATCGCCAATTTCCGCTCCGGGCTGGTACCAATTAGTCTTTGTGCAAAAACCCATGAGCATAATTTGTTTTTTTGGCCCAGCGCGGGTTTTGGTCCAACGACCTCGACTTACCACTAAACCAACGAGGCAGTAATATAATAAAAATAAAAACGTTTGGTGTCGCGCGATACCAGATAGGAAAAAAGTGCCTTATTACATAAATATTAATACAAGTTCTAGTCGAGGTAAAGAGAATATAATTATTCGGGTATACATTTTTCATCATGATTTTTTATCGAAAAAAATAAAAAACTTCTTAACAAAACGATCTTAACACTTGCATTTTATCCACATGATTCATAAAAATATATGAAATGGCAATCCGCCAACAGGGTGGCAATACATAAAAGTCAATATTTGCTTTTTGTAGCAAAATATTGATTGAAAGCTACGTAGTACCGAGAGATGAAGTTTTATTAGTCCTTGCACTGCCACCCACTTTATAAGTCTGGTTTAAAAACTGCCAATTTGCAATTCTCTCTGCGATGCTTTTTTGGTAGCACGTTGCATGTTTTGCTCGTTCAAGTCCCGTATAAATTAAAGCTCAGCTAAAACATTTTGACATTGCATTGAGCGTTTTTTATTCAATACATATTTAAATAATAAACTTGAAGTGTGATATAACGAAAGTGTCTAAACGGTTCGTTACCTAGTACCTAATTGATATCGCTTCATCACGTTGGGTCCATTTTTCTTCCGGATTTCCAACACCTATATAGTCCAGAATCCCCAATATATGCAGAATAGCGCTACTCTGCCCAAAAGATATATATCTCTATATAATACATGCGCTTTCAAAGATTTTTTTTTCCATCGCAAATCATGTAAAACCATTGTTATAAAGTGTGACGGCAGGGGGCCAATTGACTTATCAAATAAAGTATCGAGTTGATTCGTAGCATATATGGATTGGCTATTTAACATAACGCTACGCGACTTCGAAGACCCTGAACAAAGTCAGAAAGAATGCTAAGCGAAAACAAAGTAATCACGCATGCGGATGATGCGTCCCAATAGTATATCGTGTCGAACAGTAGTAGTAGCACAGCTTTTTGTGGCAGAGCTCGTCTGGGGAAGCTACGGCATTTAAGGAATAATAACATACTACGACAATACACACATCGCCATCGTACTAAGATGACTGATGAATATTTTTATGAAAAATATACATAAATACATATAATACACAGATAAACAACCAGACACTGAAAGACATTCATCAACCCAACATTTTCCAGTTGTTGGAATCGAACCCTCGGCCGTGGACACAGAAAGCAGGGTCCCTGCCCACTGCGCCAATCGGCCGTCGTGTTAACCATACACACTGGTATTATGCATGCGTCTGTCTTGTTTCGTATTTTTGTTTGTTACCTATGTTTGGCTCAACCTATTCCTGGTAAAACTGATGTTAAATGCTACTCGCGTAATTTAAAAAAATACATTGCATGGCTTGACCGCTTAACTAATCTACCGCTGAAAATAAAGGGTTAAAAAAAAGGCCAACATTTACACGTTCATCTGTCAATGACTCTTTTTCTGGCCGCTTATGTACCTACTATTAGTGATCTAATAATATTATAAGATTACTAGAGTGTACCACCGTGTAGTTTTTGAAATAAATAAATTTTTGCACAGGCCTTTTGCTATTCGCTCGCATGCCTCCATCTATCGTGCTTTTAAAATGCAAACTCTATCAGCCAAAGCGCGCTCTTCTGAAAGATTGGTTCGGAACAGAACGCCACGAGCGCTGCACTCAAATCCGTTATTTGCATTGTTAAATCACGTATTCATTACTTCACGCTTTGAATTCAGATACTTGGCCACGTGTAGCAGTTACACCTATTTTGATTTTATAAACATTTATGATTGTTTCATAAATATTCACTGGTTTTGCTCTTATACACGACCTCACTGGTGCTGTGGTTAGCACTGTGGTTTTAAGTGGGAAGTTCTGGGTTCGATCTCCTGCTTTGGGATTTATAAATTCGGAATTTTCTCTGGTCTGGGAGGCTTCAGCTGTAGCTACCAACCTGCCAACAACGACGAGCCGCTTAGTGATTAAGCGTTCCTGTACGAAATCGCGTAGAAATCGTTAATGGGTATTGGTTTTAATATAATATCAGGTTAGCCCGTTATTTTCTTCGATTGCAGTCAAATGCTAACATGTAATGAAATAAAAATACCAATGCAATTGTCCACTACAGAGAATAAGAAGGGCTTACTCTTCGATTAATATTCTCCATCACAAACGTTTCAAATATTCGAGAAGTAATAAATGTAGCCTACTAGCAACAGCAAATATTGCACTGAGGAAGCAACGTTGATTGAAGGTAGTAAATGTCGTCATCCACCTTTGGAGATCTGAAGAATAACAAATAGTAATAGTTAAATTAAGAGTCGGATATCGTGTTTGCGGTCACGCTCCCATAGCATACGAGTATTTGGCTTTCTGTAACTTTAAATCTTATTGACTTGGGGATTAAAGATAGCTTAGTCTAATAAGCGCATAAGTGAGTGGGCAAAATCATTCTCACATAACATGCAATATAAGTTCGTAAGTTAAAACACTAATTTAATACAAAAAAATACCCAATTTGTAGCAGATATCCGTTCATATTATCGTCAAATTAGGTTAGCGAGTGCAAATGCTATAGCGAGTAAATATATTCGCAACAGAAACAAATCGTCCCAATTTGGCACCTCACTGCTCTTTTGATGTATAGTCCAAGTTACAAGCAACCTGCGCAAATGGTTATAATGTTTTACAAGTAGTATTTGGTCTAGTACAAATTTAAGCTTACTAAGTAAAATCGACAGTTTTATTACTAGTTACTAGTTGGGTGAGATTATAGTGTATTTATAGTGTTGATTATAGGGCAAACTAAATAACTATCAATGAATAACATAAAATATTGGATACTTGGGCATTTATCTTGACCGAACCTTAAGTTGGACGTACTATATTAATGAGATCAGCAGAAAGACATTTGCAGCTCTAGGCTCTTTGCGCCGTCTTCGGTATTTACTTCCTATACCTACCAAAATTATGCTCGCACAGACTCTACTCCTTCCCATTCTTGACTACGCTGACGCAAGCTATGTTAACTTAACTGAAGATCAGTTAAATAAACTTGAGAGACTCCAGAATTCTAGCATTTGTTTCATATTTGGGCTGCACAAATATGATCATACTTCTCAATTTCGGTCTCGTCTCAAGTGGTTACCTATCAGACTTCGCCGGAATTTGCACATTGTTTCTATTCTGTACTGTGTTTTATTTCATCCTTCTACTCCTCTTTACCTGAAAGAGATGTTTCAATTTGTAGGACTCCCAGACGAACTTCGTTCTACGAGGAAGTTAATCTTGAAGGTGCCTGGTCACAAATCCTCCTTCTTCAACGGATCATTTTCGGTTCAGGCTATTAAAATATGGAACGCCCTGCCGTTAGATATCCGTGAGGCACAATCGATTGGGACCTTCAAGAAACTAGTGAAGGATCATTATTTGTCTCTTTCAGCCGAACATCGCTGAAGCGGATCATTTTAAGTGTGTAATTTTAATTATTTATGTATTTCATATAAATTGAGGATGTTATATGTTATATATTTTATTTGTATTTATATGTAAAATATTTATATATATATATTATAGTTATATTTATATATATATATATATATATTTTATTTATATATTTTTATAATTTTAAATCTTATTTATTGCACCACCTACCTCTTTTCTATGTTTTTTCCTTTTACGCCATTGGTTGCCTGGAAGAAATCGCTATGTAGCGATAAGGTCACCAAATTGTACTCTCTTGATACAACTACTTTTTTTTTCTTTGGTGTACAATAAAAGTGTATTCATTCATTCAATATTTATGTACGATTAAAAAATCGCAAGTGATATTCCGGAACTATAAATACAGATATTTATAGTTCCGGAGGTTCGAGTTGAGAGAAATACAGCGACGCATGGCTGTATTTCCTGTATATATTATTATGTAGGTATTAGCTTAGTAGTACTGGTTTCTTATTTTCACACCGGTTGTTGCGATAGCCGACGGCGCAGTGGTCGAATGGCCAGACGTGTAACGCCGCATCCGAGTTCGAATCCTAGTCTAAAAGTTGTACTTTTTCTACTTTTTATGTTTTATAATTTGTTTTCACATATCGCGGAGACGATGTGCGGTCACGGCCATTTAGCGGTCAGCTGTCTAATGGGACAGAACGATATTCGGTGGATATAATTACGTTATTTGAGCTATTTTGATTTTATCAAGAAATCTTATAATCGATTTGCAATGTGCGGTCGATAATTAAGTGAGTGAGATTTGTGTTCCAAAAAGGGGTAAGCTGCACAAATTGTTTTGTAGATTAAACTATTTGCTTAGCTTTGCATAGTTTTATGCTTAAAATATTCTTTCTATTGTCGTAGCCTGAAGAAATGCCCTTTTTAACCCTGGCACTATAAAATTACTAAACCCCTGAGATCAGCTAGCCGAGGTCCACTGGTTTTTGGCAGAGTTCCGATCCTTCATCAAAAAACTCTCCTGGCGTCCAAACTAATTAGGCTTTTAGTATATAGGCATAACGTAGAATTAGTTTTAGCTTGCAGTAACTAGCTGTAGTTAACTTGTAACGTCTCTGTAATGTCTCTGTAATTAAATGTTTTATAGATAAAGTATCTCAGTGTGTCATTTTACGTAAACCCGTAACAATATTTTATTGAACCTTGGAAAAAAAATAAGTACTATTTTATGACAACTGAAGCTTGTGTTCACAAGCTTAGAACTTAATACTTTCCATGGCAAATCTTAGACATAATAAGTTTTATAATCGCTCCTATCTTAAGAGATAGATTTTAAGAAAGCCACAGTGCATCCTAGAATCTTTAAGCAATTAATGTCAACATTTTTACGCTTCTGTTTCTGGCATTATTTTCACCTAATATGCATTTTCCATCTGCCAGTCCTGACTGACTGGCATTGTATTAATGCACAGTTATCGAAAGTTGGTCGGTTTGTTCATTTCTTAGATTCTTTGTTACCTATGATCGGCTCAATCACTGCTCCAATCATAATTAAATTTGATATATATAGCTTGCATCCAAGCAGTGGACTGAGGATACTTAATCCCGGTAAAGCAACAAGATAAAACATTCCCGGAGATGAAATAAGCCAATGTTGCTTATGTATAGCTTCACAGCTAGTCCAGCTTTGGCTATGGCATCCTGGGAATGGATTCAGATACTTTTTAACTTGGGAAAACTAATGATTTCTGCGAGATCTTAGAATGCGACACCAAGATCAGTATATGATATATCGTGTATTACGTCATTGTATGTCATACGTCATTACATTTTTTTTTTTTGTAATACAGTTATATTGAAATTATTTGCAAACGTTGTGAAATTCACTACGTAGAAACTTGAACAAGAAAAATGAAGGTATTAGCTGTTAGTTTTCCCAAATAAATATATTATGTTTCTGAAATTGTAACAACGAATCGCGTTCGTGCCTTGGGCCGCCTGCAGCGTTGGAGTGAACCATTGCACCCACTCGTTGAAAGGACAACGCCGCCTTCCGCTGCCGCCCCTGCCCTACTATTACCCCATTAGGTACGCGATTTCCCTCAAACCATGAATATTTTTGTGATAATCAGGATAATATTATTTAAGTTGGCAATGTATATAAAAGATCCTCCCGCAGTACATAAAATTACGTGTTCCATACAACATACATAATTAGAAGAACAGATAATAAAACTTAAATAGACACAGTAACGAAAAGACTAACGCGCTTCATGACAGCCCTTTAGAGAGATATAGGTGAGGTGACCAGCGGAATTATTTTAACGCAAAGCGGAAGATCTAAGCTTCCCATACCATTAAATCCTATCCGCAAAACCATTGTAATTGCCAATTAGAAAGAACTCTCTCACACGCACAAACTTGGCGCATGGTTAGAAGGGAAAAGATATGATACATGTTATATTGATCATCACTATATTCTTAAAATAAAACGAAACAAAAAACTTTACTATAGCGATTGATCTTTATCGATAGATGCCAGAAGAAGATATTAACTTTCTTTCTTTAGTTTAAATCGTAATCATACAACACGTCTCTTCGCGCCATCAATATGTCGCATTAAACAGATTAAAGAAACAGCATCGCACAATGAAAAACACAATTTGAATGGAGCTCAACGTCATGGTCGTGTTTATGGAAATTATAGCCGAAGAGCAGGTGGACTATTAATCCTCACTAATACTATAAATGCGAAAGTGTGTTTGTTTGTCCATACTTAACTCCCTAAATAAGATATCAACCGGATTAACATAGGCAGTTGTCTATGTTACTGACTGTCGTTTCCTGGTAACTGCTTATTTCAAACAAACAATTCCGACAGTTCCCAGCTGCAGGGATGTTTTAAACCGTAATGAAAACGAACAAGGACGTGGGCAACAGATAGGTGATTAATAATAACAAAAATTACACCATAAATTTGCGTCACTGCGTTCTGTTATTTTAGACGATTTTTTACGCTCAATCGGACGCTAAATCGGCTTTGCCGTAATGCTAAGCGATTTAGCTAACTAGCGGCTAACTAGACTCAACCGAAGCTTCAAGACAGGACCAGCGAAAATTCAGGAATTCCTAGTTGCCCCCTCACATGTGCAATGACCAAAGCCACTGCGCCAGGGAGGTCGTCAGAAACCTCACGTTACTAAAACTATCCACCAGCTCTTGCAACTTCTAAATTTAGTATTTGGTTCGTTGGCCCGGCGTTACCCGCGTCCCGCTGCGACATCGGCGTATTGTATATGTTGCGATCGCATTCCACATGCGCGAGTGTGCATCACACTCGTCAGTTGATCTCGTTTTAGCAATTTAGTGAATGGACGGTTTGTGTATCGACTTTAACGTAACATTCACGAGTGATCGGTTTTGGCACTTAACACTACTCGTAAGTCCCACGAATACCAACCATCCGTAGTCAAAAGGAATCCTGAAAATTTCGTGAAATATGTGTGTCGTGCTCACGTCACTGCAATTTCAGATAGTTTCTGTTTAAAGTTTTATTTTAGTTATAGGAACCGGAATATTACTTTGGAACGCTTGGTAGATCCGAGACGCGAGACGAGCGAGACGATTCTAACCATGCTTTATTTAATGGATGATATTTTTTTATCCAACAAGTAGTTCGCGTCGTTTGCGGTGTGCAGTTTCACGGAATTATAAGAACCGGATTCGATTGCCTGTTTGGGGCGTGACTATCGCCGTAACTCGTAAACTTACTTGTAGTTTAGATGGAGTCTCGTTACTCAGTCACCAGACCGGCTGAACGGATCTGACTGTTTCGCACAGAGGTAGATTAGATTCTTAAATATCACATATAAATATATATATCTTATTTATTTTGTAGAAGTACTTTCCCGTGGAAATAGATCGACTATTTTTTTAGTAGTACACATGATTAGTTCAGGGAATAAAACATAAGCATACAGTGGGCAGCGACCCTGCTTTCTGAGTCCTTGGCAGTGGGTTCGATTCCCACAACTGGAAAATGTTTGTGTGATGAACATGATTGTTTTTCAGTGTCTGGGTGTTTATCTGTATATTATAAGTATTTATGTGTATTATATTCATTAAAATATTCAACAGCTATCTTAGTACCCATAACACACGCTACGCTTACTTTAGGGCTAGATGGCGATGTATGTATCGTCGTAGTATATATACAATATATATATATACGCGTTCAGTTATGTAAGTGCGCTAATCTGAAAGGGGTGTTAAGGTCTACTGGTTAGTACTGGGACTTTATTTGCATGGAAATAAAGTCAAAAGTCAAAGTCAAAAATATCTTTATTCAAGTAGGCCCATAGGTGGCACTTTTGATGCGTACATAAGAATTACACGGTAGTGAGATGATGGTGATAACCACATTCGTAAACTTAAAACTAAAGCTACGAGGGTTCCAAACGCGTCCTGGTCTAAGAAGAAGCCCACAACAAACTTAGCTGGGTGTTTTTTTTTTGTTATCACCATCTCACAATGTCATTTTAAATTATTAGAAGAGCAACCAGGTTAGAGCAATAATTTACACCCAAGCTCTTTTATCGATTGCGTACTATAGAAATGTTTTTATGCAAGTACATTAAATTTTCAAATATGTACTGACTATACACTGTCATTATTTTAAAATCTTTAAATTTATCTCTCAATGACTCTCTCGGACCCATTTTGTAGATGGAACGAATAGCCCTCTTCTGAAGCACGAAAATAGTGCTAATATCAGCAGCATTACCCCAAAGTAAAATTCCATATGACATAATGCTGTGAAAGTAACTAAAATATACCAAGTCTAGCAGTTTCTACGTCGGTCATATGGCGTATCTTCTTTACCGCATAGGCAGCAGAACTAAGCCTGTTCGATAAATCATTTACATGAGGGCCCCATTGAAGTTTAGAATCTAACGTTATTGCTAGAAAAACTGTCGTATCCTCCAGATTCAGTTCCTCATTATTAAGTAGTACAGTGGTTTTCACGTGTTTAACATTAGGTAAAGTGAATTTTATACACTTGGTTTTTTTTCCGTTACCAAATTATTAGCTTTAAATAGCTTATATCATCATCACCATCATATCACCCCATTACCGGCCACTAGAGGGCACAGGTCTCCTCCCACAACGGGATGGGGTTAAGGCCGTAGTCCACCACACACCCTTGAGAACATTATGTAGAACTCTCAGACATGCAGGTTTCCTCACGATGTCTTCCTTCACCGTTGAAGCAAGTGACATTTTAATTACTTAACGCACATAGAAAAGGAGGTGCTGAGGTTCGAACTCAGACCCCCGAAAGTGAAGTCCAGCTCCTACCCACTGGAATATCGCTTACGGAACATATTATATCAGATTAGTTATTGCTAGTGCCCAGAGATTTATAATTTAAATGGTAATAATCCGGTGGGCGTCATACAGTCTCCGAAAGAATGCACTCGTGCACGAATTTTGTTAAAATATTTCAAGTTTGGAAGAAATGTTAAAATGGGTAAAAGATATGACATAAATACGGCCAGAAGCGGCAGATATTGCTTTCGCAGTGTTGCGAATGTTGTGGTAAGTTGATTATCTGCCAAGCGCGAGCGCCGTCACTGATTTATTTTACGAGCGATATAAATCATTTTCTGGGAGTACAATTTCACAAAGTGTATTTGGCAAGCGTTTTTAAATTCTTAATAAGCTTATTCAGGGCGCCATTGTAATTAAAATAATACCGTTTTTATTGCTTAACAAAATGATATAATTTGCCTCTTTATTAGAATTTTTGTAATAAAGGATCATTAAAAGCATAAATCGGCTTTATCTGCCTTTATTTGGCCTTGTAACGGTAAGCCCCAAATTGTTACCTCGAAAGTTACCAATTCTGGCAATTATATTCAAAATTGGCAAAAAATTATATATTAGTGTTGTAGTCACCTTATCACAGGCTCTTATGAATCGTTCATACATTTAACACGTTAAGACTAATAGGTCGTGCGCTGGTCTAAGAAGAGCCCACAACAAACTTAGCCAGGATTTTTTTTTTGTTATCACCATCTTACAGACTTAGTGAGAGACATCTTTTGAAATTCATTTGGTAATTTGTTATAAAATGATTTACAATTATTCTTAAATGAATTACTAATTTTATGTAGCCTAGTAAACTGCACAAGTTTATTTTTACTTTTTATATTAAAATTGTTACAGTCCACTGTTTTATATTTTGCTTTATTTTTATAGACATAAATGAAATTTTTAAATATAGTATTTATAATGCACCGTCATAATTTTAGTTTCTTTAAATTTATAAGACTCGCTTGAGCCCATTTTATATATTGCACGAACAGCCCTCTTCTGCAGTACAAAAATAGAATCAATATCAGCAGCATTATCAAATAATAGTATGTCGTAGGACATAATGCTGTGGAAGTAACAAGCAGCTGTAGGTATGGCTTTGTATGGCTCATATCAAGTAAGGGAATGCACACCTGGTCAGTTTTTTATTTGGGTAAAAGTTAACTAGCGCTTTGGCTACACTTGGACGGTTCTCAATACCTCTTTGGACACCATCTGGACATATTATAAATCCAAATAATTCATTCATTATAATTGTGAGAGTAAATCTGCCTTTTTCAGCTACACCAAAAGATCCTTTAACACCCTCAGAGTCCAGTACAACGACGCGCTCCGCCTTTTTTTAAAAAAGGCGAGGTACTGCAGTGCGTCGGGCATGTTTGCCGATGCCGGAGTCCCCGACTTCTACGCTGTGCTCCGTAAGAGAATTGCGAGTTTCTGGGAAGTCGTTGTAAATTCCAACAATAAGCTCCTTAAAGTCGTCGCTCAGGCATCCCCTGACAGCGTATTTATTAAACATTGGCGAAAAGTGCACCAGATTCCAAACACGAAATGATATAAAATAGTTGGATTTTAATTTTAATTGAAATTTAATTAATTTTTTAATTGAAATTTAATTTATTGTAATTTTTAGTTGTAGATTTTAATTAATTATTGTTTTTTTTTTCTCTTTATTTATTTATTTTTAAAATCGGTCTTATATTTATTTTGTGTTTATTTTTAAAATCTGTCTTATATGTATATTTATTTTGTGTTAAATTTTGTATATGGGTCTCCTGGGTCGACCTGAAATAAAATGATTTTATTTTTATTTTTATTTATTTTATTTATTATCAACATTAAATATTTCTTATTCACAGATAAGTGAATATATATGGCACCATAAATGGCACTTTTGATGCGTACAACTGGCCTACAAAATTCGCTCAAGAAAATCACTCAAAACAAATTTTCTTAATGTACGAGTATAATTTCAAAATAAATTAATATTTTTTTTGCAACTTCGCGCCGGTAATCGCAGCTTTGGTAGACCCTCGATGAGGTGGAGGGATGATGTGGCCCACCTTGTCAGCGGCTCCCTGCGACACGACGTGGTCGCAAGGAGCCGCTGGACCCAAGCACAAGACCGGGGTATTTAAACTATCCGCAAAATACATAAGTCCAGCAGTTAACGCCCTTAGTTACCATGATGATGATGATGATAATGATTAAGTGCTCTAAAACCCACCCATATCGTTTGTTGAATGCTAAAATTGTTTTACAAGTGTTTTCAGGATTCCTAAAGTAGGCCCTACTTTGTTTTGATCGTGGAATAAGCGAGGGGGGCTTGACTTTGTCGGCTGATTGATTCGCACGCGATGCTGTCAGCCAGCCGACTCGCTGGCTGGCGGCACTACGAAGTCGTCGCCCATTGCATCCTCAGCAGATAGTGACAAACTTTTATAAATGAGAATCTGAAATTTTGCATTTAACCGATTGCGACGGCCGCAATGGGCAATGACCCAGCTTTCTGAGTACAAAGATGTAGGTTTGAGTCCTGCAAATACATTATTCATAAATATTCATGTCTTAGTGTCCATAACAGAAACTACACATACTTTTACGAGGCTAGATGGCGATATGTGAATTTTTTTATGTGTAACACATATTATGACGCCGTGGCAGTAAAATTGACCTTTTGATTAATACGACGTCAACAGTGGCGTGCATAGAGGATATGCACAGAGTATGCAGATGATATGAAATGAAGAAATCTCCAGCACGAGTTATAAAACACTTAAGGATAGGCATTGTAAGAGTAACAAAAAGCCCTTAAGCATTTATAACTAGTAGATTTACTTCATTTTATCTCATCTGCATACCCTGTGCATACCCTCTGTACACGCCACTGGACGTCACAGTAGGTGGCATGACGCTCTCTTAGGCCGTCATGCCCTCTCTACGCCACTGTTCTCGACTCCATTGTGATTCAAATCCATAGAAAATGACGTTTCCCATTTTCCGGGCTTCCCATGATGGGAAACTTTTTTATTAATCACCATCTCGAAATGTCACTTGATAAAATCATTATACAAAGAAAGACAAGATTTTCAAAAATGCTCTTTTACTGGGCGTACATGAATGCATTTTACACACTTTCGTGTTTCGTTGTTCAAATCCTAACTAATATTATAAATGCTTTATCTTTGTTTGTCCTACCTTAACGCCCTAACTAAGCAACCGGCCATTTTGATTTTTGGCGTAGAATTAGTTAAAAGGACGGAGAGTAACATAGGCTTTTTGTCTCGGGAAAACAAATGGATCCCACAGGATTTGTAAAAAACCCTAATAAAAGCTAGCAAAAAACTCGGGCAAACGCTAGTTTGAAAAGTTCCACTGGTTTGGGTTGCACGTTATCTGTTAGTCAGTAACGGTCAAGGTATTGTTCTATTGATGTACATATGTGTCGGCACGGATACGCCAGCCCGTGTAGTGGACGGAAACCCTAACCCCGCCTCATGCCGATGCAGGCTGCTACGGCCGCAGTACAAGCTGTAAGTAGAGCAGCAACCTGCGGGTTAAATTACCTCGGTAGCGTTTGAGCGCGGTCTCGTGCTCCCGCCATAGTAGCAGCCGTGATGGATGATAGTGTTTCAAAGCCGGCGCGGATCCGCCATGCAACTGTAATTACGCGAATGCGAAATAGTTATGATTATAGCACTTGCTGTTTGTTTGATGCAGAGCATTCCGAAATGAGGTACAAACAGCATGTACTTACAACAACATTAATCTTTGATTTTTTTCATAGCGATAAAATTATATATCCTTTTAGGAAAATGATGTATCGGATGTTCATCATTTTCCTTAAAGGACTATGATGATTTTGGTCACTAATGCTTGTAAAATAATTAGGTAAATTTTCGCCACAGAGAAGTCGAGGTAACTTTCATATTTTTGTTTTGTCGAGAATAAAAATTTAAAGGATTTAAAGAAACCTACCATGAACCTGGATGATTTTCACCTACTACCATTACCCCAAATGAAATCAAGAATTTTTAATTAAATTTCATTTATTTCAAGTAGACCTAGTTTAAAAGCACTTTTGAAACGTCAAGTCAGATGTTGGAGAAGAGCTTCGGTCTTATTACTCCTATAAGAAAACATGCACCGTGTTGGAAAAGAGCAACTGCTAAGTTTGTTGCCAGCTTCTTCACAGCAGAAATAATTTTCGAACTGGTGGTAGAAACAGATAGACTTAACTTTTAGAAAAGTGCTGATAGAGTAGGCCTTCTTGAAACAAAAAGCTACTAATATTGGCTACTACTAGATTGCGAGTAGGCTGCACCACGGCCCCGGCTGACTGTTCAATTTGAACTGCAATCTTAAAACCCTGCATATCTACAAGCTTGCGATTGACTTGCATGACGTTCACCGGCATTTGAATTTTAAAATCACTCAATAGAATGAAAAGTCATTTGGTTCCCACTACGAAAGCACTCCACTCCGCCTCGGGGCACTCGGATCTATAAAGTCGTTAATATACATAAAGAAATAAATAAATAAATAAATATACGACGACACTAAACACATCGCTATCTAGCCCCAAAGTAAGCGTAGCTTGTGTTGTAAAAATATTCATCAGCTATCTTGGTACCCATACCAAGATAGCTGATGAATATTTTTTTTGTTGAATATGATACACATAAATACTTATACTATACAGATAAACACCCAGACACTGAAAAACAATCATGTTCATCCCACAAACATTTTCCAGTTGTGGGAATCGAACCCACGGCCTACAACTCAGAAAGCAGGGTCGCTGCCCACTGCGCGAGTCGGCCGTCAAACGTACGTTGTAGAACAAGACTATTTCAGGTTACTACGTTTAAAAAAACAAACTACTTGAATTTACGTAGGAAAATTGCGAACATTGGAACGAAGTATATGGTTAAAAAATTATTATTTGTCGAATAGAAACAGGCTTTGCTTTGCGGAAATCCATTATATATTATGAAAATTGAGCTTAATTTTCTATACTCCACGAAAAGTCGAAGAATCTGTATGGCGTAATTTATGATTTCTTCAATCTTATACCCCCATATTGCCGGAGATCTACGCACGTTTCGCTCCAAAACCGGAGCATCCTCAGATGTTGACTTTAAAAGCAGATTCTCCTGCTTTTCGCGGAGAATAGCAAATTAGGCTTAATTTTCATAGAAATTATTTGTCCGCCGCGAAAACATTACAATGTTGAGTTTTAGTAGTAGTAGAGCTTGACCTAGTGGCAAACAGACAAACTATTGTAAATGAATATAAAGGAGGCCGTCTTGGTATAAACGAATTAGTGTCTATGTGTATGCGGGAAACACTACTCTCCGACGTGATACCGGGAGCATGTCGTATAGCGAGGCGATAAATTCGGGTGCGCTTGTAACCCGGCTCGGTAATGCCCCATTCCCGTTGTTTACGACCTACCCTCATTTCCACGCGATTCAATCTAAACCACTTGCACTAATTACTTGCGAACCTCCGGTTTGATTACCGAACGATAGCTGTATTTGACTCCTTGGAATGCATTCAAATTAGCTGCCAACGTAACGTGTTGTTAGTTGTGGATAATGTTTCTGAGCATACAATATGTTCGTAACAAGTTCGATCTGACTAAACAACAATCTATTTACAACCATTTATTTCTAATGATTTATTCCAAATTAACTTTTCATTATTTTCAACGATCGACTTCGTGCCTTCTCCGTCTAAAAGACTTTTGAGAAGGCTAATAGGAAAGCCAGAAACAAGAATTGAATTGAGTTGACTAAACATGGGTGAGTGGAGTTTTCATATGAACCTGTAATAGTAATTATATACCCATAAAATGTAACCAGGACCTGTGTTTATTCATTAAAATATACATATAAATAAATTATATTAGTTTCAATAAAACTGTAAAAGTTTCTGCACATTGAATGTATTGGGATACAATATTATTATAAATATTTACTAATATAAAGTATAAATACCTAATACTTGAATGAGTTAAAAATAAATTACATAATTTATTTTCAACTTATATACGTATTAGAAGAGTAACCATAATGTTCTCAAAGGCGTGTGGAGTCCATCAAACCGCACTGGGCCAGCGTAGTGGACTACGGCCTGAACCCTTTAGGGAGGCGACCGGTTGCCTGTAGTGGACCGGTCATGGGTTGATATGATGATGTTGAAACTTGTTATTATGTATGTATTATATTGTGTATTTTTAGTAGTTATTTATAATTATATAGAACATTCCTTTCACGTATAACAACCTTATAAAATAACCTTACTCACATCTTAGGGTGGCTAGAAAATATCTCAACCTATAGAGATAAGCTTTACTTTTTTACCACATATATTTAACTTTCTAATCATAATTTAATAAAACTCAAATCATAATCCATCCTTAATCGGGGGAAATACTGATTGAAGCCATTGCATTACTAGAGCTTCGTTTGGAGGAACTTTTCTGCTAGAGTATTTCCACTTTACTTCGCTATATTGCAGTGCTTCATCGTCTAAACCTTCCTTGAAACCTTAGACGAAAATCTCATTTTAAAATCCTATACAATTCCAAAGATTATTTTAAAGTCAACGTATATTATTATTTGCCCTAAGCCATTAAGAGAAAACGAAATCATTTGTTTGCACCGAGCTGTCTTCGAAAAATTAGGGTGGCGTGAACTCGTTGCACAGATCAGTCGACTGTCGTTAACTTGATGGTTGATCCAACTTTGAAGGTCCGCATCCGACCGTTTACTTTTGCCTCTCTAGCACGTTAACCCTACATCAATCTCGATCAGTGAACCTGAGCTCTACCTAAACCTACCCGAAGATTCTTTTGCCTTTTTGGATACATTGTAAATTAAAAAAAAATTGGTTGTCTGTAAAGTCGGCTTACTGACGATAGTTGAACGTGATAACGTCGTAAGAAAACACTGATGGAATGGTTGTATTTTTCAAAAGAAAATTTTAATTTTATTTGTTTGATAGATATTATCGTTGCTATAAGCAATTGACACTACATTCACTTTTCACTGCACTTCATCCTTGCCGAAAACATGTAAATGTATTATTGTATAGAAGCTGTCCACGCGGACGCATCGCTCACTCAAGTAGGAGAGAGACAGATGTCGAACGCGGAGGCCGACTGTGCCTCTTTGTCGCTCGTTCCGCGCTCTCGCTTGCACTTCAAGCCTTAAATGGAACGCCTCAGAGCGAGGTAACGCCGCATACGTCATGTTTTTTCGTGCGTGCAGCCGGCTCCATCGAATTATAAGAAGTTGTCACGTCAAAAGATGGCAGCCTCTAAACAGTTCATGTGCCGTTTTGGCCATACCCAAAAATTTGTGCGGCCATGTGGTGACGGCAGATTAGAAAACATCACAACCCCTCCTTTTCCCGCGGCCGTCGTACGTGGCGACTAAGAGTATATAACGGAAAATGGGTAGCAGCGTCCGCGACTCTGTAACTAATATCTACTGCGGTTACCAAGCCGTCTGCCCAGCGGGCTGATAATTTGCAATCCCTTCCGTTGGGAAAGGCCTTTAGTCCAGCAGTGAACTGTTATAGGCTATATTTATGAATTATGAATACTGAAATATTTCAATATACTGATCGAAATTTGGTTGAACTTAATAAACAACTTTTTTAAATTTTAAAAACGATAGCTAAAAAACAATTTACGCACCATATTCAATAAAATCCTTTGTACTTAAAGCATTTCGACAACTTTGGAAAGGTGGAAACTTTCCTGATATATTATGAATTCGAATAATAAGCGTCTGTTATCTTAAACGAGAGGTGGCAAAAGTAAATATAGGTGAATCAAACAACCAAATATCAGAGGACATACTCGGTATCAATATTCCGCCGTCAGTGTGGATCTCGTTAGGACTTGCTTACTCAGGTTTCAGAGCATGACTTGAATGTTTTGTTTGGAGCTGTTTTTGCGAGGCGGCGCGGCGCCGGGCCGGCCGCAGTCCGGCTGCGAGGCGTTAATGGTGTTTGTTCCAGCTGATTGCAGCCCGCCAGGAGAGAGGTCATGATCAAATTATATTTTTACTCAGTTCCAAATATTAACACATTGGTTCTTTATCTGGTGTCTTTATTGACGGCCGACTGGCGCAGTGGGCAGCGACTCTGTTTTCTGAGTCCAAGGCCGTGGGTTCGATTCCTACTACTGGAAAATGTTTGCGTGATGAGCATGAATGTTTTTAGTGTCTGGGTGTTTATATGTATATTCTAAGTTTTTATGTATATTCAGTGGCGTGCATAGAGAGTATGCACAGGGTATGCAGATGTTATAAAATTTAAAAAAAACCCCAATACGAGTTATAAAAAACTTAAAGATAGACATTATAAGAGTTATAAACAGCCTACACTTAAGTATTAATAACTCGTACTGGATTTTTTTTTCATTTTATATTATCTGCATACCCTCTATGCACGCCACTGTGTATATTATTCATAAAGATATTCATCAGTCATCTTAGTACCCATAACACGAGCTACGCTTTGTTTGTGGTTAGATGGCGATGTGTGTATTGCCGTAGTATATTTATTTATTTATTTATAGAATTCTAGCTGTTGCCCTCGTTCTTCTGCTCGTTTATTACTGTATTTTAAAAATCCTGTAGAAAGGTTTGTTTTCCTGGGATAAAAAGAGCCTTTGTCACTCTCCATCCTTTTATCTACTTCTACGACAAAAATCGAGAAGATTGGGTGCATATCTAAGGCGTAAAGGAAGTACAAACAAACAAACATACTTTTAGATTTATAATATTATCAAGAACTACCTGTTCCACCCGCGTAACTAGTCGTAACGTTACATTGGGCCCCTCTGAGTAATTTTTCATGGTCTTTTTGTAGGCACTTTAATCACGTAGATACAAGAGAATTTTTATAATTTTTATTAGTGTTTATACCTACACTTGGAGGAATTTTCAATTTTATAAATTTAAAATGCATATAAAAACATTCGGAACCGACAGGTTTTGAACCTGCGACTCTCTATCGCGGCCTGAGCGCTTTTTCCAATTAAGCTACGGCTCTCCTACATTCGATGCCGAAATTAATATATGCCTTTTACATCAATCTTATAACGACTGTAGCGTTTAAATTTATAAAAAAGTTTTTTTATGTATCATCACAATAGTTCATTATTGCAATTTTCTTAGAAATCAATTTTTTTTAATATAAATTCTGTTTTACCTTTCGACAGTTAATTTTTTATTGGTAAGGAAATTTTTGATATCGGTCCCGTAGTTTCATAGCCTATTCGGTAAAAACGAACAAACTAAAAAATCCTTTCTCTTTATAGACATTACGGAAAGTACTCGGAACCGGAGAGTGCTCGGTACCAATAAGCGCATTTTAAGGACCAGCCTAATCGCGAGTGGAAAGCTTTTTAGCCAATATTTTTTATATCTTCAAGTAAATGTTTTCGGGGTCCTTGATTTGCTTTATACCATGCAAAAGGTTGAAACCATTTTTTCTACAATTATTATGTACAAGCTGATACCCGCAATTTCGTTCGCGTGGATTAAGGTTTTTATTTCTGTGGGAACTCTCTTATTTCCCGTGATAAAAAGCCTATTAGCTACAATTTATCTCTGTAACAGCCAAATCGGTTCAGCCGTTTTTGCGTGATTGAGTAACAAACATCCACATTTTAACATTATTTTGATGTTTTTTTTAGGTATTACATAAATTAATTTGTTTAAATTAAGATTTGCATGTCATATATTATGACTAAACATGTATACCTACATTGTTTTATGCAAATAAAATAATTTGAAAGAATTTGAATCTGAACATTTAATATAATATTAGTAAGACCAGTAGTTGCCAGCGCTTCTTGTCCGTGTTTGCTCCAATTTTTTTATTAATCCCATGGAAACCGTATATGTTGTGACGGCCGACTGGCGCAGTGGGCAGCGACCCTGCTTTCTGAGTCCAAGGCCTTGGGTTCGATTCCCACAACTGGAAAATGTTTGTGTGATGAGCATTAAGTGTTTTTCAGTGTCTGGGTGTTTATATGTATTTTCTAATTATTTATGTATATATAATTCATAAAAATATTCATCAGTCCCATAACAACATAACACAAGCTACGCTTACTTTGGGGCTAGGTGGCGATGTGTGTATTGTCGTAGTATATTTATTTATTTATTTATTTATTTATTTATTTATGTTACTGAGATAAAAGAACCAGCTAAAAGTTTATTAGTTAGAGCATAAAGCAAGGACAAGCAAACAAACACACTTTCGCATTTATAATAATGGATCGGACGTTGTTTAGCTGCAATGAAACTCTTGTTTATTTTTTTGATTCGTTTCCAGGTCTACCATTATCATTTAGGACGTAAGCTATTTCTAAATTTCGTCCAGAACGATTTCAGTGACTAATCAATACGTGGGTAATGAATAAACAAAGAAGCAAGACACACAGTTGCATTTAAGGCAATCAATATGGATAAGTGAGAAATGGGTACGTAATTTAAGTAATGCGAAATACAAGACCGTAGCACATTTTCATTTATTAAATCATTTTAAAATGAAAGTTTCTTCAGAGACGAAGATGCAGCCCGGAGTCTTATTCATGAATTTAGTTATTAGTTTCTCGGACGCGATTGGAGGCGGTTTTAATGTAATTGGTAAAGTTTTCTAGTTAGGCGAGAAACACAAAAAACTGGGATTTTTCATCAAAAGCTCGCGGTCTCGCATTAAAGAGGAAAGTAATTTTCATAAAAGGGATATTTAATGGAAATTGGGTTACGTTACGTCGTTATATAACTCTAGGAGCAGAGTTGCAAGTACAGCGTTTGTTCAATCGATACTAATAGCTTATGGATTCAATTATAGAATACTTTGTCTATTCTCGATTTTGCATTCGCCTACGGTGTAAATTTATTGCAAGATTTCATTGCAGTTTGTTTTTATTTTGATCTTCTTTCATAACGAAATTTTAATGCCTGATAGAATATAACATAACGTATTATCTTATTCTAATGCTAGGCAGTTACAATTCATTTTGTGGACATTGATCAGTTTCACTTTTTTATAGAAGAAGGAAAGACTTTACTCCAGCTGACATAATCTTGGAAGCAGCAATGACAATGACGAACAATTTTCTCCTAACATAAGTCATGACATTTCTACAGATCATGGTTGTTTAAAAATAATGTAAAAGGCGGCCAAAAAAGCTGCGAAAGTTTTTTTTCATTGGATTTTTGCCCTAATTATCTGTCCGTCAGTTTATATAACTGTACTCTGTGTATTTATTAGTCAAGCCAGAGTAATTATTATCGGAAAAAATAGCACAGAAGACAGGATTATCGTACTTTTCGTTGAAAAAAAAATAAGGCATTAATAAGGGATACCGATGGGATTTAAAAACAAGTCTTTAAATCTGTTAAAGGACCTTACTTAATGATCGTGATAGTTTTTAATAAAACTTAATTTTAGATTGATGATATTGATCGGAATCTCGTTTAATTAATACTTATAAATCTATAAACGGAACTAGATATAGAATTGAAAGAAAACTTTCCTTAATCTTACTACAAAACATAGTACAAGTCACATGCGGCCGCTAGTGTTCAGTAAACGAGTTGCGACTAACGTGTCAGTGGAATGCAAATGATGGCGGCGCTCCGAGCGACCTGATTGCTTGTGATTGAACACGCTGCACACACGGGCACACACACACGCGAACACTACGCTGAACAATCAGGCGCTCGTGTGTGCCTAAACAATCATCTTGCATCCGTGTTTGTTGTTCTAAGCTAGCTTTATCTTCATCTGCAGCAGACAAATGGAATAGAACTTTCTGGACCGAGGCGGTATCTGATAAAATTAGAATATTGTTATAGCAATCTCTACCAAGGTGCTGAGTTAGTTTTTAGTTGGTTTGTTTGCCTCAACGGTTGTTGCTATTATTATCTGTAAATTAGGTTACGATAATCCTAGAAGACTGCCAAAACGTATTTAAGCAGTGGGTGGGTCTCTCCTATGAGAAAAAGGCTTGTGCGTAATCATCAACCCACTACCGACCCACAAAAGGATACGGGTTATCCACCACCCTGGCTAATTGCGGATTGACGGACTTCGCCCGTGTTTGAGAATATTCTGAAAAACACTTAAGAATGCCGGTTACCGCACGATGTTTTCCTTCACAGTTACAGCAAGTGATATTTAATTCTAAAATACGCTCATAACTAATAAGAAAAGTAAGAGGTGACGTACCTACGTGTCATCATCATCACATCAACCTATTAAAGGCCCACTACAGGGCACGGGTCGCCTACCACAATATGAAAGGGTAAAGGCTGTAGTCCACCACGCTGGCCCAGTGCGGACTGGTGGAAAAAATTATGGAGAACTGTCAGGCATGCAGGTTTCCTAACGAAGTGTTCCTTTACCGTTGAAGCAAGTGATATTTCAATTGCTTAAAACGAACATAACTAAGAAGTTAGAGAAACGTACTGGGATTCAAACTCGGTCCATTCAAAGAAAAGTGAAGCCCACGTACCACCCACAAGGCTCACCGCTTTGATTTCGTAGCCTATTATTGACCAAGGCCCAGTTCAGTAATAGGCTGAGATTATGGAAAGCTTTCTCGAGCTTAGGCTGCATCACAGCTAACAATAAGTATGAGTAAACCTAAAAAAGTTTCTATGTGAAACTTCTTTATAATCATTGTGGTTTAAAACTCTATAAAACGAAAACGTGTCACGGCAAAGAAAGAGTAACATGAATGGGAGGTTATAAGATAGAACACATTACACATTTTAAAATATTAAATTTAAGCTTGGTAAAAAATAATAAACCATACATTTATCCTAATACTTTTGAAACTTTATACTGCTACTGATATATCCAACTCAATCTCTCGTAGACTATTCCGAATTTTCACTTCAGCCGTTTGTGAATTGCACATATGGTTAACATTTTTCTATTGCGTAATTTTTTATTGAGATTGCGCTGAAAGTATATTTATGACCCGCCGCAGGTCCGGCGGCGCTGTAATGCATAGGGCAACGCGTTGCCTTTTGACATGGTAATCGAGTGCCGCGTCACACGCGCTCTTACGCCGGCTGACATAGCGTAATTGCATTTCCCCGCGCGCAGACGCCTTCACCGCTCTGCTGTGCTTATCACTGCAGATACATACATATATTTTACATCCACTACAAGTAAGCAAATAGTTAACATTCTAGAAAGTTAAGGTTCTCGGTAACCTATAAGCCTATAAAATCCACTGTTGGACTAATAACCTACCCCAGAGGTTGGCCAATAATCACCAATCTGGGCGGACGGGTCGGTGGTGGTCACAGTAGACACACAAACGCCGCTGCTGTCCGATTTTCGTTATTTTCCTTTATCTCTCTCTCTCTCTCTCTCTCTTATCATTCCTTCATCACTGAAGATCGTGGTCCTGGTGAGATTTCAACTTCGAGTGGGTAAACTGTCTCCATCAGCTTCTGTAGAAGGCATTTTTGGCCATTAGATAGCACATCTTGTTGTCAACCGGCCTCTAGAACTTTTGCCTTCTGTGTTGCCCGCATATTATATTCCCTTAGTCGCCTCAAATGAGACCCGCGGGGAGTTTCTTTAATTCTTTTACTTCTTATACAATACGTTTCGTGCAAGAACAAGTGATTTACATTAAACGTACTTGAATTATATAAGTTGGTAACTAAACGCTACTAACAGTAGCGTTTAGTTACCAACTTCTCTCTTCAACTGCGTCAGGCCTCGCGGCCTTTAGGGTGTATCGCCGGCCTTTGAATATGTATGGCGTGTGGAGTAGAATTTGTGATATTTGCAGGGGTGTTTATGTAGTGCTTACCCAGTGAATACTGCTCGATAGAGATACCGAGTTGAAAATGTAACGACTATCTTCGACGACTTGACGATTGATGTCACTTTAGTTGTTCGTAAAAATGTACCAAAACCAAAACATGTCTCAAACGAAATTTGTTGTGCAGACTCCAGATAATGTAATATAAAAGCAAGGCGAGAAAAGACTGTTTTGTAGTAATGAAAGAAGACAGAGAAATAAACTGTGTTGTCTTATTTTAAAACCACTAAATTAAGAATGATAGCCTGGAAAAAAATTTAGTTACAGGCAACACCGGAGGCAAAAAAGGCTGGTCCCCAACGAGTCCCATCTGCCAAATCAGAATCCCCAATCGCCAAAATGGTCTCCAACAGAAGCCGATGGAGACATTTTACCAACTCGAAGTTGAGATCCCACCAGGACCACGATCTTCAGTGATGAAGAAACGACCAGAGATAGATTAACAATTTTTCTCAAAGTGACTTTTTTAAACTAGCTCGAAAATTAAAATAATTACAATTTTTATCATCATCATTCGCAGCCTATTAACATCTGCGCACATATCTTCCCTCACAGTACACACGAATCTAGAGTTTAGGGTGGGCCCTTAGACATAATGATGCTTCTTTACCGTTGCCCTGACGAAAACCACATTTGATATTTCTGATATCACAGAGAGCCATCGATACTGGTCTTTATTACTTGCTTGATAACACTTTGATAAAACTCGATAACTAGGAATATGACTTATATGTAACAAGCGCTCGCCGAGCCCATTGGAGCAGGGTGTTTTTTCGAAGTTCTATATGCAGAAATGATGATAATAATTAATTCCTCTTTAATGAGAAAAGATGCCTGTGTCGAGCAGTGGATCACTATAAATTAATAAGGAATATTAAAAAGTATACTAACATTATAATTTAAATTGTGTTCATAACAATAGGGCCCCAGTTGTCATAATAAAGAAAATGATTATTATTATTATTATTATAAAAGCTCCTTGATACCACAAACACAATACCAACATAAGAATACTGCAAACAACAAAACCTTTTGAGTTAGAGTGCGAGGCGGCCCTCATTATCTGACATCTTGAGAACGTTGTACCGCTTGCGGGGTAGATGATAAAATCTAACCTCATACTTCATATTATAAATGCGAAAGTGCTATTATTTTTATCATACGAAGTAACGATCGGCGTGATTTTTTGCATAAGTTGAATGAATAAAGCTAAGCTTCATTTCTAACTGCAATACGTTTTCATTCATGTTTTTTACACATTTTAAGAGTTATCTTTACAATAAAAAATATTGATCGCTATTAATAACTCAGACTGACCGAGATCAAACCCCGGCATTAAAGCAATTAAAATGCACATATTTAGGAAAACATCTTTAGGAAACCAGCATGCCTTAGAGATAGATGCCTTCAATCCATAAAGTTGCCAAAGATAAAAGAGAAATCTACCAATCTGCACTCGGCCAGCGTGGTGGACTACGGCCCAACCCTTGTCATTCTGAGAGAAGTACCCGTGCCCTGTAGTGGGCCGGTGATAATAATGGATTGACAATAATGATTATGATGATAAATTAATATCTATTTATTGAGTTTATTAAATAATCTAATTGTGATAGAGTCAGTGTGTGTACGTTAAAACATTACAAACAGTAAATGTCTGTTATTTCTATTGAAGTTATACTTCTTTAGCAGCATTATCAAAACATCATGGGAGTAAAATTATTCGATGTAACGAAATGCGCGCGCACATTTACACGACTTGAAAAGGATGACGGTAGTCGCAAAACCGAATGATGATGGGTGAATGAACCGGTAATACATCGTCATCCAGCTCACTTAAAGATGAGCGCAAACACCGTCACAAAAAACCGACACCCTGAAGTTAGCTGTAGTTGACATTTAAGTTTTTTAAAAAGGTTTGACAGTGTATAGTTCCAATAGTCAGAGTCTTTGGGCTCATTTTGATGATTTAATTGATTGAATTGTAATAAATCCCAAGTTATAACGTTCAGCGAAACTTGGTGGTCCGATAATGAGATAACTAGATAGTGAAAAATTAATTAGAAAATAGCTTTATTATATTTTTAGTGTCGTTTTCTCTACAAACGTATAAGGCGTAAGATAAAATGTTTGAAAAGATTTTATCTTGTTACGCCAAAGAAATATAACTTCTAACGCGTTTTATTTGTTGGAGAATAAATGTTTAGTCGTGTAAAACGCCCATTTTTGTGCAAAGGCCTCTTCCTTCCATTTACCTTTGTCTCTCAACAATTTTATTATTTGCACAACGATAGTTAAATAGCCGGTAGGTGGCATGTGGCACATACGAGTACAAACAAATTGAAGTCAGCTTTAGTTCGTCATGTCTATTAAATGCTAATAAAATGAATTACCCTACAAGCCATCTTCGATCCCGATACGGTCGATTAACAACGGTTGGTCACCGAAATTTTTTTTTACCTATTCATTTAAAGTATATTCTTATGTCTACATCGTTATAATTTGCTCGTTTCGGCAGTTTACAGCGTAGTCGGCTTGCTCTCTGTGTCGCCGGCGTTCGGGAGTGAGTTGCGCTGTAATACGTCAGCGACAGGAAATGAGCGCGTCGCGGTGATTCACGCCGGACACCTCGCGGAATGTCCTCATCCCAGCTCCGTATGTAATTCTATATGCAAAGTGCTGTATTTGTTAGAGAATAAGGCAAAAAGCACAGAGTACAAATAAGACTTAAATAAAAAATGCACCGATACGTAATTGATGTCCCATGGACTCGTCCAAAGCGTTTTGCATCCTCGTTCCTAATTCGCACCGAAAATCTGGAATGCCCTTCCGGCTTCCGTTTTCACCCATACCTATAACCTGGGTTCCTTCCGATCAAGAGATAAAGATCAAGAAAAAGCGAGAGAATAGGCATCATCTGAACGTGTTGATGGTATTCAACTACGTGACGGTGCTGATTCTTAAGTGCCTCGCATTTCGATGGAAGAAAGGAGATGGTTTAACCGAATCGAATGGCTCCTGAGCGTATTCTTCGGAATGTATCTTATAGAATACCGCTAGACAGGCAACCTTGCGACTGTGTTCAAGACTTTGAAGTCGACTGAAAACAAGGTCGTTGCCAATGAATCTCCTAGCCCGACGATCCACCGAAACCACAAAATATCGAGCTGGTACTTGGCAGAGCCATCCCACAAATGGCTGCAGTACTCCATGCACGACCGAACTTGAGCATGGTACAGTGTTAGAAACTGTTCCGGCGTGAAGTAGCGCTTAACATTGTTGAGGATGTCAAGTTTAATGCCAGCAGTTTTAGCCTTGCAATGTCCGAATTGAGATTTGACGAAATGCTGATACCTCAGAGCTCAATACTTTTCATGACATGCACAGATTTATTTCGGAAAGTCAAAGTTAGGGGGAACGAACTCCGTTTGGCGGAAAACGTTTGCCGAAAAAAGTCTTTCATATAGCATTAAACTCTATTGGTACTATTAGATTTGTTTAGATTTTTGGCTTGTTCTTTAGTTTAAGTGATTTGTAACAAATTTGTAATGATCATAGTATGAAAGAGGCGACGATAAGAACAATTATTATTAAAACCTTAATTTTACCATTTTACTAAGTAGTTAAACGACTACTCTACTATACTCTAACAGTATCGATATTTCCGATCCGATCCAACAACGACGCGGCCAATTAATAAACAATCCTCAGATCGGTAATATGCGTCGGAGGAATCCGGGGTTTATCTGTATTTCGGGGACTGCTGAATACTCGCGTGTAGAGGTTTTATACGTACTCTAATTTTTACCTTAACCGTGGAACCAAAATAAATAATATATAAGTTTCACCCGCCATGCTAAATGTATCCCCGAGGAAATTTAACCTCGCCGAGAACGTTTTGGTGTTATGCAGAATATCTGGTTATCTCCGTGATACGCTTAGTTAGTGCAACTGCAATGTGTGCCAAGTTACTTGGCTAATTAATATTTATCTCGTCTTAGAGATTGCGAAATTACTCTTCTATGTAAAGCGAAGCAGAACGTCGTTGGTCGGGTACGCTCTTGATGCTAAATGGTTATGCAATGTCTTAGCGCTTGTTACTCAATGCGAATTTTTAAAGTTAAATTTCGAATACTGTCCTGCTTTCAAGTGATAGCCTTGTGGATAAGATTTCGGCCTCTCTCTTGAAGAACGATTTCAATCCGCTGAGGGCAAATATCGTGATGAAACCTGCATGCCTGAGAGCTCCCCACTCTCGTAATGTACTCAAAGGTGAGCAGAGTAAACTACGAGAACGTTTTAGAGTTAGTATATATTCCAGGAGAGCGCATTCCATCTTAAGCATTTATTCACCAACAGTAGCCTGTAACAGTCCACTGTTGGACCGAAGGCCTCTCCTAACGGGAGGGGTCATGAGCAGTGGCGTGCATTGAGTTATTTACCAGGGTGCATACAGCAAGAAGATTGCATGAAATAGCAAAAATCCTCCTCCTATATAAGTTATACATAAATTTTAGGGTAGGCAGTGCTTTTGTGCATGTATGAAGTGCACGCCACTGGTCATGAGATGTCTTTAGCCAGTACAACTCACTTATATAAATGTGTATATGCAATCACCCATAATTTTTTTTTTTATAAAGGTACACATCACAAGTTGATGCAAAAATATATAACTCGTCTACTGTTCTCACTTTACTGCACAATATACTTTTTCTAGAGCTACTGTTAGGGATACTTATAGACTTTTGCATTTCAGAAGGCCGCTTATCCAAATCTTTTTCGTTGAAATAGTCTTATTTCCACACTAAAGGAAATTTGAAAAAAACACATGAAGCGTTCCAAAATAGCTATTGTGAGGTAATAACAGTCACTGCTGACGGTTTAGTTAGAAGCGCGTCCTATATATATATAATACTAGGTCCCGCCTTTAACATTGTCCTCGTGGAATTTATGTTTTCCCGCAACACGGAAATATTTTCCTTCGAAGATTGTATTAGTCTAGGTCATACTTAATCTATCCTGCTTAATCAAGTGAAATAAATCCAAACATCTTTACAAGCTTTTTATTTGACGAAATGGGGGAGTATAACATAGCTGAAATTTAATATACCGACACCAAAGTATTTGAATCCATAAAAATTTAAAAATCTCCGACACATGGAACGAGTTGTGAAAAATTTCTGTAATCCGGCATTTTGTGGTGGCGGCCATCTTAGATTTGGAATTTAGCATAGTATTCGACTGGTCAAGCTATTTTATTAAATACTCAAATTGAGAAAATTGTGAAAAAATATGTAATCCGCCATTTTGTGGCGGCAGTCATCTTGGACTGTTTTTCTCCTGACTAATAAATCTCCTTTGAAGAAAAATAAACTCACGAAGACCTCTTGAGACGGTTTTCTAGTAGTCTTCAGTACAAAGCAGAAGGAGGTCTAAACTGAATAAAAAACTTATTATTTAGTGTTGTTATTTATTAAGGTCAGCCGCTCGCGCCCCCTCGCGCAAGGCGACTAAATTACTAGGAATCTTCATGAAAACTCGGCACCAACTCCGCTAGTTAGTGGAATTGGATTTAAATTCGGTCGCGAAACTTCTGCGCCCAACAAAAAATCTTGAGATATTGTTTATAGAGGCGTCCATTTGAATTACTTTTGTCTTGCTCTCCAGCAGTAGACTCCAGAACGCTAGACTGCTAACTTAGCAGCTCGCCCGATGTACTGCCGCCTTTCTTGAAGCCAGTACACTTGCTGCCTTCACGAGCGCTATCTCGCAGAGCACTTCTGCACGTATCTTAGCTGGTGCGAATGTAGCCGCACACCTTCTGCTATTTTTTAAAGTATTAGCCCAGCCCAACATTAATAATTGACAGACCACCTTAGACCTTATGTGGTTTTTATTACGGCCTTCACGCAACCACGTACTTCAAACCAGACACAGTCCTGCAAAAATGCTGCTTAGTAGCAGACATAGGCATGGTATTAGTACTTCCTCGGGGGAGCTCTCACAAAAACCTCTACTACTAATCGCTTGTTCAGTGGGGACACTTTTGTACAGCCGTGTATCTTTTGATTATCTATCTTGAATTTCAATTGACGGCATAGGTCTATATACTATTTAAAGGTAATTATGATTGCGCTAATAAACGTACGTAAGCGGTCAGGTTCCATGGTCTAGTCCCTGCTAATAGGATTTGTAGTTTAATAGATACTCTTTGAAAAATGGTACCGGTAGTGGACAACTAAACTGCCATCATAAACGAACATATCAGTAGCTCCACTCACTTTGACCAGGAAACGATGATGAGCACCGTTATAGTATTACAGAGGAGTAGCAAATATAAATTCAGATAATGATGAGAAAAGGCAACTGGTGATTAGCGAGTGATCCGTTTATTGCGTTGTATTTCTCGCTGCGAGTAGTCGTAAGTAAACTACGATTTATATGGTATTGATGGAGCGCCATTTAGTGACCGTACAAATAAGTGAACGTAGGTAATAAGTCTCACAATTATCAGGTCAGGCACTCTGTTGAGTCTGCTCGCTCCGGGTAAGCGAGCCACAAGTATCGCGTTTGTTGCGGCAAGTTTACAAACTTGGGGTAAAGGGGGCCGGAAAGTGGAAACTAATTTAAAGTTACGAAACAGAATTTGTCATTCGGTTTTGACACTCAGACTAAATGCAATTTAACCGCTCTGCCGCCTCCTACAAGATGTTTACTTCTTTGAGTGTTTCAAATCGTTTTTAATACTTTTATTACATTATACGTTCGTTATTATTGGATTTAATATTTTATGTATCTTCAGTGGTATTAGTTAATAGAAATGATACGTACAATGATATATAGTCCCTTGAATCGAAATCCCTATTTGAGACATCATCATTATTATCTCAAACCTCTTAATGTTGCTCCTCTCTAAAGCAGCTAACGTTTTAGAGCATCGACCCCCCACACTGCCACTGTGTGGGTTGGCCGTCTTCAACCATTATTAGTTTGTCGTGTAAAATATAGTAACCAGGACTGACGTCTCAAAGTGCTGTCCGAATCACGGGCTTGAATAACCCATATATTCTTATCAGGAACCTCGAGTATCTAGAAAGAAAACCCAAGACTTCATAATCCTAAATCAAATAACATGAGTTATTTGACGTATTTAAAAAATACAGAAGTACTGAATTTTGTGTATACGGCGTTAAATAAAAAATACCAGAAAGTTCTCGGCCTGCAGTTGTTTACATTAAAACCAAGAATTTCTGTTCAACAATTTCTTTTATAACTCAATAGTTTGTCAAATACTCAAGATTAAATATTTTACAAAGATATCCTACTTTTTACTACTCTGTAATGTAACATCGCCAAAAGCGCGCGAATCGCATCTCGACATGCGTATGTCATTATTTACTTAAGTAAATTATTTACTTAAATACATTATGTACTTAAGTACATTATTTACTTAAGTACATCATTTACTTCAGTACATTATTTACTTATTTACATTATATACTAAAATACATTATATACTTAAATACATTATAAACTTAAGTACATTATTTACTTAAGTACATCATTTACTTCAGTAAATTATTTACTTATTTACATTATATACTAAAATACATTGTATACTTAAGTACATCATTTACTTAAGTATATTATTTACTAAAGTACATCATTTACTTATTTACATTATATACTTAAATACATTATATACTTAAGTACATTATTTACTTACTTACATACATTATATACATAAGCACAATTATTTGCTTAAGTACATTATTTACTTAAGCACATTATATACTTAAATACATTATAAACTTAAGTACATTATTTACTTAAATACATTATTAAATACTTAAGTTTATTATTTACTTCAGTACATTATATACTTAAGTACATTATTTAATTAAACACATTATTTACTTATGTACATAATATACTAAAGAACATTATATACTTAAGTACATTATTTACCTAAGTACATTACATATTTAAATACATTATACACTTAAGGACATAATTTACTGAAATAATTTATATTCTTAAGAACATTATTTACTTACTTATATTATATACTTAAATACATTATATACATAAGCACAATTATTTACTTTAGTACATTATTTACTTAAGCACGTTATATACTTAAATACATTATACACTTAAGTAATACACTTAAGTACATTATTAACTTAAATACATTATTATATACTTAAGTTTATAATTTACTTCAGTACATTATATACTTAAGTACATTATTTAATTAAACACATTATTTACTTATGAACATTAAATACTTAAGAACATTATATACATAAGTACATTATTTACTTGATTACATTATATACTTAAGTACATTATTTACCTAAGTACATTACATACATAAATACATTATACACTTAAGGACATAATTTACTGAAATAATTTATACACTTAAGAACATTATTTAATTAAAACATTGATTACTTATGTACATTATATACTTAAGTACATTATTTACTTAAGTACATTACATACTTAAATACATTATACACTTAAGGACATAATTTACTGAAATAATTTATATACTTAAGAACATTATTTAATTAAATACATTGATTACTTATGTACATTATATACTTAAGTACATTATAAAATTAAGTACATTATTTACCTAAATACATTATATACTTAAGAACATCATTTACTTAAGTACATTATTTACTTCAGTACCTTATATACTTAAGTACAACATTAACTTAAGTACATTATTTACTCAAGAACATCATTTACTTATATAAATTATATACTTAAGTACATCATTTACTTTAGTACATTATTTGCTTAAGTACATTATTCACTTATTTATTTATTTACATTATATGCTTAAATACATTATTTACTTTAGTATATTATTTACTTAAGTACTTTATATACTTTAATACATTATACACTTAAGTACATTATTTACTTAAATACATTATATACTTAAGAACCTTATTTAATGAAATACATTATTTACTTAAATACATTATTATATACTTAAGTACATTGTATACTTAAGAACATTATATACATAAGTACATTATTTGCTTAAGTACATTACATACTAAAATACATTATACACTTAAGGACATAATTTACTGAAATAATTTATATACTTAAGAACATTATTTAATTAAATACATTGATTACTTATGTACTTATTATTTTATTATATACTTACTTACATTATTAACATTATAAACTAAAGTACATCATTTACTTAAGTACATTATTTACTTAAGTACATTATATACTTAAGTACATTATTAACTAAAGTACATTATTCACTTATGTACATTATATACTTAATACATTATATACTAAAGTTCATTATTTAATTAAAAACGTTATTTACTTACGTACATTATTGAATTAAAAACAATGTTTACTTATGTACATTATATACTTAAATACATTATATACTTAAAAACATTATATACATTTGTACAGAATATACTTAAGTACATTATTTACTTAAGTACGTCATTTACTTAAGTACATTATTTACTTATTTACATTATATACTTAAATCCATTATTTACTTAAATACATTATATACTTCAGTACATTGTAAACTTAAGAACATTATATACATAAGTACATTATTTACTTAAGTACATTATTTACTTATTTACATTATAAACTTAAATACATTATACACTTAAGTACATTATATACTTAAATACATTATATACTTAAGAACCTTATTTAATGAAATACATTATTGTTTAAATACATTTTATACTTAAGTACATTGTATACTTAAGAACATTATATACATAAGTACACAATTTACTTAAGTACATTACATACTTAAATACATTATACACTAAAGGACATGATTTACTGAAATAATTTATATACTTAAGAATATTATTTAATTAAATACATTGATTACTTATGTATATTATAAACTTAAGTACATTATAAAATTAAGTACATTATTTACTTCAATACATTATATACTTAAGAACATCATTTACTTAAGTACATTATTTACTTCAGTACATTATATACTTAAGTACATAATTTACTTAAGTACATTATTTACTCAAGAACATCAGTTACTTAAATACATTATATACTTAAGTACATCATTTACTTAAGTACATCATTTACTTAAGTACATTATTTACTCAAGAACATCATTTACTTAAGTACATTATATACTTAAGTACATCATTTACTTAAGTACATTATTTACTTAAGTACATTATTTACTTATTTACATTATATACTTAAATACATTATACACTTAAGTACATTATTTACTTAAATACATTATATACTTAAGAACCTTATTTAATGAAATACATTATTTATTTAAATACATTATTATATACTTTTTAGTTTATTATTTACTTAATTACATTATATACTTAAGTACATTGTATACTTAAGAACATTTTATACATAAGTACATTATTTACTTAAGTACATTACATACTTAAATACATTATACACTTAAGGACATAATTACTGAAATAATTTATATACTTAAGAACATTATTTAATTAAATACATTGATTACTTATGTACATTATATACTTAAGTACATTATTTACTTTAATACATTATATACTTAAGAACATCATTAACTTAAGTACATTATTTACTTCAGTACATTATATACTTAAGTACATTATTTACTCAAGAACATCATTTACTTAAGTAAATTTACTTAAATACATTATACACTTAAGGACATAATATACTGAAATAATTTATATACTTAAGAACATTATTTAATAAAATACATTGATTACTTATGTACATTATATACTTAAGTTCTTTATAAAATTAAGTACATTATTTACTTAAATACATTATATACTTAAGAACTTCATTTACTCAAGTACATTATTTACTTAAGTACATCATTTACTTAAGTACATTATATACTTAAGTACATTATTAACTTAAGTACATTATTCACTTTATACATTATATACTAACGTTCATTATTTAATTAAAAACATTATTTACTTACGTACAATATAATTTTTATTAATACATAACTATAACCTAAAATAAACTATTTAAAAACTAAATAAAATCTAAAACGTCCTCGAAACCACCGCAGCGAGGCACAGTTCCTAAGATGCTGGCAGCATTGCCCCTCTGGATGGCCAAACTAATTCGTTGGCCAAGGTAACTGCCCGCTCTAGGATCACCGGTAGACTCGATAACCCTTTTCGATAATTCTTTGAAAAGGGCTCTTGCCTCCGGACCCCACGGTCCCAAAGTCTCTACACCAAAAGGCACAAAAATGAAGCTGCTATCCAGGTTTTCATATTTACGCCTCTTGGCCTGCTCGGCACTGGAAGCAGCCGCACCTACCATTGACGAAGTGGCCTGGATGTGTGATGCAGCTAGGGTATCAACACAAGTTGCATCCCACAGAAGTGACCTTCCAAGCCTCCAAGGTATGAGCGTCATACCATCAGGTCTCTTGCCATCGCTCCGCGCCAAACCAATAGGTTCTAATACAGCTGGTACGTGAGCGGTAGCTAGAGAACGTCGGATGATGTCGTTGATGGTGCTATGGCGAGAGAAGCGACCAGCGCTTCTTGAACAGGAGAGTCCATGGTGACCGTAGGTGTCAACGCTGTCACCGCAGTGGCATCGATGAGGCTGAATTATAGAGGCGCCAAGCCTAAGACCAATCACCACCGATAGAGTGGTGTGGTCTAACATAGTGCCCAGGTTAGCTGAAGGGAGAGCATGTAGCCAGTAGCCGGACTCCTTAGCAGAGAGAGCGAGAAGACGAGCACGGTCTCTTTTAGATGGCATTTGGTCTAAAAGTGTGTCAAAAGTTTTTTTGCAAATAATGTCGTCCCACTGTCTCTGTGAAGAAAAAGAAACCGGCAAAATACTGGGACTAAGAGCAGACCAACTATTTCTTGCCTCTGCCAAGTATGACACTTCTATGGAACCCAAAGAATTGGATATAATTTTTTGAAAAAGAGTGTGTGTACTGTACACAGAGGAAAGAAAAGCTGGCAGCGAAACACTTGAAATTTTGCGAATTCCAAGACCGCCATACCCTATCGGAAGTGAGGCCTGGGTCCATGCCTGATTACTTATGGGACAATTTAAAATATTAACAAGAATATCTTTTATAAAAGTATCCAATTTTTCCATTAAAAAATTAAATTTCCAAAGAGGTGAGTATCTAAAAAAATACGTAAATTTTGGAACAAATAAACAAAAGCGAATAATAGTTAGAGCCATATGTGGATTAATTTCGAAAAGACGATCGGAAGTGTTGCTAAATTGGGAAATTAAATCGTCAATAAACTGTGGGACTGACGTTTCCAGTATAGGTGCCCCTAGGAGACGAAGTGTTTTATCATTTAAAACTTTGATGCCGGGAGCCAAGTTATTAAATTGTTCTAAAATGTGCTGTTTCGATTCATCCGAAAATGAATTTGGAATAAATATTTCACATTTATCAAAGTTAAGCTGTAAGCCAATCAGTTCAAATTTTGATATGATACTCTTAAGATCGTCCAAAACTGTGTTCACTTTGCCACCTAAGGTCCCATCATCTAAATACCAGATATTAAATTTTGAATTTATAGTTGAAATGATAGGATGTATAGCTAGACTAAAAATAGCGGGACCAAGGGGATCACCCTGCTGGCAGCCGACGGCCGAGCTCAAAACGTTGTCTTTATAAACTAGCCTCGAAGGATTCTGGTAACACTGTGCTAAATATGGGAACAACTGTGGTAATTTATTTACAACTTCTGAGAGGAGGACTCCGCGATCCACCGAGTTGAAAGCATTTTTAACGTCAATTTTCAGAAGCACTTCCTCCTGGGAGTTAAGGAGAAATGTACGAGTAGCATGTACAGCTGCTTCACACCCCCCCTTAACTCCGAAACCTAACTGTATTGGGTCAAAAGTTGATGAAATAGAAGGTAGAATTTTTTTACAGCAAATTTTGGAAACGATGCGACGGATTGTTGAACCTACTGCTATGGGACGGATACCACCATCTTTTTTCCTTAAGGCACATAAATTTGCGCCATAAAGTGTAGAGGTTATCTCTTCAGGTACTCGTCCAGATAGCATCAGATTCACCAGATTAGTGATGGATTTCAGGAGGGCTCCATCCGTATCCACGTTTGTAACACAAACTAAATCTTTAAAATGTTGTGGAGACAAACCATCAAGTCCCGCGGCGGAGCCACTTCTGAAAGCCGCCAGAGCTCCAAGCACATCGTTTGTAGTCGCCTGAAAAAATGAAGTGCTTAACGGTGCGTCCGGAAAGGATAAATTAGGAGATGGGGATGAATGTTTTGAGCGCAGTGCTTCCAGAGTCTCCGGTGTATCAGGGGCAATAGTGTCACTTGAGAACAAAAGACGAGCTGCTCCCTTAAGGTCTCCATCGCCTATTTTATTTTCAATCAGTTTATTTAAATTAAAATTGTGGTTTAAAGTGGAATGTGATGGTATACTAAATAATTCGAAGCTACTACTAGTGACCGTGGAGTCATTTTTAAGACAATTATTTTTAATTTTTTGAGTAAGTGAAAGGTTTTTGTCCTTGTCTGCGTGGAGAGTACGGTACGCGAACGTGAGCAAGAGTTCCCAACTACGGATGGTGTTATGGGTGATGACGTTATCTATAGTTTTTTTGAGGGATGATAATACCGAATGGCGTGAACCTCGTGGAATGCGTCTGATTAATGGTATTGAATTTTTAAAGTTGCTTAATGATTCCCATAAGGGGCAAACAGGTATATTTAATGATTGCGAGTTACTTGAAAGGACAGGAATTGCTGAAGAATCTGATGATCTATGAACTCTACCTATGTGAATGTTTAAACCTTTTCTGTTTTTAAAATAACGGCTCTCTGAACACCGGTCACAGCGTACGTTTTCAAGTGGCATATTACCCCGGCAACTAACTCAATCTGGGACAGTTCGCATGGCGCCTCGGTAACAAAATAATATATATTATACCTACTAAAAATACAAATAATAGTAAAAAAAAATCACTAACAAATTTCACAACAATCACAAACACACAAAATCCGCGCAGATTGATAAAATTGTACACGCCTTCGGATCCAGTTCTCCTTACTGCTGACTGGGAATTTACTGGATTGGCAAGGTAATAAACAAAACAAAACAAATTGAAAATTTGATCTCGGTTAAATCTAATTACTCCTAATATCGCCTTGGCTGTGAAATGTAATATATACTCGTAACTATATTGATACGTAATCCAATGTTTTAATAAAGATCTTCTATGAAATTCGACGGTATTACAAAACTCTTCTATGATTTTTGTATCGTTTTAAAATATTTAAATTAAATAATAAATTTGCAGAAAATTTTTCATGACGTTGACGTTGACGTTTTTTTTTTATTTATTATTTTTTTAACGTACATTATTTAATTAAAAACATTGTTTACTTATGTACATTATATACTTAAATACATTATATACTTAAGAACATTATATTAATTAGTACAGTATATACTAGAGTACATTATATACTAAAATTCATTATGTACTTAAGTACATTATTTACTTAAGTACGGCATTTACTTAAGTACATTATTTACTTATTTACATTATATACTTAAATACATTATATAGTTAAGTACATTTTATACTTACGTACTTCATTTACTGAAGAACATTATTTGCTTAAGTACATTATATACTTATGTACATCATTTACTTAAGTACATTATTTACTCAAGAACATCATTTACTTCAGAACATTATTTACTGACGTGCATTATATACTTATTTACATTGATTACTTATGTACATTATATACTTAAGTACATTATTTACTTAAATACATTATATACTTAAGAACATCATTAACTTAAGTACATTATTTACTTCAGTACATTATATACTTAAGTACATTATTTACTCAAGGACATCATTTACTTAAGTAAATTATATACTTAAGTATATCATTTACTTAAGTACATTATTTACTTAAGTACATTATTCACTTATTTACTTATTTACATTATATACTTAAATACATTATACACTAAAGTACATTATTTACTTTAATACATTATATACTTAAGAACCTTATTTAATGAAGTACATTATTTACTTAAATACATTATTATATACTTTTAGTTTATAATTTACTTAAGTACATAACTTACTTAAGTACATCATCAACTAATGTATATTATATACTTAAATACATTATATACTTAAGTACATTGTATACTGAAGAACATTATATACATAAGTAAATTATTTACTTAAGTACATTACAAACTTAAATACATTATACACTTAAGGACATAATTTACTGAAATAATTTATATACTTAAGAACATTATTTAATTAAATACATTGTATACTTATGTACTTATTATTTTATTGTATACTTACTTACATACTTAAGTACATTATTTAATTAAACACATTATTTACTTATGTACATTATATACTTAAGAACATTATTTACTTTAGTACATTATATACTTAAGTACATTATTTACCTAAGTACATTACATACTTAAATACATTATACACTTAAAGACATAATTGACTGAAATAAATTATATACTTAAGAACATTATTTAATTAAATACATTGATTACTTATGTACATTATATACTTAAGTACATTATTTACTTAAATACATTATACACATAAGAACATCATTAACTTAAGCACATTATTTACTTAAGTAATTTATTTACTTAAGTACATCATTAACTAATGTACATTATATACTTAAATACATTATTTACTCAAGAACATTATTTACTTATGTACATTATATACTTAAGTACATTATTTACTTAAGAACATTATTTACATATGTACATTAAATACTTAAGTAAATTATTTAATTAAGTACATTATTTACTTAAATACATTATATATTTAAGTTCATTTTTAATTCAATACATTATTTACTTATGTACATTATATACTTAAGTACATTATATAATTAAGTACATTATTTACTTATGTGCATTATATACTTACTTACATTATATACTTAAATACATTATATACATAAGCACAATGATTTACTTTAGGACATTATTTACTTTAGAACAGTATATACTAAAGTACATTGTTAACTTAAGTACTTTATATACTTAAGCACATTATTTACTTAAGTACATTACTTACTTAAGTACATCATTAACTAATGTACAATATATACTTAAATACATTATTTACTCAAGAACATTATTTACTTATGTACATTATATACTTAAGTACATTATTTACTTGAATACATTTAATACCTGAGTACATTATATACTTAAATACATTATTTACCTATGTACATTATATACTTAATTAATTATTTAATTAAGTACATTATTTACTCAAATACATTATGTACTGAAGTTCATTATTAATTAAATACATTATTTACTTATGTGCATTATATACTTAAGTACATTATATAATTAAGTACATTATTTACTTACGTGTATTATTTACTTAAATACATTATATACTTTAGTACATTATTTACTTATTTACATTATATACCCACTTACATTATATACTTAAGTACATTATTTACTTATGTACATTATATACTTTAGTACTTTATTTACTTAAGTACATTATATACTTAAATACATTCTATACATAAGTACATTATATAATTAAATACATTATTTAATTATTTTATGCACTTTATAATGGATTTTTTGGTGTGGCAACACCGCCTATAACAGCTGTTTAAAGATTTCTGTTATTTTATTTGTATTTTTAATTTGATTAGTGTGTTTTTATAGCCCAAATCCAATGTAATCGCCTAATTTATTCAATAAATAGTAGTATATATTTAATAGTTTAGTGTTAAAAGTGCGTAAGAAAAATTTTCGTCGATGGAAACCTAGTGACAATTAGGTTAGTAAAACTCTAATTTAAAACTTCTGTTGTGGTGTTTTTAAAGAGTGCTATTAGTCGTATTGGCTTTAATACAACTACTTAGCGCGTGAAAAACACATACATACTTGTAACTGCAATTGCTTGTTATCCAAGTGTAACGCTGCAATTGTTACAGCAATACACTGCAATACCTAAACTACCTGTCATCTTGCATTCTTTGGGTAATTACTCCTTGTTCCAAGTTTATTTTATTACAAAATGATGACCCGCAGAGCCTTAGCGCGCTAGGAGCAATCAAAATTACAGTTGGCCTTGAAATAATTAAAGGCAAGCAAGGAGTTATGTACCCAACTGAACAGTGAAAGAGATAAAAAGGAAAAGGAATTATTAGACGTCCTTACGAATAATAATAGACTAAAATCAGAACTATCGGATTTGCACATAAAGTATGTCGACATTGTAGGAGAGCGGGATAGACTTCAGCTGTTGGTAAGGTTTGATGAGTGCCGTGCTGAGTACGAGAAGGCTCTGAACCAGATTACTACTCTGCAGCGGGAGCTAAGTGATGGCCACCACCTGAACTGGACTGACTGTTCCACTGAACTGGAAGATGCTGCACAGAACACAACAGCAATACACACAAAGCCTATATGAAGAATTAGTTTATAGGGCCCCGCAGTTGGTTACTGCTGCTGCTGACATGTCTACTGTTAATACTGACTTATCCAAATTATTGATAGTAAACTCAGATACAACAGTGGTCCATACCTGCAGCAGTAGGAAGCTAAAAAAGTATATACTTAAAAACATTATATACTTAAGTACATTATGTAAGTTCCCGAAGGAAAATTGAAAATTGATTACGGTCTAAGCCGCGGGAAGACCGCTTTATAATTTGGTATCCATGTCAGACATCTCAAATTCAATTCAATTTAAAAAAAAAATATTCATGTTGAGCTATCGCAGGCACTTAGTGTTCAATCCTTAGATTGGACACACCATAGGGCCCGATAGGCAGACCCTAGTTCTTGATGCAGGTTTGAGTTAATAAAAAACGTGACCTCAGCGAAGGTTGTATTTGGAGAAGTGAATGATATTGCATATTTTTGTGTGACAAGTTACATTGACAGATGACGCAAAGTTCACTGACATTGACATTAATTATATGCGTACTTGATGTTACACTATGGTTGTAAAGCGCGCCGACATGATTCCCCCTTCTGAAACACCGAGGGTGTTTAAGATGAAGTTTCCGAAAGAAGAGGGCAAATCCGAGTCAAAGCTCTTCTGACAACTCCTCTAGTGGTTTTTATTTCCGCCACTCTTGAAATGCCATCAGGGCCAGGAAATAATCCTACCACTCTGCCCATACGCCAGTGAAGTGGAGCGAGGTTGTCGTCTTGTAGAATGACGAGGTCTCCGACGTGTAGTTTGTCCTTATTAGTGCGCCATTTGGTGCGCTGCTGGAGCTCGCTGATATATTCCCTTTGCCACCGACGCCAAAACTGCTGCCTTATGCTCTCGATTCTCGCGTAGCGGTCAAGACTGCTGGTGCTGGTGCTGTCTTCGATCTGCGGCGATGGCAAACTTGTCAGCGGCCGGCCGATCAAGAAGTGCCCTGGGAATAGAGGGAGCATATCGTTAGGAGAGGAAGACATGGGATACAAGGGACGACTATTTAAGATAGCCTCCACTTGCGCAAAGAGTGTACTCAGTTCTTCAAATGTTAATTTGTTATTTCCTATGTATCTCTTTATATGGTGCTTGGCAGATTTTATACCTGCTTCCCATAAGCCTGCGAAGTGAGGGGCGTACGCCGGTAAAAAAGAAAATTTAATTTGGTTGTCAGCTGCGAAGTCAGATATGACGGGATTTGTTTTCAAAAATTCTGTAATTTCCCTAGCTGCGGCAACCAGGTTTCGACCATTGTCACTGAAAATCTGGGCTGGTTTCCCGCGTCTGGATATCATGCGATGCATGGTTAAAATCAGTGCATCCTTGGAAAGGTCAGTTACGGCTTCTAAGTGGACGCATTTGTAACGGAAGCAAATAAACAAACACAAATAGCATTTAATCGTTTTTGCACCTCGACCCTTTCTAGTCAGCATCTGAAACGGACCCGCGAAGTCGATACCGACAGTATGAAATGGAAAGGCAGGCATCACCCGCTGTGATGGTAAATTTCCCATCATGGGGTTCAAAGTTCGAACCCTGTGCAGGTGTAGCAGGTTCTTGATTTGTAGGCCTGTGAAGAATCGTGGCATGGAGTTTCCCGCACTCCCTGCAGGTTCCACCTAAGCAGTCCCGGGTTTTATGGGTTGATCGGAGACAGTTCATGCAAAGTTGAAGTCTTTGAGCTTCAGCTATCCTAAGTTCAGGGGATTTGGCCAAAAAGGAAGGGCAAGTGTAAATAAAATGATTACCCTTACAAACTATACAGCGAGTGCGATACCTATTAGTGTTGTTATTAGAGCTCGGTTGCGTAACATAGGAAAACACCTTGTTTTGCTTAGAATTCCTAGTGTAATTATTATTGCTACTGGGGCCAGATACTCCATGAGATGAAGTGATACGCTTGTTTTGAATTTTATGTTGATTAAATAATTACAACACATCAGCGCGATCCTTTAAAAATTTATGAAATTGTTCTAAGGTAGGTATGTCACTTAAGGTGTTGCGATGCTCCTCCCATTTCATACTGGTTTGATTATCTAATTTTGAGCTAGCCATGTAAATAATTAACGTGTCCCACTGATCGGTGGGTTGCCCTAAACTGGACAAAGCGCGTAAATTTTTGCTGACACCATCAATTAAAGAACGCAATGCTTGATCTGATTCGCGAGTCAATGGTTCGATGTTGAATAAGGCGTTGAGGTGACTATTAATTAATTGCCTTTTGTTGTCATATCGCTCGCATAATAAACTCCAGGCCTTGTTATAATTTAAGGCGCAAACTTCAAGGTTGCTTACGACACGCGCGGCATCTCCCTCTAAATAAGAAACTAAATAATGAAACTTGTATATTGGTAATATGTTTGAATTTTCATTAATAAGAGAGGAAAACATTTCTTTGAATTGCATCCAACGGGATGCCGAACCATCAAAACGAGGAACCTGGATTAAAGGGAGTTTAAAACCTAATCCCTGAGAATTTCCGCCGCACCCTTGATGCGTAGAGCTGCTGTGAGCATCTTCAAAGTTAAAGTTTTTCGAGAACCGAGTTAGTATGTCTTGTGCGAGTGACATGGCAGAATCTATTTCATTCTCGAGCTCTTCCCGAATATCGAGTTCGTCTTCTAGCTCGTCAGCGTTTAACGTCTCGATCTGACCTTGCAACTCACTGAATTCGCTAGATAAACATTCAAATTTGTTTATTTTTATCTTTAATTCACCTATCTGTAAAGAGTCTAAACTGGATGATTTGCTGAATTTTGAGATGTAGTTTTTAAACTTAGTCACGCGCCCCTTCACGCTACTACGTTTTATAATCAATTCTTTAAGGTTAGACATCTTAAATTGCAGGAATTACCAAAAACTAAAAATGTGACGGTGGTTGAGTAATTTTAAAACAAAGAATCGCGATAACAATTTGCTTACGCCTGTGTAATGCAACGAACTAATGAGTCAACGATGCGCTCGCGTTGCATCGGCGAATCGGTCTCCAGTCACAAATTTACTGTCCTAAATTGCGCGCGTGTACTAATTATGTTGTATGAACTATAAAATTATGGTAACGTAAGAGTGTGATTAATATATAAATGTAATGAGTGATATGCAAATTTAAATGAGTGATGTGAAACATGCGTAGTGGAGTACTATAAAAATAGTGTATGATCCTTGGATGATTATGGATATAGATGGATGAATGAAATGGATGGATGATTGGATGAAGGTGAAAGTGATTGTGTTGTATGGGTGTGATGTACGGGCACTTATCTTGAATCGTCCGACACGTGGATGGCTGCCGCGATCTTGTATTGGCCGGGCGACGATAAGCGCTGCGTCTCTTCCTCGCTGATGGCACTCTCTCTTCTGTTGAAGAGTCCTGTCACGGTCGCCAAAATATGTTCAATCCTTAGATTGGACACACCATAGGGCCCGATAGGCAGACCCTAGTTCTTGATGCAGGTTTGAGTTAATAAAAAACGTGACCTCAGCGAAGGTTGTATTTGGAGAAGTGAATGATATTGCATATTTTTGTGTGACAAGTTACATTGACAGATGACGCAAAGTTCACTGACATTGACATTAATTATATGCGTACTTGATGTTACACTATGGTTGTAAAGCGCGCCGACTTTATATCAATTATATGTTACAATTATTGCCAGGTGATGGTGATAAATACATTCGTTACCTTAAAACTACAGCTAGGAGCGTTCGAAACGATCTAAGAAGCGCCCACAGCAGCTTAGCCAGGTTTCTCTTTTTATTTTGACTTTGACTTTGATTATCACCATCGCACAGTCAATTTATATTTAGCTAATCTTGGTACATGAAATTTTTCCTTCTTGTATTGCGTTATAAATGTAGTTTCCCAAGAATAACTCTCTAAAACTCTAAATCGGGTAAAGTAAGGGCACTGAGTTCATATTAAAATATTCATCAAGCTGTGCTCCGGGGGCCGCGTGTTTTATTTTGGGCCGCCGTTTCCAAAACAAGACAAATTGGGTCGGATGGAAGTTTTGCATACCTTGCCTTACATCTTTACGTTATTCTTACACGGGTCGTTACTACAGAACGTGAAACGCGCGTTACCTTAGCACAGTATTAATATTGTATCACCTGCCACTAGATTATCTATTTGGTAACATCAATTTGCAGGGTTGTCAAAGAAAGGGAGTAATTCTAAGGGGTTTTTAAAAGTATAGACTGTAAAAAAATATTTGAATAAAAAAGTTAATTAACCAAAAATATATTAAATACTAATATAATTATATCATCATTATTATGAGAGGAAAATAAATGTTTTGTGGGGAGTTCTTGGAACTCTCCCCAACATTTAACATTCTCTAAGGTCTTCATCGAAGGTCCTGGGCTGTTTGTTTCCAGTGACTCGTTTGATGTCGGCTGCGTTTACCGGTTCAGGGTCACCATTTCAACACCTTGTGACCCCAACGTCCATCGGATATAGGAGCTTTGTGCCCAACCCAAAGCCACTTTAGCTTAGCGATGCATTCAAACTATATCGGTAACACTCGTTGTTCAAAGACGACGTGACAGAAAAATTACAATTTTCACAATCAGTCCTACAATTTTCTCAGTATCATAATTATCATCTTATCAACCCATTACCGGCCCACTATAAGGTAAGGGTCTCCTCCCACAATGAGAAGGGGTTAAGGCCGTAGTCCACAACACTGGCCCAGTGCGGATTAGTGGTCTCCACAAACCTTTGAGAACATTATGGAAATCTCTCAGGCATGCAGGTTTCCTCACGATGTTTTTCTTCACCGTTGAAGCAAGTGATATTTTAATTGCTAAAAACGCACATAACCTAGAAAAGCTAGTGCGTGCTTGGATTGAACTCACCCCCTCGAAAGTCAAGTCAAAGTCCTACCCACTGAGCTATCACCGCGTTTACAATTTTCTTCGTGGTCAGTATATTGATTAAGTTTTAGTTTCGATGTCTTTGCTGACGAGAACCCTTTCCGTTTTGAAGTCGGTTAAAGATGATAGATGCTATTGCTAAATATGCACATTCATATTAAGTCTGCAGTCTGATTTTGTGATGATACGGTTGGTGGGTTAAGGTAGTGATTGTAACTGATAACGACTGGGACAACGCGGCGGCTGCTGGCAGGGTGGTGAAGGCCAAGCCTTCAGCCTGACCTTAATCAATATCCAATAACTAATACAATCCGTCATTTGCATGTAATTGTATAAATTTAGCACTGCGCCTGTCTTCTTTCCTCAACGCAACGTACAACAGACCACCATGACAGCCTCTTTAATGAATCAGATATACATAAGCTCTAAACAATTTTCCAAATAATTTCGGAGGGACCGAGTTCGGTACCTACTGAGAATTCTTGTCGGATAAACCCAATACATCAAATTGTTAGCATATCTTAAAACGAATAATATTAGTATTATTGCTCGGAAGGAAGCCGAAATCTTTAAATTGTATCTGAAGCAGAGAGGCGAGGAATCAATCCGATGAATGGAATATTGCCAAAAGCAAGTTCAAGTGCAGGCGGCCGCTGAAATTGAAATGTATTTTTAAGTGTTTCTATTTGCATTCGCAGAAAAGTTGCAAACGTTTTATCTCTCTCATAAACTCCTTAAATAAACCTTGACTATAAAAAAAAACATTCTATCGATTGTGGAGGATTCATATATATCAATTTAGTTTAATTCTCATAATAAGTATTTGTAAGTTTTTCATAGTTTGACAGAAGTGTAAAGCCTTTCTGAAAACCCTACACTTAAAGCTTTAGTTTCAAGTTGTCGAATTTAGTTACCGCCATCAACTCACTTCTATGTCACATTTTACACGTATGTTCCCGCAAATAACCGACGAGTTACATAAACCTACCGTTGAGTTTGTATAATTCTCACAAGACATTTTCTTCCTTTTATACCACCTGCCTCCTTAGTGCATATCCTGTACCACACCCAGACAAGTTCTGTCACAAAAAATTTCTACTACTTCTATAAATTTTACGGTGCATTTTACCGTATAATCATTTCGCTCATGTGAAATGGAACGAGAGGATATCTTTGAATGAAACCATTCAAGTTTCAAAGTAGCGAATTGATCAACTTCATTTCGGTTTATAATGTTCCGCATAGTTTATTGGCAGTGGAGGGTGTTGGGCCGCATAGCTCTCGAAGTATGCAACCTCCAATCTAAAACCCGTACTCGAGCGCGCCAGTGGAGCCCGCAGTGATGCGAGTATGGTCGCTATTCCACTTTATCACACGTCAAATTAGTTAAAGTATACTTACCGTTGCCCACCTGCACCTTCACCCATATTCTTTTTTTCCTTTTTTAGGGTTCCGTACCCAAAAGGTAAAACGGGACCCTATTACTAAGACTTCGATGTCTTCGTTGTAAGAAGAAAAATAAACAGTGAGTACAACTGAATAGAACTTCTACTGAAATAATGAGATCTGGCCATAAGATTTCAAACAATCTGAGACAAAGTTAAAAATATGTTCAAAGGAATTAATTCCATCCGAAGCAACTTTACTTAGTGGCGAAGTACGGAGGTGCATTATTCTTTCGGAGGAGTTTGGAATAATCCGCCGGTGGGATATCTCTTTGAGTTAGAGCGAAACTTTGCATACTTTCGCCGAGAACTCGCGGAATGTAAAGAACTGCGGATCTGAGGATTCCTCAAAGGAATAACTTTCAGGTGGTCAGTGCGCGTCGGAACTTGAAAACTTGCGATCCGCTGAGACTTTTTATTCATTGATACAGTAAAACTAGTAAAATTGTAGGACATGTTAGCCGTTTATATAAAACTTCAGACTTTCACGAAAATTCGAACGACTTTCAGAGAATGCTCGGCTCGGAAAGTGACGGCCTCTCCCAAGGGGAGAGTTTGCTTACAATCAGCACGCTAGGCTGACGGGTTGGTGGTCGCTTGTAGTAGTAGTACAGAGGACTGGGCTGCCCGCTCCCAGTTATATTCCCTTACAAAACCCGCGAGAAGAGAAGACTGATTTTCTGCCTCATAGATTATGAGAATGGAGATCCAAATATAGCAATCGTCGTTAACATGTATCATCACATCAAAAATTAGGCCAAAATCAGGAAAACGAGCAAGTCTTATTAAATTTTAAATGTTATAAAACTTAAATTTAATTTAGTTAACTGGGAATCTTACTCAGGAATTCTGGGTGTTGGTTTAGTGAGCGCGGGATTAAAGAGCTGCTAGCTTCCACTTGCGGCTACTGCGGATTCTCCTTGCTAATGAGATGGGCGAGCGCGGATGTCGCAAAGATCGGTGCTTTGCCACCGACATCGCGAATGACGAGGGCCTTCCAACGAGAGGTTCAGCGTATACTACGCTGAGCCGTTACGTATCCTACTTCGTACTATTACATTACAAATGCAAAAAAAAATTCTGGATGTTTGTTACACTTTCACACAAAAACAACGGCCTCTCCAAATAACACAGTCAGGACCCATACATTTTGTCAATTGGCTACAATGTTACAAGTGTCGATTAAATTCTGCCATCTGGGAGTTATTAGCGTGCGCTGCATAAGCCATAAGATGTGTTGATATCTAGTTAAAACATGCTCAAAAGATTGCACATTGCTTACGATGCCGCTGGCAGTATGACAGGTCAGGTTGCGAAGCAAAGCACTTCTTACTCATTGAATATCACAACTTCTAAATATGCGCTATTGCGGGCATCTGCTTGTATAATAATATAATGCTTCATACATGTACGATTCTATAATAGTCGTGTTACATCTGCGTCTTCAACGGATTACAGCTCAAGTTTCCCCTGTAGATGTATACCTCCGGTTATTGAATTGCACAGGCGTGGATGCAGCGAAATTAAATTCCGGCACGCACGAGTAGTGAACTGATATTAAAATATTCATTACCCGGCTCCCCGCCGCCTCATCCTCCCTGGGCGGAACTTTTCCAGGACTCCGGACAAAACGATACGATACGACTGATCTTTATCTGTTTTGGTGCTAAGAGAAGTAAAGATTGAAGAAATTGATTATCTTGCTATTCGCGGAGTAAAGCAAATTAAGCTTAATTTGGTAAGGCGATCATTTTCCATTAACTATCAAGTGGATCATCAGCTTGGCCATTGATTTATTAATAAAAAAAACAATCCAGTTTCAAAAAATCAATCTAGCAAGGTCGATTTATTGTAAGCAGTGAGAGTAGCGTGCTATCAAACCTCTTGGAAGCAGATTTAAAATGCAGGGAGGAAAACTATCTGCATACAATCGTGTTCAGTTGAGTGAAAACCTTCGATAGCAGTGGCAGGCGAGCCGCGGGGTGGCAAATAGCCAGCTAGTCGGGCCACGTCTGTCACGTCGCGCGCAGAATCAGCTGAGACGTCTGTTAAGACCCGATCATGCTTTGAAACGGTTATTTTATCTACGTGCAGGTACGAGTAGCTGCGGAGACGCAAAACAAATTAAAAAACATTATACAAACAATGTCAGTTTATTTACTACATGCCATCTTTTTTTATTAAAACTAAACTTTTGATTTGAAAATTTTTGATATAACATAGATCCATTACTTAGACTTGTGACATGTCTATATACTTAATTCAACTTAATTTAACTATCATAGTTTTCCATTTAGCAAAGGATCTATATAAACACTCCAAAGTTCTTGTTTTCTTAGTAGGTACCTATAAAAATACTACAAAGACCTCAGGGACAATCTGTCGCTTGCGAATCGTCGCAACAGACCGACGCATGAGTATGTCTATATATTTTAGCGAAAATTATGAGGAACAAAATTTAATAATAGCGTAGGTAGGTAGGAATACTTGTAATTAAATTCCTGTAATTTATTTTTGCAATAAAATATCTTGCAAGAAACTAAACGATCACAATAATCGTTACTTATTGCAGAGGTAGAGGTACACACCAGAGCTATGGCGAAAGCAATGGCGATTTGTTTATGTTATGGAGTAAATTACAATTTACTTGCTAAACAAGCTACTGGCCCGTTTTGCTTGCACTAGCTTTCTGTGGTTTATTTTTGCGCTTTTAGGTACATTATTAAATAATGAGAGCAACAAGACATAACAGGAGGTGTCTGTTATAAAGTTCAAAGTTTGTATTACAAAAGATAAAAAACCCGGGTGTCAATTATTGCTCTAACCAGGTTGCTCTTCTAATAATTTTAAATGACAATGTGAGTTGGTGATAACAAAAAAGAGCACGCGGCGCGTTTGAACCATCTTAGCGTTAGTTTTAAGCTTATTAATATTGTTATCGCCATCGTCACATCAGGTACACATTTTCATGTAGTGTACGCATCAAAAGTGCCAAATATGGGCCTACTTGTATATAGATATTTGGACTTTGACTTTGACTTTGACTGTGTTTTTGGAGAATCTTTATTGATATTACACAATAGGCTGTAACTAGGTAGCATAAAATAAAATTTAATTCTAGGCATAACGACGTGGCATTTAGCAGGCGTGGCCAGAAGGCAGCAACTTCTCAACTATGTAACCTCGGAATGTGCGCTCGGCTAGTTGGTCCCGCGGGAGCACTCGCCGCGCGAGCCTTGTTATCTCACTCGTGAAGAAACTACTCCCTGGAACGATTCCATGGATGGATGGCGGTTTGGATGAAGAGGCCTCGTCGTGTCATCAAATTAAATGGCAAAAAAAAAAGGAAAGAAAATTTGGTTTTAGCAAAACGTGTCAAAATAAAATATTACAACTTTATTTTTAAGTGACTTACGGCTTTGAGACGTCGTCGCTTACTATGGGCCTATTAGACATATAGTAGAAGAAGGCTCAGAATCACTCAGCAGGCGAAAAAGAGAGCTATGCTAGAAGTATATCTACATGATCAAAACGAAAATGAGGAGATCCGTAGAACAACTAGAGTTACCGACATAGCTGTAGTAGCAATGCGCGGGGCACCTAGCTCGGAGATACGATTGACGTTCCGATGGACGTGTCCCAAAGTGGTCTGGAATGGTAGCAGTACGACCCCCAATAAGGTGAGCAGGCGGGTTGTTGGGAGCCGCTGGAAGCAAACGGCCCAAGACCGGGGATTCTGGAACACCCTACAAAACACCTATGTTCAGCAGTGGACTATAATCAGTTAATACGATGTTTAAGTTTATAAAGCGCGTGCGTGTAATAAATTAAGACCTCTGCTTACTACACCTGTGTTGGGACCGGAGGCGTGGATCTAGGCTTGGTAGAGCCATTTTATAATTGATCACAGCCCACAATGCGATGTTATTTTCTTTTTCTTCTCACATAAAATCTACCAGAACGCTTGACATCATGACTTTGTCGGTTATGTACTTTCATTAGAGGAAACCAGATATAATTCAGAAATTAGAAATTCCCAAGTTGCCTCTACTGGGGATCGAACACGGGACCGCTCTTATAAGAATGATAAGTGGAACCTGGCACCCAGACCGAACCCCCACAGCCACCAGCCCAGAGAAAATTCAAATTGCTTTACTAAATAGCCTCCTCGGGAATGGTACACCATAATCTGTCGTAGTAATGTCATCACAAATTGCAGCTACGAGCCTTCAACAAATTCCACATAAGCCTATTGTTGCAAGTCACAAAAGTCAGTTGCAATTACGAGTGGAAATACGAGGCACAACTATACGAGTACGTGGACAACACTAGTTGCCTTAAAGTTAACAACTAAATTGTAATAGAACTGTGGACTTTGGGTCCGAACGAAATGCGGCCGGAATTTTCGTGGTTACTCGCCTGTGGAGGTAGCGCCTTATAGTTATTATAAGAACTAACTTACAGTAGTGTCACACCAGCCTATAATGCTATAATATATATATATTATATTTTTATCAATACTTCAATTCTTCAATACAATATGCACACAGGCAATCTTTTTGAATATATGCAGATATAGTCAAAAATATTAATTACGTGAGCATCACATTCTAAAATTGAAATTCAAAATTCATTTATTTAAACTCGTTTATAAGAACTTTGAAAACACTTTTTTTGTCTTTTTACTATCTTTGGTATACATCGATAACTTTCCAAGGATTATACACACACTACGATAGAGCATGTCGCTCCCCGTCCGTGGTATTATTACCTTGGGTTTCTGTTCAAAATCAGCGTCGCAGTATTCTTTGGCACTTCTGCCTTGGCATTGCAATACAGAGCCGAAGAGGTGACCCGTTGACTTTTAATTCCATCAATAATCACAACTGTATGGTTGTAATTATCCACCATAGAAGAGCGTATCACACTCGTTATCGTTATACGCGTATCGTCAAGAATTATGAGTTATGCCAAGTATCTGAAAACCATCCGGGATATTAGTCATAAATTCGCTGCTTAGTTATGCAGGGAGGCCGGAGGCTCTGTCTGAGTCACCAAACGAGAGAAACTTTATATTTGCACAGGTAGGTAGATATAATTTCATTTATGTTGTAGTCTCCTTAAAATTATTGAAATTTGCTTTAAAGGTGTCAACTTTAAGTTAATATTATCGTCTTCTTCAATTAAGTGAAATAGGCTTCACATTTAAGGTGCGAACTGCTCTCACCGAAGCCCTCCAGCAGTTCAGACCTGAGCTAATCATAAAATAAATAATGTCTACGTGGCATTTTATCATTAAGACTGGATGTAATTTAGTTCTTTGTACAAAGATCTTTGTGTGAAACTTTGTTAGTGCCAATTGACAAGTTAAAATAAACGCAAAACAAAAATAATTGTTTGTGTTGATTAATTGGTGAAAATGAAAGAATAACTTTTGTTTGAAGTTAACAAGAACGATAATAGAATCATTTAACGGCAATTTTCGTGGATACATAACAATATTATTGATATAATACATAAAATAGCTAGTAAATATGTCTTTGACAACATCCCTTGCTCAGCGTCGAGTTTTGTGGATTTAAGTGGGAGGTACCGTATTAGATCCCCGGCAGGAGCAATTTGGGAATGCTAATTTCCGAATTTTCTCTGGTCTGGTCTGGTGGGAGGCTTCAGCAGTTGCGAGTTAGCACCCTACCGACAAAGACATGCCTCTAAGCAATTCAGCGTTCCGGTACGATGTCCATGTTCCACCGATTGGGTCTAATATAACTACCAAACCGCTTACAGATTAGCAACCATTTAAACTGCACCAATTACCAGTGAGATTGCAGGCAAGGTTGTAAAGTTTACAACGACTTAGTATCTTAATGGGAAGAATAGGTAAAGTAAAATATAGCTTTCGCTGTGTGCACTGTACAATACTATTATTCAGACAATTGAATAAACGGGGTCATATTTTCTTTTCAAAACATAACATTCCTTATTCGTATGGCTAAAGTAGCTAAACTAGCAAGAAGAGATATAAAACTTCACTCGTTCTATAGCTAGGGAGCTTACGGCGAACAAATTTAAACCATTATTTCTGTGCTGGAAGATAGAAAAACCAACAACAAAGACTATTTAGGCAATTAAAAGAAAAAAAAAATTGGTCAACAACATTTGCGAGATTTTCGGAGACACACGCAAGCTTCGTCTTATTTTAGTATTTAGGAACCTTATCTGTTATTTAGAATGTGTGTTAAAGTCGATAAGGCTAATATGTTGCTTGAAAGAGATCGCTAACAGACGATAAGGCTGCCTGTTGTATCTTCTGTTTTCATCGTTTTTATGTTTTCTTGTCTTTTAAGTCCTTAAGTGTAAAGATAAATACCAAATTTAATAAAAGTCATACATTAAAATCAACCTCATCGTCATATCCCACTACAGCGTCTCTTTCCACAATGAGAAGGGCTTAAGCTCAAGTCCACCACGCTGGCACAGTGCAAGTTGGTGGCCTCCATACGCCTTTGTGAACATTATGGAGAACTCTTAGGCACCCATGTTTCCTCACTGTTTTTCTTCACCGTTATAGCGAGTTGTATTATAATTGCTTAAAACGCACATAACTTAGAAAAGTTGGAGGTGCATGCTGGGATTCGAACTCGGCCCCCTGAAGATGGAGTAGAACTCCTAATCACAAGGTATCACTGCTCCAAAGCACTATAATACAGAACACTATTTATCTATGAATATTGTTTTGTAACAAATCGGTGGTAACCTTGCCGATCCCTACGAGTCCCAAATCTCTATCGTCTATCACGTGAACTAATAGTCGACCAAATTTGGCAGGAGCTCCCGAACTATTTATGCAAACAGCTCGCTTCCGATTCGCTCGTTACCTAAAAATGCTTCCGAAGTTTTCAGTCGTAAAGTTCTCTCGGCGAGTGATTCATGCGCGGGCTGCATGTGCATATTATGTGTAGTATACACGCATGCATATGCACTTCACATTGCACTAGTTTCCCTTATTTTATAATTTTTATTAAAGGCTCCATATTTTGAATGATACACAAGTAAACAGGTAGGTACTATGTATAAATGTTTATATTTAGATATCAGCTAAACATTCTCTACATTTAAGTATTTTCATTATTATTTAATTTTTTATTCCTTAGGTTTGCCAAAATCGCTCAGCCAGTGTCACTGATATTCTGAGATATATGATTGCGAAAGTACGCAAAGACATTTCCCAACCAATTTCTGCACAAGTAATGTTTACGTGGAATGCCATAATTTTATTACTTTTTTTTAATAACTACAAGCCAGCGCTTGACGACAATCATGCTGTGAGAAAGCAATAATGAGGTCTAGGATGGAGCACGCTTGCCTAAAAGCCTAGTGGCAGGAAACACAGTTGCAGGGAGGGCTTTCCACATAACGTGGATAAAAAACGTTTCGTGCGTGTTTATAGAATATCAACCACATAAGGATGCCACCGCTCACGGTGTCTCGCTGTCCTGTGGTGGAGCGGAGAAGGAGGAACAAGATTGTTAACTTCCTGAGCACACTCACCGAAGTACCTGACAGCTCCTGAGCTTCATAGCCGTGTATGATTAATCAGTAAACACTATAAATTTGTTATTGGAATTAAACATAAAAAAACCAGTGAGAATTCGCTTGTTAGACGATCTTTATTTTCAGGGCTCACTTGGTGGTTATTGAACTGCGGATGGCTAACTACTAAAGGCCGTGGTGAAGTACAAACTATCCTCATGTACGTGTTTAAGGTAACTGCAGTGCGGTTAATAATTCCCCGCCGGCTGTCGGCGCGACACAGCGCTGAGCCTTTAGGTGACAATTTACCGGTAAGCGGGAACGGTCGCGCGGAATTGCGAACTGTAATCTGAAAATCCGGGAAGCCCCAGTTACAGGAGCTCAACACTTTGTGCGCTGTTCGCTTACAATACCCGATGAACTTATTGAAGTTTATGGAAGGTCTAAATCGATCCTATAGGCACAACGCTATACTAGAACTTCAACCATAATAAATAGGTACATTTAAAATTTGAAGACCCTCCGACTTTCAGTATAGTAGAATTTTCATTTGACCATATTTTGGGAGATGATAGATAGGGAGAAGTATATGTAGTCCAAGCGATGAGAATCAGTCCAACATGGCCGCCGCCACTAAATAGTGGATTAAATATTTTTTCACAACTTCCACAAAATGGGTATGAAAGGGCTTAACTAGTAGAATAATCTACACTACATAGAAAGTCGGGGTTTATTACATTTTTATTTTTTATTTTAAGGCAGGACATGAGGTTTTTAATAATAAAATAAACAAACTCCATTACAAAAGTCAATGACGTGAAATCTTCCTCTTTCATAATAATTTACAATATCGACAAGAGCGAAACACTCTCCGATGAAATTTGCGCCGAGCCAACAAGCCACCGGGCGCCCCACGCAAACATCAACAAAAACGGCCGAAAACGAACGAATAATTATCATATTTACCTTTCCACAAAGTAATGAATTTCATTCAATAATTCAGACTACATAATAAAATATCCGAAAACTGCTTACCAAATAATAGAAGAATACGAGACGGAGAGCATTAGCCCAACTGTATTATTTGATTACAAAACGCTCTAAAAACTTTCTTACAAGTTACACTAAAATGGATAAGAGAAAGAGAACACAATAGAACGTCCCGCTACATTCCTGAAAGTGGTGCGTCCGGAACCCATAGTCCGTATACCTTTCAGCGAATATAAAACGTGGTTGCATCCAAACAACACAAAACACACTCGGAGTTTTGGGTGCACGGAACCGAGTGTGCTTGACCCAACCTTAAGCCTCGACTAGCTGACAGTTCTCTGCGCACATGCTCCGCAGCAGGAGAATCTTCAATCATCCATTTGCACCGTTCAGATTTACGGTGTAATTTATAACTTCTTCAATCTTTATACTCCACAACAAACAGATCTTCCGCAATGCACTCTTTAGGCGCATTTCACTCCGACACCGGCGCATCCTCAGGAGATGTTGGCTTTAAAATAAACAATTGCATTGTGCAACATCTGTTTGGTGTGGAGTATACATTTTGAAGAAGTTATAAATTACACCGTTAATCTGAACGGTGCAATTGGATTATAGAAGATTCTCTATGCGGTTTTTAGTTATTTTTCTATAGTTTTTTAAACTATTGAAAAATAACTAAAAACCGCAGCCATTAAACGAGGTTTCAAGCAACTCGAATCGGAATGATATAAAAGCCTCTAGATATTATCAAAAATTGTATGCACCGACCTAGTTCCCTTCCCGTTGACCCGAGAGCCGACGGAAGCGTTTAAACTTTAATAAATAAGCTGCTGGCCCTGACCGAAGCTCGACCTCCCGGACGCGCCGGACGCGCCGGACGCCGGATTCGCACCGAGTTTCGTGGGTATCGGCTCCGGCTGCGCTGCTGGCGGCGCGCCAGCATACAGATTACTATCTGGTAATCATCATGATTCAGCTGAATGCTGCTCGGGCTGAGGTGCCGATAAGCCGACGGGGCTTACCCGCAACAACCTATTAAAAATTTTTTATGATGATAATTAAAATATAATACTATTTCAAACTTAATACGGCTTGGATGAAAAACGAATGACTATTTTAAATACGTTATCGAGTGAGCTTTGACGAATTAACACGTTAGCCTCCCTTTCACATAGACCGAGTTCGATCTTCGGCACGCACATCTAACTTTTCGGAGTTATGTGCGTTTTAATCTTATGGTGCAGGAAAATATTGTGAGGGAGGGGCCTGCATGCCTGAGAGTTCTTCTTGTAATTACAAAAAAATTGTACCTCCAAGTTTAAAAATGCTTATATCTTGTTTGTTTACAGTAGACAACACAAGCATGAGTCAAAAAAAAACAATTTATCTTTAAACTTTGGAAGGATTTTCGCCTCTTACATCCATATCAACAGCTTGACTATTAATATAATGATGATAACTATGATGTTTCTTTTTACATTAATGAACGAATACTTTAGAATTTTAATAAGCATAAGAGCAGCAACGTTCTATTTCATGGCAACAATTTACAAACAAACCAAGTGTCATATATACCCAGTAACCCGCAATCTATCCTGCACACGAGGTGGTGGTGATAGCCGCCAGTACTCCGCCCGCTCGCGCCGAGCTCGCCACTTCGAGGTCGCATACTTCACAACAAATGCCGCTCCCTAAAAACCGCTACAATTTACCACCAACAGTGTTTGACCACTGGACAGCTAAGAGAAAGGATTTTTAAATTATGAACATTTCGTTAAGCTTTTTTTGTTATAATAGATAGAAAAAACATCAATTCATGAATAGGTACTACATATGTTCTTGCATGTATGAGCAGTGTTCTGGTCTACATATTTTATATATATAATTTAAAGCTTACTAGCTCTTGCCCGCGTCCTTCATCCGCGTTTATTACGGTTTTTTTTTCCAAATCCCGTTGAAGCCGTTTGTTTTCCTGGGATAAACTCTATATGAAAAATCAATTCGATTGGTTGCTAAGTTAGGGCGAATGACAAACAAACAAATTAACAAACACGCTTTCGCATTTGAGTAAGGATAAAGGTAACGAAACAATCTTAAGTTAGGCAGTGGTTTCTTGCAAATACAGAACACACTGCCGAAAGCTAAGATAGAACAATAATACAATATTTTCGATTTTTCATTTCATCATACCGTTAGGCGTAAAAATTCGTATTAAGAGTTTTGCTTTGAGAAAGAAGAATTGAATAACATGTAACAAGCATAACAAAAATAGTGAGAAAGAAATTGTCAGAATATCTATGCAATTTTGTATCTCACTTCAACTGCACTTTCAGATTCAAATGTCAGAGTGAGACGAAACACAGTGTGTTTACTCCAACGTTAAACCACGTATATTAAAAACAGAGTTACTGGTTAAAAAATGATTCATTACGAAGAATCATCAATCTAGATTGATTGATAAAATCGATAGTATCTCCGCTCCACTCTCAGCTCTCACAAGATAAATGTAAAATGATGTGTAAAAAGAACAATCTGCTGAGTTTCTTGCCGGCACTTCTCGGTGGAATCTGCCTTCCAAACCGTTGGTAGAGACACTACAAACAGACTGACTTGACGTTTCAAAAGTGCTTATAAACTGGGCCTACTTGAAATGAATTAATTTTGAATATAGTCTGAACACTGACTAGATTAGTTAATGGAAGTTAGTCAATAGATCAGTTTGTGATAGGTCAATGACAGTTCCTAACTGACGAACGATCGATTCTACGTTTCTTATTACGAACAACATGCATAATACGTGTAGTAGTAATTTCCAAGACTATAATAATATAAATAGCTAGACAGTGCCAGAGACGTTCCGTGAGTACGCAAACATAAATTAGGTCTGCGGTTTATGCTCTACAGAATGTTATACTTTCTGCAAAGTTTAAAAATAAAACCAGACCGTGCAAAGTCTAACTGGCGTGAAAGAAAACATACTGTGGTCATTTGCAAAAGTTTGATTTGAATATTCTTGTATTAATTCATTTTTGTTTCCTTGGAGAAATATAAAAGAAGGTATGTATAAGTGTGTATGTCTAAAGGCGTCATAGCCGGAATTTTTCCGGTCTCCGAGCTACCGGAATCATGAAACCCGTGAGGAACGTGCCGCCAGTCGGCCTTGTTCGCACATATTATATGAATGAAACCGGCATCCCAAGACGAAGTTCTAAGCCCAATTACACTTGTAGCTTCCGTTCCTAAGTAGAACAATAATTTATTACGATACTTTATGATACTTTAACACCGTCTAGCCGACCGCATTGAAACAGCGAAGGGTCTAACCGAGTTGCTAAAGTCCCCCGTTGAATTACTGCCGAGATGTTTGCTCTTCCCGGGGCTTGGATATCGTGTCATTATAAAACTTTCACTCGTAATTTATGTTGCTAATTAATAAGCAAATTATATTTGTCCATAAGTATTACTGTTTAAGTAAATTATGATATTTTTTACACTATATTATTATGTTCAACTGGCAACAATGTTCTGTATAACGTTCCTAGATTTAACTCTGTGTTAGCATATATTGCAAACTCGGTAGGATTTCTAGTGCTAGCTATAAAAAAAGGATATGATTTAACATCCCAAAATATTTCTAAAAACCCAAAAGCAGCGCTAGTTATTATTATGGTAATTTGCAGCCCATGCAGCAATGCAGATTGTAGCACGGTATATGTGCGTAATTGATGTCATAAGGTCAAAATTATTATTAACCTACAATCTAAACCTGAATCACGCTAATAAAGATTGTAATTTGAATTTGAACAATCCACTTTCGTTTGTCTCGGATAAAGGAAAATCTTATTATGTCTGTCTCCAGAATTCTCTTCTTATGTCTGCTACAAATTTTATTACGAGTAGGCTTAGCCGAAAATAAGTTTAAAAAACGAAACGCACGCGGACGTTATATCAGTAATTTATTAAAATATTGTAAATAGCCTCATTATCTTCAAGCACTTCCAATGTTCAAACAACCGTCTGTACTTGAACTTCATATTGGCAAGTGTTTATCATTGTCTTATATATGCGGTATCGGAAATTTGCCGATTGCTTTTATTACGTTATTTGGTAACATGTCAATGGCATTAGGTCTGACACCTGATGCTGTTTCGTCTTACCGTTGTACCCTTTATCGAAAATAATATGGGATAAGGTTGGGTAGGTAATACCCCTACGTGCACTTTTAAATTTACCTAACGTTTTATAACTGAGGATTTTTTCAATTTATTTGACCTAGACACGAGTATAATGAATTATTTGCGCAGGGGTTTTTAATTAAATTTTGAACAGAAATGTTCTTGACATCGTTATGACACGTTATAGTAATTTTATAAAGTAAAGTAGATAAAAAGTTAAAATTATCGATACACTTCAGTTCTATATGGACTCGAACGATGCAAAGATACCGCCGAAAAAAGTTGGCGCTAATAGTAGAAATGATGATCACAAAGGGTTTTGCGTTTGCGTTTGCCCGACGAAATTATAATTGTTTCTAGAGTAGTTTTAATGCCTTTCGACCACGCCCTATTCATTATCAATTAATTCAGGCACTAATTCTTCAGCTAAAACTTCAATGTCATAGTTAATCGGGCCGTATAGAAGCTAACACTTAAAAAGCCCAAGTTGAAGAATGATTTAAATGGATATTAAGGATAAGAGCTTATTAAAGAAATATCTTCGAGAAATATTTGAGAAGCTGTTCTCCGATGTAAACACATTATTATTATGTAGGTAAGTGTCGTCATGAAACCTTCTGCGTCCCAGACAGCGTGACGAGGTGCTAAATTAAATTCCAGACAGCCCTCTGTGCTGGGAGCTTAACCGTTATTAAAATATTTACAACCGATTCTTTGAATCTATTCATAGAATTTATAATAAATTGGTATGTTAATCCTTTTATCTACAGTCTTGTCGATCTCATTTAAAATAAATGAGGATAATAATATGTGGTTAAGAGCGAGCAAAATTGAAACACGTGCTGCGATCAACTAAGTTCACAACTACTCGTATATACTTCCATTCATATTCTTCTTTTGTTCGTGGGTATGTAATAATAATAATAATAATCATTTATTTGCAAGAATGTTTGTACAATATCTACATGTTAGTTTACAATACAGTCAGTTTAGAAGGGAATAACACTATTCTATGTTAATAGTGTGCAAATTTGGTTCATGGATATTAAAGAATTAAAAAACCAACTTTAATTACGTGTCAAATTAAATTAAAATATGTAAAAATAAAATTTAAAATGACACGTCTATGTACTTAGTCGGAGTAAGTTGGTCGTTACCATCCGACGTACGTAGGGCTGCTGATGCGGCACCCCGCTTGGTCACTTCAGCCAGCTTCCTTCAGAAGCTTAGTAAGCCGCCCAATCACTTCAGGGAATTCAGGGAATGCGAAGCCAAGTTGTGATTTACCTTCTATCACATTTTTAAGTAATTCGAATATCACTTGGTTCAACGTTGAAGGAAACCACCGTGAGGAAACCTGCTGACCTAAGAGTTCTCCATAATGTTCTTAAAAGGTAGGTGGAGTCCACCAATCCGCACTGAGCCAGCTTGGTGGACAACGGTTTTAACCCTTTCGCATTGTGGGAGGAGACCGGAGGACCCGTGTCCTGTTGTAGGCTGGTTATGGGTTGATATGTCGATGATGATGAATTAAAATCGTTACATATAAAATGAGCAGAAGGTGTGTATGTTTGATTATCCTTCCATCATGTCCTTACTAAATAACCAATCCAGTTTAGCTAAAAGGACTGAGAGTCACATAGGTTACTATTTATCCCAGGAAAACAAACGGCTCCAAAGGAATTTGTATGTATATAACTGTAATAAACGCGGACGAAGAACGCGGGCAACAGCTAGTATGGCAATAACTTCTTAAAAAAATAGAATTTGACTAGCCATAAAATGCCATACGCAACATATAACTAAGCCTTGTCTTCTGGTATTCGATTTAAATTGCCCGTTATATATTGGCAAGTAAGTTGTTACATTCATAAACATGGTGTCAGTACCGGGCGGTCGCGGCGGCGCTGATGCCCTGCCTTCCGATGGTAATCAGGCGAGCTGGCGCGGCGCCAGAGCAGCGGCCAAAGGGCGACTCCGGGGCAGCCGGAACATCTGACCACTAGGATGTTAGCTGGAGCTGATTAACGAGAGGTTGGCTCGGTTGTGTGATTGCGTAAACAATGCATATTTATGTGATAGCATCAGTCGCGGTTTATTTGTTGCCATTTTTTGAAGAGTTCCGTTGCCTGTCTTCGAAACTCTTCTTCAGATATAAATGAAATTTAAATTTAAATTAACTCTTAGTAAAAAAAAATATGTTCTTTTACAAAGAGTTTATTCACAAATGGTCCCATATATAATATTTATTAAACCATTTTAAAACAAAAATACAAGCGGGAAATTCGGAGTTATGCCGGAACAAACTTAAAACCATCCGAATTGATAAGGAAGTTGGTTGAAAAGGTAGGCTGAGTCGTATCATTGGCGTTAAAGCATAATGTAACGAAGTATTAGTATTTCATATCAGTCAATCCATAATATTTCTTTTCGTTAGGTATTTAGATTTGTAGCTTTTGCACGGGTCATGTTTGGGCGGAGTCAGATAGAATCAAAGAAGTGATTGGAAATACGAAGGTTAATTAAATTGTTCATTATTGGAAATAAGCGGTATAAGCAGAAGCAATTCTGACAGGAATGTCTGGATTGCTTCTGCTTTCTGAGACGGTGCTGACTTACGAGTAAGTAATTAAAGTGGCTGTCGCGTCGGATATTGCGGTGGCCGGGCAACAGTGTACCGGAGCTCCGCAGTGCAGTGCGCAAAGACTAAATGAAATTCCTCGGCCACCGCAGTATCATATGATAAATTGATGATGCAGCAAGACATTCCGCCGGGCGCGCCGACGGCCTCGCTCGCTGGTAATCACTAACGACGGTAGCACTACATATTATTTGAAACATAGACACAGTAAGCTATAAACATAGATTAGAAAAAACGTCAAAAAAATCAATTTAGGGAAAGATATAAAAAAAAAAGCATTGATTTACTTTAAAAAAAGAAACAAATGAAAGTGTAAAGTACATTTAATGTCATTACAGAAACTAACGCCCAATGTGCTGCCCCTAAAATTTAGAAATCATCAAATCGACCTATTATTGGCCCACTTCAGGGCACGGGTCTGCTCCCATAATGAGACGAGGTTAAGGCCGTAGTTCACCACACTGGCCCAGTGCGGATTGGTAAAATTTGGATTGGTGAATTTCAAAATTCTGAAATTTAGTCAACTAAGATTAAAATGCACATTGACTTACAACGACAAACGATCTTAGAAATCACGAATAGGTGTTAAATATTAGTAACTGAGAGTTGTCACATTGACACACTGGCACTCTGTCAGACTGACAGCCGCGTTTCAGCGTGTCTGCATCCCGCCGCCTGTTGAATGCGAGGTGAATACATGGCATCCCCCTCCCGCTTAGTGGCTTAATAGATAGATACATTATAAAAGTATTTATTGCAGATAATAAAATAAAAATATGGTTTACCAAGATATGCAGTGCGATGACGGCAGATCAGAATACAGTTGTCCTTAGACTAGGCGTTACTTACTTAGGCATTGCCTTATTGGACGTTAATGAAAACGAGCATAAGATACCTATTGCTGTAAGGCTTGAATTATCGACACCGTAATCTAAAGCAGCGTCTCTATCATCGCTGACCTTGACTTCAATTGTAGTTGACCAACCACGCTGCACATCTGACTGTAGGGGCTTAGATCAAAAGGAATCATTTACAATACACGCTTCCCAAACTCCTACCTAACTAAATCTTCAATCTCACATTGCATTTACTTTTTTTTTTACTAATTATTATTGTATTGTTGTTTCTTTTCTTATTAAAAAAAAAAAACTTTTTTACTTACTAGCTGATAGCCGCGACTTCGTTTGCGTGAATAAAGGTTTTTGATTCCCGCGGCAACTCTCTTATTTCCAGGGATAAAAGGTAGCCTATGTTCTTTTCCATGTCAAAGCATGCCAAATGTCTTCCAAATCCGTACAGCCGTTTTTGCGTGATTGAGTAACAAATATCCACACCTTTACATTTATTATATTAGAAAGATTAACAAGTTCTTTCAATGATTCAATAAATAATAATTTTACAATAATTTTAATGCTAAAGCTTTTGCTAAGCGAAGTTTTCACGTACCTGGAAAGTTGCTAAAATGAAATACATAAAATTATATCATCATTACGTACAGTCTAAGTTTCTGATGAACGATACGTTCAAGATCCTTAAATAGAAACGGAAGCATGTAGATAGGTCGAATTACATAAACTTAACAGTTCATGTGAACTAGGCGCTGTCTCACGCATCCCGCCCCGTGTCACGATCACTCACAGCTTATCTGGAATACTGATAACAGGACCTTCGTTTCTCGACCAACATTTGTATACCGCTTGAGCAGGGCCAGTCGGGGTGAGAATCATCATTCGATGGATTACTTTATGACCTCCATAGTGCAATGGTGAACGATATATACCAAGAAATGAACTGTGTTGAATCTCGGCGGTTTTTTTTTAAATATATGCATGATTTTATACAAAAACAACTCGGAACTATGAGAAATGTTGTGCTCGTGTGCTACTTGTAATTGTTTTCGGTTTTTCTGTTAAAAACCTCAGCACCAGTCTTAGACCAGTCCGAAGATGCTAAAGTGGCGTTGTCTGTCCGGTAGTCATCACTAACTTGATAATAAACGTTAAACACGGCTGTGCCCAGTAGTGGGATTTTAAAAGGCTGGTATTACTGCTACTTGTATGAAATTTTCACTGCCTACTGCTGGGCTTGGCGTGCATATAGTAATTTAGGGTTGTATGCAGGTTGTAATTATTTATTAAATGGATTTGCAGCGCGAGGTTAGCATTAGAACCCGTTACCATCAAGGGCTCAGCCCTCGCGGAAAACTCAATTTGTAATAAATAGAGGACGGCGGGGTGGGGGAGTGTGTGCTGGGGCGAGGGGGGGGGGAGGAGGCAATTTAATATCGCGGCTGAGCGGCCGCGCCACACCGCTACATACCTAATGTCAATATTTTGTTTGCAAATCACAATTTTGATGAGCTTCTAATACCTCTACCTAGAATCGCGGCGGAATAAACAGCAAACAGGTAAAGATGTTCCTAAGTAAAATTGCTTACACGACTCCTCTAAACTTTTTACATAGGTATGGCTGATATTTGGTAAATTGAAAATAAACTTGTTGTTTAAATATTTTCCTAAATATGTTATCCTTTAAATATTATCGTAAATTGCGTTGCTGTTGCTTATTTCGAAGAGATTGTTCGGAGTTATTTTATATCTACTGAAGACTCATATTTCTGTAGAAGCAGTAGTTAGTACCTATTTATGCATGACAGGCCATTTAGCTCGTTTTTTCTTTTGCCTTCCAAAAGGTATTTAAAAAACAAGGCGGCTAAAATAATTTACCTTTTTGTTGAAAGAATAATTATTAGAATTGGTTCAGCCTAGTTTCAGTGTTTATCGACTAAAAAAATAAACAAAGAACAGTTTCTCCTTTAAAATAAAAGTTTATAAAGATTTTAAGTAGATACTTAATAATATGCCATTTACTTAAAATCTTTATGTACTTTTAATTTTAAGAAGAGTCGTATGGAATCCTCAAAATAGTATCAATTCATTTTTCAAGCTCACTTTCGTATTTATAATATCAGTATGGAATTTGGTAATCGGTAGTCTCATAGTCTCACAATTACCTAGAGCTTAATACAAATTGGTGTTTAATGCACGGATATTGGCGCATCCCGCCCGCTCCATCACACGGTCCGATGCTGTCGCGCGCTGTAGCGCTGATGTGGCAGAGATCGGCTTTGAAGCAGCCCATTAGCTAGTTTACCGCCCGGCTAACTGACTTACGAGACGAGATTCACGGCCGCCATAGCACTAAGGATACGTACATGACTTGCTCGCTCGCAATCGAGGAGACGTTTTCTAGTATGGAAATACTTGAACATCAGAGTAAAATGGATCCCATTTTTATTGTTTTAAAGCTCCAAATTACCTGCAATGCGTTAGCTAAGGTTTGTTTTAATAAGATAGACAGAAGATTGGCGAAGCGAGTGAGTGATAATGCATTAAGGCTATAAGTGTGCTACATGTTTCACGTCACTGCGATCAGATAATCGTGTTGCGTACACTCAAAGCAGGACTAGGAACCAGTAAATTTAGGTTAATAACCGCTTAAAAGATGTTTTTTTGTATTAAGTACCGGTTAATTGATACTAGATAATTCATTTCTAGCCTAAATTATGCCGATACCAGGTTTCACGACCGAAATGGATTGAAATTTTTACTGAGTTTAATGCCCTGACCCAAAGTAAACAATATATTTCTTTCCTAGCCACAACGACATTTTTAACATTTTACACCAGTGGTAGAATACTTAAAGTCTCTTCAAACATTCAAAAGGTAAACAAAACTACCTTTGAACAAAATATCGTAGCTTAGAGCTTAGAGATATAAACGTGTTTTGTTAAAATTGTTCAACGAAATAATCAGTAAACTTGTTTAAAACCTTTGCTTAAACTCAAGTACCTACGTGTTGAAAATAAATGCATCAAGTTAAAAAATAACTACACTTTTAAAATATAAATGCAACAGTTGCTGCGCCAACAATATAAAAGTAGAAACATTTCGCGGTGAAAAGAAAATAACGAGCTGCGTCGCTCCTGATGGACTTAATTAGAATGAAACGGGTTTTTCAATTCTTCAAAACTATTTTATTTGTCCAAAATTACAACAAAGTCATTTTTAACAAAAAAAATTTGACGAGTAAGAATTGGCAGAAGTATTTAACTAGGAAAACAATAGTTTAAAAAGGCGGATGTTGGAGAAGCTCTGGAGTTTCTGGCCAGCTTCTTGGTGGGCGTCTCGGTTTTGAACCGGTGGTAGAGCCACAACGAACAGATAAACTAGACGTTTCAAAAGTATTCATAAGGTAGCCCTTGTAAATAATAAATTTAAATTTGATTTTGAATTTAAACGGTTTATCGTTCATAGATATGAATACGTTATGGTATGGTATTCAGTGTTTCACCTGCCATATCTTGATATAATTTTATCTAACTATAGATTGTTGTAACAATTGTTCAGTTCATTGAACTGATAACTAACGTGTATTTTATATATACCACTTTAATTGTCCTCGTTTCTTTGTGCGTGATAGAGAATGATTATTATCAAAGTAAAGAGTAGATCTACTCGTTGGCTATTAACTCCTACGAGTTAATGTTTCTTTTTCGTTGTGTTCGACATGTTGTGTGTGTTTGTGTTCGACATGAAGTTTCCCCGACTGATTTGGGCCACAGTCGTCAATTTGGGGGGCGATGTAATGTCGTAAAATATTTATTATTATTAATATTTACTTATATTATAGTGCTCAAGTGTGTGCGCAAACACAGGTGCATTCTTTATCCCCTCACTATCAGAGTCCGATGGGATGACAGATCCGACCGGAAAGTGATCAGGTCAGACTGACAGCTTAAGGTACTCCAAGGCACCGGGTTGAATAATCATCAATTTCCAAACGCCCGGCTCGTGCGAAGAAATTCATGATAGAAAACGCCAGTAATATTCATTGAGCCCATCCGGGGATCAAAGTCTACACCTCGTGATTTGCAGTCAATGTGACGACCACTAGACCAAAGCCGTAATCTTTTAAATGAATAGTGTATATATAACCTATATATTTCCACCTGATTTCCTTTCTGTCCCCCGCAAATGAGCATAAGGAGGGATTTTAACTAGTTGTTGCTCGCTCGGTATCCTGTCGCCACGTTGCAAATTGAGTTGCGAAGTGACGGAAACATCAAAGGGGCCCCGGCACCTGTTGAGGGCCGTGACGTCACGGGCGTGTCCCACATTCAGTTAACTGAAGGGAATAGCTAAGTAAATATTACAATACATTGAGTGATACAGATCGGGTGCTGAATATAACATGTTCGAATGACGCCATTCTTGACCTGAATTGTTGAAAACTTTATCAATATCTTCATAATCTTCTTGGAATAAACATAGATTGATAAAATATGGCAATATAAAAGGTGGAAGCTAAGCTAATTTGTAGCTTTAAGTTTATATAACTGCTTTACATTTCCACCTCTGATGACAATATACTGTCAACTGCATCGTTAGTCCAGTGGTAACATGTTCAACAACGGATCTCGAGATTCTGAGTTGGATTCCTAGTTCGGGGCACGATGAGGTATAATTAATACTAATATACACACGCACGCCGTTTTGCCGTGTGGTGACGGCAGATCTGAATACAGTTGTCACCACCCCTCTTCTTCCCGCGGGTGTCGTACGAGGCGACTAAGGGAATATAACACAGAGCGGGCAGCAGCGTCCGCTGTGCTACTACTATCTTCTACTGGCATCACCAACCCACCTGCCCAGCGAGGTGATTGTGGGCAAATCCTCCCGTTGGGAGAGGCCTTTAGTCCAGCAGTGGACTGTAATAGGCTATTTATGAAGACACATGCGCGTATGCGCACACGCACACACACACACACACACACACACACACACGCGCGCGCACACACACCTAATCTATACCAACTGTGCAGAAGAAATTAAACTTGTACCTATATTTTATTGAACAATAAACAATTATTATTAGGAAAATTACAGTCGAGGGTTCCAAATGGTCTAAGAAGAGGCCACAATGAACTTAGCTGGGTAACTTTATTTGTTATCACCATCTCACAGTTAATTAATATTTTACTTTGAAGTTAGAGCAATACATACCCAAGCTTTTTTATCGTTAAAGTGAACCCTTATAATAAGATTTTTCTATAAGCTTATGTTTTATAAAACTTTGAAATTATTGAGAGATTTAATTCGGTAATTCATTAAATAATAACCTATTTTATGTGGCCTAGTATACTGCACAACGAGTGTATTTTTACTTTTAGTATTCATGTTGTTACAGCTTACTGTTTTTTTTTTTTATTTTGTTATATTTTTATGGACATAAATTAAATTTCATATATGTAGTAACTTCTAATCGCTTGGTTCTTTTGTCGGTAGGGTGGACACCAGCCATGCACCTCGGCAGAAACTTCTCACCAGAAAAAAATTATATATTTTTTACCAAAGGTACACAAACAGATTATATTACTACGATGTTATAATAAACGCGGTGTCATTGCTAAAGAAGTATTGAAATAAAGAATGTAAAATGGTATGTATAACGAATACCCATTTAATGTTTATCAGAAGCAATATCATGTTTGTAAAACAAATATCTGATTTAAGCTTTTCATTCGTTTAGTTTTTTTCATTCGCTCGGAGTTGTATGAGCTTCGATATTGTCTAATAACTCGGGAGGTAATCAAATGTCGGCGGGGGTTCGACTTCTGAGTATATTACGATTTATAACCAACATTCAGAGGGTTTAATCGGAAATAATAGGAGTGGGTATGGCCGGGAGGGTCCGAGATGAAAAACTAATTTGGAAACGAAATAATATAATACCCACCTCCGAGCCGAAGGGGACAGACTCGTGGTAATGTGAATAGGCCTCGCGGAACCCTCTTTATTACACATATGAGGCGCTTTTGATAGAATAAATTGATAGAATGGAATGGACAATATTGTGTGGCATACTTGGATTTTGTAACTAAATCATGTTAGCAGTTGAGCTCTGTTATTTATTACCATTAGAAAAACAGTGACAGACTGTCACTGTTCTTTAAATCCCCGACGCAATAACGACATGGTGTTTTAAATATTGGATACGGAGCGAAACGTGCAACGTGCAAAAACATTGCCGAAAATCTGTTTGGTGTGGAATATAACGATTGAAGAAATTATAAATTACACCATACAGATTCTCCTGCTTTTCGCGGACTATAGCAAATTAAGCTTAATTTTCATAATACTGTGTTTTAAGTTTGACGTGTCAATGTGAGTTTGTGTGTTGAGTATGTTTGTGCTATTTTTGTGTGTGTGTGTGTATGCTAGTGTGACTGCGCGCGTGTGTGTGTGTGTGGGTGTGCGATGAGAATCGGTCTGAGATTGGCGGCCACCACAAAATGGCAGATTAAAATTTTTTCTCAACTCCCTCAATATGGTTATCAAATGAGAACGCATGACTAGTAGAATACTAAAAACCATGACAAATTTCAAATCCAAGTTGTTTTTCAGAACTTCCTCAATCAATCTATATGAATAAAGTACCTAATGAACTATTGAGATCGAATTCAAATTCAAATTCAATCTGATAAAGCACTGTAAGTTAATTCACAGACCCCAGCCTGTAAACAACGTGTGGAAGAAAACCAAAATAATACTTCGAAGGCTTTACAAGAACATTATTTACTGTCTCTGAGACTTATCTGTGAAACCGAAGCGCTAAAAGTTTTTCAGTTGGATTCAATAGGGTTGTCATACGTAAACACTTATGCTTAAAATTAAAATAAATATGCTTCTTTAGATTTAATATTTTAACATGGTCACACCCGTCAACAATATTTCGTAATTCCATTACACGTTGTATATATGTCATTGATATTTTTATCGTCTTTGCTGTTGCTGTTATGGTACAAGGAAAAACGCATGCGCGAAGAAAATGCGAATTTTAATTTAATTCTATAGTTATCAACAAACGAATGAATGGGGCATGTCAAGTCTTATCTCACCCCTTTAGATGATATGACAGTTTCTTTAGACATGAAATGAAATCGTTTGGTTTTAAATACGATTTGATTTCATGTGTAAAGGATCTGATAACATATAAAGGCCTGACACGACTAAACGATAGGCCTAAAAAATAAGTATGGGCATTAGCATAGTTATTTTTTTGGCTCTGACCATACCTGATTATTATTTTTCTATTTTTTAAAGTAATAATTGATGAGCCAAATATATTTCTCACCTGATGGGTGGTATGTATGGTGTGCATGATTAGTGGTAAACCAAAAGAGCACACAAAACCCTTTGTAGGGAATGGTAGGAATCCGTCCTGCATCGTACTGCCCCGGTCCAATAAACCGCAGGTGTAGATGTTGAGTGTGCCTGAAGTTACTCAGCAACTACGCCCTTCTGACCGGAACACAGCATTGCAGCAATGCTGTGTTCCGGTCGGTACATTTATCGGTGAGTTAAATTTTGTGTTAATTTTTTTTTTTTTGCAAATTAAGTTTATATGACGCTTTGTCAATGCTATGTGCACTTGTCATTGACGTGCATATCAGTCCATGTGTTCGTGTGTGTCCTATGTTTAAAAAACGTGTAATATGCATGTTGTAAGTGCTCTTTAATAAATAAATAAATAAAATAAATAAATAAATGCTGCTTGGCATTAGAAATAGTTCAGCTTTCTTAAACAATTTTTTGAGACTTTTACCAAACACAGCTAAAAAATCCACTTTTCAAACAACAACATATTTATGTTGTCCATCTGTTCGGGACATATCTGATGCCACATACACACACACACACGCGCAGACGCTAAACTTATACGATTTTGTGTCGGAGATTAAAAACAAATACGGGAAAAGTCGCTCTTCATTAAGTTCTAGATAAATGTTACAAGGTCAATGCTTGTCAAACTAAACGGCGCCAGACGCAAGCTCCCACTGTATGTAATATTACGATTAGCAACTGCACCCTCTGGGTTCCGTCCGGGGTCTCCCTACTGCTTGCTTATTTCTATTTTGCGTTATATTGCATTACTTTTATTTTATTCTATAATGTTTGCAACACATTTGTCCTTACTATCGTATTGTATTCCCCATTAACAACACATGGTCTGTTCATGCAACACGTCCGAACACGGTTTAGATTCCGCCACTCTGTATTCATATGTGAACTTCCCGCGGTCCCTTGTTACTTAAGGAAATGAGAAAAGTTGACAATTCCGGCTCACTGCTGAGTCGCTTGCTCGCTCGTCCATACAAATGTTTGTGCGCTGCCTCGCCGCAGCGTTCCGCAAAGTTTTCTAATATCCGCACGGGCTGTGTACGATATGCGATTGTTTATGAAACTCTCAACAGTCAACTGCTGAGCAGCAAGTTGTACCAGGTACGCTTACGATGAATAGGAAAAAAGTTCGCCGCCGCGGGAAACCCGGCAGATGTGAAACGTTTGAGTTATGGTTAGAATGTATTGAAGCCAATGAACAAAATATGGGGTAAAATAAAAAATAAAATAATAGTTTAATTACTATAATTTAAATAATATTGCATGTTATTTGACGAAACATATTTCGAAGCGTAAACGATGTTGTACCATCCTTTGACAATGTTTCTTGCAAATAAATTTCTTTATTTTTTTTATATTTACTATTGTATCAATGTATTTTTCTTATTCTGTTGTCAGTGCACAGGATTTTCACCATTTAAGGTATGTCCGAACTGAAGCTTTTTTCAATAGAGACCAAACAGCCACCTGATGGTATGTGAAAAACAATCGTCTCTAAATAGGCTAGCACTCCCAAGGCCATGCAAAGAACACCTCCTAAACATTGCCACGTGTCGATGTGATCACAGACACATGAGGTACACAACCTACGCCGCTTGTCGGACACGAGTGCCAATGTTTAGGAGGTGGTTCAGTTCGGTCACAAAAAGTTCTACTACTACTAAACTACTACTTTGGTTCCTTCCCGTATGTGTTAGTGACCAGAATCTTTGACCATAAAATACTCCTAGGCCTCCATCCAAAGGAGTTACAAAACATCAAGAATGTAATTAATATTCCGAAAGAAGTTTGAGAATATAATGCAGCATGATCAAAAAATAGGAAAATGTTTAATTACTGCGTGCTTTTTCCCTCAAAACGAAAGAAACAAAAATACCTGGAGTCCTCGAGTCAACATAAAAGTGAAATTTTCCCGAGTCATTAAATCCGACATATTATATGTTTGTGGCAAGTAGGTCGAGGGGCGCTCAATGGCGGATTAAACTTAAACCCTACTTGAAACATTTATGACGTGGAGTGCTTTCATGAGCGAAATCATTTTAAGATTTCCGCATTCCGCTTGTACACAAATTGCAACGACATAATATATTTGTTAGGAGGGTCGGAAAACAACCCTCTTTAACTACTTACTTTTTAAATTAGGCTTTTTTTAATTTGTGACGCCAGAGAGGGGAGTGCATTTGCATAATGTTTACTCCTTTGACTAGGTACTCGTATATGTGTCAACTCAACGCACATACGGAGGGCCCGATTGCAATAGGTCCATTACATAAGTACTCGAAAGGGTATTATAACTATGATCAGCCACCATGTTGTAATGGTTCTGCAGTCCGTAGGAACTGTTACAGTCAAGCCGTCCGTTTGTCTGTCCTTCTTCAGCAGCAGATAATTGTAATGGTAGAAAACTATATTTAAGTGTGTGTAAACAATATAGTAATCACGCCAATTAAAAAACCTTATGAATTAAAACTTCACTTTTTAAAATCAGCTCAATTCATAATATAGAAGATGAAAATAAAACTAGTTTAGGTCATACCCGACTGCTAAAGAAGTAGTAAAAAAATTAAATTAAATATTGGAGGCACCATAAAATATTTTTAAAATACATCGAGTGTGGTATAAAATATAGAATTATTAACGTTGATTACGAATATATATATATAAAAGTTATATGTTTTATTGTAATTTGGAAAAGGAAATGCTAGTAAATCACATCACACCTCACACTAAAAATAAACAGATTTGGCTGAAATTTGGAGCACAGGTATGTGGCGCACACATAATCTAGATTAACAAATAAGATACTTTTTATCCCAGGGAACGGGTAAACCAAGGTTAAACCTATTTTCTACCTCAAAAGAATTACCGACAACTGTTCCATTATAATTGTTTTTTAAGAGAAGGAGTCGGGTGACGTGACGGTGGGGGGAGGGAGAGGGGGAGGGGAAAAGCCAAGTCCTGTCAGAGTAAATGAGGAAAGTGTTATAACATACACAGAGACGAACGGGAGATAAATACTAATTAATACAAATATAATGTACATTTGAGTATGTTTACAAACACATGTTATATGTACATATCTTAGACAAGACTTTATTAACTTAAAATTACAAAATAAAGCATATACTTTATTTTGGTTTTGAATCATCTTCGTTGACAGTGTTCGCAAACGACGGGGAATCAATAAACAAATAATAATCTTCCTTAATGTTATGTTTATAGACGTCGCAACAAAAGACGCACTAATGTTACTCGGCGGCGCAAACAATGCTGCGGCGACAAAAGAATCTGAAAGAGGAAAATCTCTCGTGTAATTCCATTAGTGAAATTCCGATGGAATCAAGACATTAGGTTCCCCTTGTTTCCACTTTTCCCCGTCTCTTGTGCGAAACTCTTTACGTGAAACAACATTCTTGAAATTTCAGGTCGCGGATTGAGGTAAGTGCTCATCATCAGCTTGATTAATGTTCTGCGAATGCTTATTTTTCGGAGAAGAGAGGAGCATTAATTCAAAGTCAAGTTTTTTTTAGTGGTATATATTAGTGCTAGTATAATCGGTGATAGCCTAGCGGACACACTTTCGGGTGGCCGAATTTGAATCCCAGCACGCACGAAAACCTTCATGTCTGACAGTTCTTTATATTGTTCTTAAAGGGCGTGTGGAGTCCACCAACCCGCACTGGGCAAGTGTGGTGAACAGCGGCCTGAACCCATTGTGGGAGGAGACCGGTACCCTGTAGTGGGCCGGTAATAGGTTAGGATGATGAAGGTAAGGGATATCTGATGCGTATATTCGATTTTATACTTTATATTAAGCTGAAGGTGATAACTAATTCAAACAATTCGTGAACTTAAAACTAAAGCTAAAGAAAAATTCCGAAGAAAACTGAGCCGGATATTATTTTTGTTATTTGTTGTCGCCATCTTACATTCGCCCTTTGCGAGAGCAATCTTTGGCACATGAGCTTGTTTATCGTTTACGTTATCCTTAGTTCAACCCGTGACGCCAATAGGTTCTTTGTTATAAAATACTTAAAAATACTTAATATTCAATTACCTTTATTTTATTAAAGACACCGCGCCACTCCGATGTAAGGGTTGATTGGTTTGGTATACGAATTCCGTTACACGATTACTTTAATTTTTAATAAGCCACGCCTAACTAGAAAAGACAATGAGATCAAATTATTACAAATTTATAAAAGACCAATTTTTCGACTACGACAAGTTATTTTACTTTTTGCCAATACTAATATGTTCACTGCCCTTTTTCTGTAGAGAAGTGCGAAATCGAGCATGAGCAGTCTGATTGCCGTCTCACGCAAGACCCGGTAAACGCTCACACAAGAAATCCGCTCATAAGCCAGTTAATTGAATAATTCTCATATAGTTCTGACCTACAAACCGGTCAAATTTAACTATTTTTAACTATTTTGCAAACGAAATCGAAACTATGTAGTTCAAAGGTGTGTCCACCTTTTCCGGCCTGTATGAATATTCTCGCGAAATAAAAAAACAAACAAAGAAGCCGCAGGCACTTCTAAAAATGTAAAATACGTAATCAACAGATACCAGAGATGCAAGAGAGCTCATTGAAATGCATGAACATGTCAACGAGGCGGACTGATCGAGGCGGCGCTCCGGACTCTACCTCGCAATGCCAATGACATTACCCGCTCGGTGATATCTGATGGAGGGTGGCCTAGAGGCGAGGGTGCATACATCGAGAACGGAGTACTAAAACCTTTGGAGGTCTGAATGCGGCAATGACCTCTACGTGCGTCGGGCCGTTTAGCCCACGCGTGGCCCCGCTCCGTACTTACTATTTACATGAAACACCTGATCATAATAAGTACATAAGAATCGGAGTTTTACCTAATTGGTCCGGCCTAAAGCAACTGCGTCGCCTAAAGGTTGCCTAAGTAAGGCTCCCTTTTATGAAATCTCTCCATCAATCTAAAATTAGTAGTTACCATAAGCAATCCACACGCTCCATAGCGCAAAGGTCAGAAACGGAGAAACATTTGAAAATAAGTCATTGCTAATCCCATCCGTTGAACGATTACTATCCTATCTAAATCTGGAACAAGCTATTTACTTCAATATATGGGTTTAAAAGCAATAGTGCTTAATAGCGAATGCGCTATTGCAACAAGTCAGTAGAACAAACAGTAAAAAAGCATTGCTTCCCATTAAAGTAGTCGAACGAACTAGTAGTGAGGCCCCGGGTGCGATGTAGTTGTTAGCTATTGTTACGCGAGCTTACAGCAACACGGTGCATTGTGGACAACAATGCGCCGGGAACAAATACTCGCGGCAAGTGGGATCCACCGCGCCACACCTACATTCAGTTGTATTACAACTTTAGTAACCGATTCAGTGATGCGAGTTCATTGCGTTTGTTAGCCTTATTGATGGCATATTACTATGTTTAGGCTTTCTTGAGTTGATGGGCTCATAACGGTCATAACGACCCTCCGGCTCAGATGAAGATTCCAATCAGGTGTTTGCGATAATAACATCTGGTATTGCGTTATTATACTTGCTTATAGTAGGTAAGGCTAAGTAAGTAAGTTGCCCAGTGGGTAAGGCTTCCTTTTCAGAGGGCCAAGCTCGATCCTGGGCAGGTACCCCCTACTTTTCGCAGTTATATTCGTATTTAAATTAAAATTCACCGTTAAAACCTGTAAGTTTTCAGAACCTTTTCATAGGCGTGTGAAGTCTACCAATCCGCACTTATCCAGCGTGGTTTAGTACGTAGGTCTTAACCATTCCCATTCCGAGAGTAGCCCCGTTCCCAGTACTGGGCCAGTAATGGCTTGAAAATGAAGAAGCTTGCTAACAATATTACAGTTCATGAGGAGTTGTAGAGTACATTTTACATAATTGACAGACCAAGCAGGTACGACTTGATGGTATGTGAAAAATCCTCGCCTGTTGTTTATAACAAAGTGACACTCCACAGGGCATGCAAGGAGCACATCCTGCGACAGGTCGCCCTGTGTCCATCAAATTGAGGCGTAGGTGTTGATTTTCAAGTGCCTGTAATTACACCGGCAACCACGCCCTTCAAACCGGAACGCAGCATTGCAACAATGTTGCTTAGCGGCAGAAATGAGCATGGCGATAGTACTTTTCTGGACGTAATAAGCTCTACTTCTACTGAGCACATCACTCATCATCCTACTAAAGGTCGACTACTAGGAATAGGTCTCTTTCTTCATAGAAGGGACGAAATAATAACCCTCCAGTCTACTCGTAAAGCAGGTTTACGGGTTTCGAAGATTATCTATACGGTTAGTGATAATTCTAAATATCGACCGCCATGCCTCGGAGCGAGTTAAGCCGTCTTGTTACATTATTTTTGAGGTACTGGGGTGGAAAATCTTTAAACGGAAAATTTCACTAACCTAATTACAGGTCCGACCCGAGATTCGAACCCGGGTGCTTGTGATCAGTAGACGATGCTAACCACAAGAACAGGACAATAGGCTGTTACATTATAATCGAGGTATAAATATACCCTCATTTGAGCTACGTAATATAATTGCCACTATGTCGAGGCCTAGAAGCCCCAGTTGGCAGGTCGTCCGCCGCTCGGTTTGGCGCGCGCCTCGCTGGGCGGCGCAGGCTTTGGCAGCTGAGCGGATAATAAGGCCACTAATGGCTGCCACTTTGACCTTGTTATCCTGTTTAGAACAGAGCCTACATTCAGGGAAACTTTTATTAACTACCCGAGCCGGGGAGCGAGACTAGTAACAAACGAGTTAGTGCAAATTTTAATTAGCCCACTATGTTAATAATGAACCCCAAATCCTAGATTACTTTTGTGTAAAATCACAATTTAGAATGCAGTATTAAATTCATTACGTAATATTTTAAAATGTAACGTGTTTCGAGAGAGTTAGCGACAAAACTTATAAAAGTAATCCAAGGGATAAATGTTAATAGAATGTGAGAGACAAATCAAATATAAAGTTCTAACATTACACGTTTTTATAGTATCACTATAAAAAAAAAACAATGGAACAAGTATATACAAATTGGAAAACCACCGCCTATAAACAGAGCAAAACTTTGCAGAACATGAAAGGAACTCATCCTACAAACTGTCGCACTGGGTCCATCAACCTAAGGCGTAGGTGTTAAGTCTCATGTGCCTGTCATTACATCGGCACCCGCGCCCTTCAGACCGGAACATAGCATTGTTATAATGCTGCTTAGCCGCAGAAATAAGCATGGTCGTAGAACTTACGAACGGTAGAACGGACGCGCTCTGTCACAAAGAGCTCTACTAGGTACTTCTTATCAATTCATTATTATAAAGGTCACCTTTATAATTCTTTTATTTATCGCAATCCAGCGGCGACATGTTGATTAATGCCACGCAGACAAACAGTCACTCGTACATTAGTTCATAGGACAACTGGTCGCGTGTCGCATGTTTTAGTTTATTAACAAGCAAGCCGCAGCGCCCAACTCGCCGCAGTACGTATTATCTGGACTATGATCATTTAGCAACATGAAGTGCATTACAAGGCGCATACATTCGTTGTTGTAAATGTCACCTGCGGCTTCCGACTCCAGGTAAACGTCAGCGGGTCGCGGCCGATATTGCGCTGCGATACCATATCGCGCTACTCGTATCTGTGCCATTCCGACTTAGATACCACGATACGGTATGTGGTCTTAATTTTTCGGAGAAGGTGAGTAAGTACCAGTTCCATTGACACATTGACAAAATAGCCAATTGTCATGAATGTACCCTTTATGTGTACGTTGAGGTACATGTATTAAGAAAGTTACATTCGAATGTTTTTTGTTGCATGATTCGTATTTACGTATTTAAACCTACTTCGTACTTTGCTGTTTCTACTAGATGTACTTGCAACATTGTACAATGTTAAAATTAATTTATTCTATAAGTTTCTTCGAACGACTTCAATTTGCTTCAAATAATATATTGTTTACGATTACACTAATTAGGAAACTTCGTCCTTAGTCATGGAAATATTTATTACACATCAATATGACAATACGCGATGATTCAAACCTAAAAATAATAAAATGATCGATAGTTACGAGCATTTAATAGCGTAATCACGATAAATCAAAATAAAGCAATAGCCATTAGTGTCAGTTGTATTATATTATTGAATGGTAGAATACACAATATTGTAAGTTGGTATAATGAACTGGTATTACAATTTTCAGACTATCGCGATCGCTCAAACAGCACGTACATGGTAATTATTCCATTTATAATTAAAGCAAGTTTCAGCTGAAACTCGAAACAGCTCGACTCGTATTCATACGGATTATGAACGGTTTGAGATTGATTACTAGCTGCTTTATGGAATCGAAATAGTTCTCAAGCTCACAGTAAACAATGTTAATAATTATGCGGCTTCCTTCAATTTCTCAGTTAAGTAATTTCGTAGTAATATCCTAAAAATCAAGAATCAAATCATTTTTCTGTCATTATTCTTATGAGAGAGTCTTATGCCCGTTTTCAGTAAACCTAGGAAATGCTCAAATCGTATGCTTAATGATTTAGGTGATACTAGAAAAAGTTAACATTGCACCATCTCTTAAATAATTACTGAAGACGCGACACATATAAGCAGGTGCGTAATGTTTAGGGGTGTTTCTATTCATGTCACTCAATATTATCATCATAATGCAATATTAATAAATCTGAAACATATATTTGGTGTCAATTCAAGTTTGAAACATCGCAAACAATTCTCACAGACAATAAAACCTTCCTTCCAAATGTCTACAATGAACCCATTGACATAGACAAAACATTCGCATAGACAATACCTTGCTTTTTAGTCGAGACCTAAAAACTAACAGCTAGTCTATGACCACCGGCCTCGTTCCCTAATGAGCCTCCGCTTCTCTGCAGCGCACTCCGCCGGCTGTAGTGCCGGGCACGTCCTACGTGCTTCCCCGTCGGGTTTAGACGACACCCAAATTGATGCCACTATTTCGTAGTTTTTCTTTACAGAATTTCAACCTTTTTCTATCCTTAAAAAGAATCGGGATAAAATTGAATAGCACTATAGCTTTCGACGTCGGTATAGGAAAGAAGGGTTCCTACAAGATGTGATCTGTGTGTTTGTTTTTATGATAACTACAGAAAACTAGATCTATTCGAAAGCTGATAAAGCATAAATTTTAACACAGCCCTCGCTAAGTCGTTTTTCATCGTTAAAAAGTGTATGAACAATGTGGAAATTGCAATTTTATGAGACACCAGATCATAATACTTCCCGATGCCCTCCTCTCAGATCGTAATACGGACGATATCTCAAAGATTCGTCGTAAAGCCGGAAATAGCACTACACAAGTACCGGTGTTTAAAGATCCGAATTTATCTTTTATTGGCCGTTCCTACAGACCATCAAAAGTAACGCTCGTAAACGACCCTTTAACGGTGCGACACTGACGAGATAGCACTTCATGGGACGAAAAGAAATTACACTGAACCTGTTATAGCATTCGTGAAATACATTAATTAAATCTGCTTCCATTCTTCCTGGTGTATTGTCACCTGGGCTAGCTATAAACAATTTCCACTAAACACGGAAAGAAATAAATATAATATTTATTGTGAAACATAATCTTGTTTGAATGATTTGCGATACGTTAGAACAAATAAAATAGAAGAGTATATCCGTGGTTTGAAAATTTACTTATGTTATGATTATGTTCTGTACGTTAGCTTATGTTACCCAAACAAACGGTTTTAATAAAATAAGCTTAGAAAAATGTAAAAGACCCCTGACATTCAACATAGTGAATATTATTCTACTAGTCAAGTCCGCTTGTTAGATATCCATATTGAAGGATTTTCATCAAACATAGCTACGAACACTCCCGCCTAATTTCCCTTTCAAATAAAAAAAAATCAAAATCAAAATCGGTTCATCCGTTCGGGAAATACAATGCCACAGACAGACACACACCCCCACGCACGCACACATACATACAGAAAAACTTTTAATACATTGTCATTTTTGCTTCGGGGGTTAAAGACTTTATCTGGAATATTCTTCCAACAATATACTTAAATTTACTATATTTCCGTAGAACTCTTTTTAATATGAAGGTTTTTACAAGGGTACAATTCTGAACAGACAAAGTCGCGGAAATCTGACTAACAAGTGCAATAAAATATGTGCATGAATCCAATGTGGATTGATGTTTACTATACAGCCTTAGGATTATTCAACTTGGAATTTCTATTGAATATTTATATTACAACAGACGCACTTTGTTCATATATTATAAGGTGCCTTTAGAACGCGTCGCAAACACGAATATACTTCTAAATTTTAAATACATCAACTTTCTACATCCATGTTGGTTCAGTAAATAATAAATCTCAAATATTGATGAAACGTTACTGGACGACCAGGCACAACAGGCACAACAGGCACAACAGGCTCACGTAGTTTGCTTCAATACCATCTCTGTCAAAATACAAAACATATCGAGCGATAACATTATAATAAGAGCTTACAATAATGTAAATTTGCGTCACGTTCCATGTCAGGTCGTTTCCGCACCCGCAGCGCCGAGCGATTGAGCCCAACCTGTTGCGACGAGCCGGACCCTCCGCCTACCAATAATCACTTAAATTCATACCAGAAGCGGTAAGCGGCCAATAAAACTTACTCGTACATCGATGCACTCAATCCGACCATGGATAACCGTTGTTGCCCAAAAACAGAGAATGTTGTTTTCAGGGTTCATAGTCTTACTCGTATGTGAACCGTGTGGGTTTCTCTATTTCATTATAATTTGTTCTGTGTTCGAACAGATTTGGATGTAGGTATATGCTTTATATGCTTAAAGATTATTGCATTGTTTTGGTAAAAGTATTGGTTTGGGTCAAACATTCTCAGAGTATTTTTTTTGTGAAAAAAAATGTTTAGTTTAATAGTTCGGTAGAAAAGACGGGAGGCCATTAGAAAAAAAAAAGAAAATTATATTTTATTTTCGACCTTGAGTCATATCTTACAAAATATTTATGAAATTTCTAAGTTTCTTATTTCGAAAGTGTTTATACAGAAATTATTAGGCTCCTTAAATAGACGGACCGACATACAGTTGGACATACCGACAGGACACCGGCAAGCAATCTGAAACGTTGCCTGCCTTGGACATAAATGTCTCAGCGTCAATTAAAGGAATCTTTATTATAACAGTAATAGTGCATGAAGAATGGCTGGAACGGCACGTTCGGGCACGTACCACCTAATAGCGGACGACGCGGCACGCTGTCGCGTCGCGGCGGCACGAGAATAGGTAGCCCGGAGACGAGGGGCTCCAGTGAAGCGCACATTTGACTCGTCAAACGCACCGCACGCAATGTTCTTGGCTAAATAAATATCAGAAGACATTTTTGTTTTGACTCGCAATAAGTTTAAAGTTATTTATTAAACATAATCTTATGTTCTATTATAGGAGATAGGATAACAAAACCGATTATAAATCATTTCTCTTGGAAGTGTGTTTTTATTTCGTATTAAAGTAAATGTGATATGAGGTGGTAATAACAAAAAAATTTATTGTGGCCTTCTTCTTAGATCCGGGCGCGTTTTGAACACTCATAGCAAGTCGGAAGTCTTCGAATGTTGTAATCTTCACCGTCTAACTACAATTGTAAGAATTAATATGTAAACTTCTACACTGTATAGGTACTTACCTATTTCAAAGTGAATCGGATCGAATTAGAAAATGTCTTCTTTATTCGAATTAATAGTTTTAAGACTATATAGATAAGCCAAGCGGCGCATCAGGAAGGTATAATACACGTGGCGTATGAAATGTATTAAAATAATTTAAGACATGTTCTAAACACGTCGACCGTGATAGCAAGAATTATACGGATTGTTATCTCACCGTTATGTAAGTGGATTCCGTTTTCCCAGTCCGCCATCTGGCATCGGACAGCTTTGCGCTTAGCCCGGTGAAAAAGCCTGTGGGTAGCGGCATCACTTTCATTGGCTAATGACAATATTGGTGATATTTTTTCTTCTAATAACTTAATGTAAAGCTTGTCACAGGAATAAGAAATAAATAAGACCAAAGAGACGAGGCCAATGGAAGATATATAACATTATAGGCTACAAAGATTTCGCACAATAGCTTGTGCAATATGCGACCAGCTTTGTTTAATGTGCATAATTTAAGAGCAACCCTCTTCGTCTCATCAACCCCCACCCTCATCTGCCTAAGCATTGTTGAAAAATATTTACACGTTGGAGGGTGGCACCGAGGGAATTACGTCGATAAGATTGTTGATCATTTCACATTACATAGAATGCCCCAGCAGCCTGGCGGCCCGGGACGCGTTACCGAGACTCGTACCGCGACTCCTCAAGGTGACAACCAACAAGAAATCATTATCGAAGGTATGAGCACTAAACTGCTCAATTATAATCTAAAACGGTACCTAAAATAGCTTTTATTTTCATTGAAGCAATTGAATATCACTTGCTTTAACGGTAGAGGAATACATTGTCAGGGAATCTGCATTCCTACGAATTCTCCGTAATCTTCTCAAAAGCGTGTGAAGTCTACCAAGAGTCATAGTCCAGCACGGAGGACTAAGGTCTCAAGGCTGACAATTCATTTATAATGATGATGATGATGATGATAAGTAAACAAAATCCAATAAGATTAGATCCTTACTAAAATTAGCGCTTAAGTTTCGACTTTTTGTAACAATTTTGGTAATTTTAGTATTTTTCATCAGGTAAGCTCGCATCGATGGCAATGCCTGATTATGGAATTCCTTAGGAATTTTCTCCACAAAGTTAACAACACTTCAATAAAAAATAATTTATAGCAAAGTGTAAAATCCATTTCCGGTTTATGTAACTCTTATCTCCCCGTGGAAGTCGTATGAAGCGACTCTCGGATAAAAGTCGCAAGGTGGATAGTAACGCTATTACACTGGATAATAGAAATAGCGTTAACTTCTGTTGTGATAGACATGATAAGGAGAAGGTTTTACCCCTCAGAACTGAAAGGTGATAAAAGGTTAAAATAAAAGGAATAGTTTTTCAATCACCAAGAACAATCTTAATAAGGTTTGAGGTGTCGGCGGTCGTTCTTATAAATAATTTGCTAAAGCTACAACCACATATTCTCAAGTGAGAGATAGCAACCCCTCTTAGCGGAAATAAAGGGAAGAACTGTGCATGCATATAAAATATTGAAATGATGAAATAATAAACATCTCCCCTATATTTGCTCATTTTTAGAAAAGCATTACACTAATACACAGTTCAAGTTGAAAAATTTGATTTGTTGCAATCAGGTAAAAAGCTAAACGGATTTATTTAAGTTTTCAATAAATAGGAATCTCTTGGCTTGAAATCAAATCTTTCCTAGTAAAGATATTATCTCTACATTAGAAATCATTAGAGCACATTTTTATGGGTCGATGGCATTCGAGCGCGAGAGATTCATAAAAGCATGCCGCCGAGTCCGCATTCAAAAAGCCATTTTCATTGATCTTTAGGACGCGCGTTTGTAATGCGGGAAACGTACACTAATATGAATCGACGGGTACAACTCATTGGTCGCTACCTCTCACAGCTGTGTAGCGAGTGGCTAATTCTACGAGCCGCTAGCCCGCCCGCGGTGATTCCCCGTATGTGACTATGAGTAAATCTGTCAATAAAAGGCATTTAGTGAATTAATTCGTTGATCACAAGACGGGGAAAATCTGTCAAGTTATAAATAGGAATGATTTAAATATAATTATGAACTAGTTTTCGTACCTTTGCTATAGAGTGTGCAAGCGAATATCATTAAAACTTCACGGTCAGGGTACGGGTGGGCGCGGGTCAGCGACGGGTCCAAATGGAGTGACGCGCCGGCAATGGGGTCAAGCCGCGGCGCGTCACGCGGCTTAGCGGCCCGTGACGGAGGAACTACTTTGGGAAAACATATTCCACTGGGATTTTGTACTTTTTCACATCACCTTCGCGCTAATATTGTACTGTATGGACTGGCTGACATTTTGTTAAATAAATAGGGAAAGCAGAAAATTAAAAAAGAGGTGAAAGAAAGAAAAACTTTAATTTGGGTATACACACACTAAAATTAAAATAAAACTTATAATCTACAAAAGATGTCCAGTGAACGCGGTGACTCTTTGAGTTTGTAAACACTGAAACTACAGTTTGTGATGATTATGCTAGCAACTTATACCTGCTGCTCATCTGGAGATGTTGCAGTAGTAGCGGGCTCACCTGTTTAGGAAACTTCCATACGGAAGTTATATTAAATACATACCCCTAATCGGAATCTACGCGGTACTGAAACGTAACCCACAATCGCCAGACGGCACATCTTTGCCGGTGGCGTGGTAACTAGCTACGTCCGTAGCCTCCCGACAAACCAAAACAGACAAAATTCATTACAAATTCGGGACATCCACAGAGACCACAACTAAGGAAATCATCAAAAGTTTGCGCGTTTGCGAATCTCGAGGAATTAACTTACAACGGGACTACCTATTTCAATATAGTAATTTTGCAAGCGAAAGAACTTATTTTTATTTTCTTAATAACATACTTGTTTGAATAAACTTAAAAAGCAAAAAGTGAACGAAAGTTTTTTTTTTTTTTCCTAGGCTCTACAAAAACTCTTATCGAATCCATACGTCTCTGCACCCGTCCCAGGACAATAATTGCCAGGGCAATATTAGTCGCACCATGGTTAACCCAATTATTTAATACTACATTATAAGGGTATTATGGAAACCTAATTCTATTAAGTCAGTGACGGGTAAAGGGTAACTCGTGGAAACTGTTCCGCATCGTAAATTATTATTAAAGAAACCAACTGAGGTCTAACAGTAATTGTAAAAGTAATGTAAATTAGTGTAAAATTGTACGATAAAAGTCGGTCGGCCTGCCCGTCTGTCAGAACTCTTTAACTTTTGGCTAAAAAAAATAAGTCAATTGAAACTGACAATTTATATAAGATAAATAAAATAGGAGTCATTCAAATAATTTAATCACCAAGCAAGCAAGTATAATACTGCTCTTACGTTAGCTTGAAACAGTTTGGTAGAAAACATTACGTAAGCAAATTACATAGTCAACCTTAAAAGCTATTATTAAATTTAGGGGTTACTAAGATAACAGGTTAGCTATGTTACGTATATATATACATATCCCGAGTTTTATTTTAAAAACAGTTTTTCGCAAAGGCTGTAATTCTTGTGTAATTTCAAGATATCAATCTATTCTCTGACATAAATATCCTCATATTATGTTTTGCGTTATAAACACGATGTTAAATTCTTAAGCTTCAAAAGTAAATAAGTTTTATCGTATTGTATATGGTATTCAATATAACTTCGCTACCGCCTTTTTCGATTAGTGTAAATAAGCGCCAGCTAATAAGTGATTAGTTGAATTATAATACTTGCCCTGTAGAGCACGTCGATGAAATAATATGTTAAACAACATTTTAAAATTGGACGAACTTCTATATCGTTTTATACAACACTAGCGACCCGCCCCTACTTCGCACGGATGCAATGTAAATACTCAAGTCTCAGTTCTCATGGGATTATTTTGAGTGATTAATAAAACAATTCCACGGGACAGTAATTTAATCTATCTCGTAAGGCTTAGCCAGTGTTTTATTATTACATACAGCGTATATGTATTTCCTTTTCTCTACTATGATATGAATGTTTACTTATGAAGTACCTAAAGTACCTAATAGTAGTACCTATGTAGTAAACCTTCCTTTTAAATCACTCTATCAAATGCTGAAAATTATATTAAAATCAATTGCGAAGTTTAAAAGGTCTAAGCGTACAGACCGCGCGAGCTACTTCATTTTATACCATGACAAGAATATGAAAACAGTAGGTGCGGCCGCTTCATGCATCATCTTCATCCACTTAACTTTCGAATGCTGCAGTTATCTCCATCATATTTCATTCAAACAACTGCACCGCCGCCTAAGTGCGGAGTAATGTGTGAGGAAACACATTCAGTGCGGAAAATGCACCTAACTCGCGAGCCTGCAAATTTTATTGCAGTTTAAAGTTCGTAAATAGCTGACTACTGGGGCTCGTTATTGTGCTCACTGCCGCCAGCTGTAGTCGGTAGTGCGCAGTCTGCCGCTGCGGTGCATACGTGGCTCTTAGCATTGCTTGTCACGTTATAATTATATTAGCTTTCAGCTACTGTTATCGGATGAAGATATATTAGTGGAGTCCTGAAGCTATCGACGGAACTATTCAAATGTAATAGACACGCTTAATAGCGTTTTGGGTATTCTTTCGTCCTATCACATAAATGTACGAACACTTTTTTTTATATTATTTTGATGAGTGGGCTGGTCACGTTTGTCGGAGGACCGATGGACGTTGGAGTCGAAAGGTCCTCGAGTGGAGACCGCGTGTCGGTAAACGGAGTGTCGGACGCCCCCCTACTAGATGGAGTGACGACCTCTGAAAAGTGGCAGGCATCGACTGGATGAGGAAAACCGAAAATAGGAAAAGTTGGCGCTGCTTGAAAGAGGCTCATGTCCAGCTGTGGACGCACATTGGCTGATGATGATGATCATTATGGTTTTGATGATAGTTACAATATTGCTCCTGTTCAGCTTTTGGTTCGTTCTGCATCTACTATGCACCAACAATGGCGACTTAACTCTTATTGTTAACTCTTAGTGCTATTTCAGTTACCAAACATTTTCAGCGGTAATTTATTTCCCCGCAGCCGCGCCGGCCGCAGCGGAATGTCTGTGAGATGTTCGCTCGTGAGTCGTAAACTGCGGCTATAAAGTTGCTGGTAAACACGCTTTCTTCCATATTCATTTAACTAAATATAGACGCGGCGGTTAGGTTTATTCGATCCAATAAAACGGAATATCGAAACCGCACGTGTACAGGATTATTTGAATGTTGTCCGCCCGTCTGATATTTATATAGAAAAATAGAAAACTTCTGACATGAAAAGATATAGAGTATATTCCGAGGATAATCATAAGACACGCCAAAAAGTATATATTTAATTAAAGTAAATTACATAAATTATACAATTACAGCCCAACTCTGATGCTGAGTATTCCGAAATGCAATTCAAACAACGTATACTGTTATTGAATCTAGAGTAGAGAATCTGTAGTTCTTCACATAGTAAAATAATATTTTATTCTGCATCATCTTTCTGCCTCAATATTTATTCCCGTAGAAGAATTCTGGTAAAATGACGAAGTTCGCATAATTGCTGTAATTTTTTTTAGTAACGTTAAAATAATGGGATGAACTAAAAAATACGGTTGATAATATCAATATACCTACTAAGTTTACTACAAATAAAAAGAGTGACCATGTACTGTTTTAGTTTCTGTAATCAAATCCGGTCACACTTGTTACAAGTTTACACAAACAGACATCTTTGACCCAACTACGGAAGAGCAATCCTTTTTATAAAAAAAGACTAACGATTCTTTCGGGATTTGTTAAAACCCGTTATTATCGTGGACGAAGTCACGGGCACCTGCTAGTAAGAAAGCCAATAGGGACAGTTTTTTTATATATACATATATATATATATAAAAAAAACTGTTCCTATATATATATATATATATATATATATATATATATATATATATAGTATATACTATACTATAGTATATACTATATATATATATATATAGTATGTTTGTTGTGAATAAAATGGTAAGTACAATGCAAAACCAAACAATCATTTCTTAAATATAGTTCAACGGGTACATACCACGATAATATTATGGGATTTGCCGACATTTCGACCCAGTAATACATGTACCCATGTGCCCATGTGGTATGTACTCGCTGATCTATATTAAGAAATGTTAATTAACCACGAAAATCTAAGTATAACATCTTGAGTTACAAAACAAACAATAGAATCCTCCCTTATGACGTATAAATGACTATTGACTATAAAAGTTCCCGTTTTTGAGTATCGTCGATCTATTGTGGACTATTATACTCTAGACAAGCTTTCAGCATAAACTCTTATCCTGTCTGCATTCCTGGTCGTGCGGACGCGCGGTTCTGAATAATGCTCTGCATTTCTTACGGAGCCATAATCCCGTCTCATTACGAGACATCGCTCCGCGTCGGCTCCACTAGAGCTCTTTGCGTCACCACGGGTACTACGAAACATTAACGACATTCCCTCACAAATCCTATTCGGAAAGTTTATACTTTATATATCTTAATATTATGTCTAAAAGCACAGTAATATGGTAGCATTTTTAACCACCGAAATTGTCCTAGACTGCGTGACGTGACGATAAATCCCATGTGGCCAATAAGATAGACAAAAATACGCAGTTACTTCTGATGACTTCCCTTGCGTTCAACGTTTCGGTACGATATCGCGTAGACCAATTAGTGGAAAAGATTTAATATAATTGTTTTACATCTAACAGGTTATTCGGTTACCATCTTAGACTGCATCACCACTTACTTGTTACAGAATTAAAAACAAATAAATAAAAAAGTTAAAAACATATTTTAAACGAAATATTAAACGTGTATTTTTTGAAAATAAATAGGCAATACCAGCTGTTCGCTTCGCCCACGTTTATTCCTGGTTCTTAAAGATCTCGAGGGAACTGTTTGTTTTCCCGGCTTAAAAGTATCCTTGGCCCGTCTTGGAGCGGTTTAGTTAGCCTTCTAGTCAGTAAGGGTTTAGTTTTGAACTTTTGTTTTATTTATTTCTTAACTTAAGCTTACATTCTACGTTAATCATGTCCGATGGATGCTTTCATGAATTAGATTTTAATGAACTTTACGAAAAAAAAATTGCCGTTATATGGATTATAACGGCCATTTTTTGTTTGATGTTATGGCGATAACCCAATGGGTACGACTTCCAAAACTAGAAGGTCCAATCCCAGAACGTACCACTTACTTTTCTAAGTTATATGCGTGCAATTAAAATATCACTTGCTTCAACGGTGAAGGAAAATATCGTGAGGAAACCTGCGTGGCCCGGAGCGGATTGAGGGACTACGACCTTTCTCACTGTGGGGGGAGACCTGTGCCCTGTAAAGGGCCGGTAATGGGTTGACATGACGATAATGAATCCAATCTGAATCTAAAAATCTGGTTTCAATAGTAACTTGGTGGTTGATCAAACTCACTTGGCACCGTACAAGCTATCGCTCAAACTTTATGTACATCAATAAAAGGAGTCATGAAACAGCCAGTAATTACTGCGGCACATCGTGCCTGTTGTAAGTATCGCGGATGACGGAGAGATGTAACGACGCTGTGGACGTGACGTCAGTGAATACGTCAGCGCCGACTCTTAGTCGAGTCTTCAATAACCATCACGTCTGTTGTCGAGGTACCTGCGATACTTCAAACTCTGTTGACTCATTGCAGCTTCTCTACGGTTTATGTATCTATATGTATCGGTGTTATGTCTAAATAATGTGTGTGTGTTTTTAATAACCTCCCTGGCGCAGTACTGAGAGTTGTGTTCATTTAATAAATAGAGCTCCCGGATTCGCTTTGAGAAATCATAATTTTCAAATTTTCTATTTTGGTTAGTGGTGTCAAGGACGTGCCCTAAGTGATTTAGCTTTCTGGTACGATTTTGGGGGTAACAGGTAAGCCCGCGACCATCGTCGACTGCATCATCAAAGCAAATAAACTTGTAGTAGAATAAAAACCATTGTAACCAAATACCGATATAATTAAAATGGCTTAGTTTGAAGATAAATACATGTAAAAATAATTAACTCTGCAAAAAACTCTTAGCACCCCATTTAGCATAGGTATTATAACCTTTATGCGTAACTAAAAACATGCTCTAAGGTCTAGAAAGTGGGAAACAACCGAAATGCTATCCTATAGTTTATAGCCAATCGTCGCGTAAACTGCGTAATAAAAAAAAAACATATTTAAGTCGGTCAATGAGAGGAAGGTTTTATACGATCAGACGTAATCGTATTAAACTCCTCTTTTTGAAATTTCTTAGGGAGGTAAAAACTTGTAACCCCGTATCCGGGAAGTAAGCGATAAGTCACTTTTTGCCAACATGCACTTCTGCTGCTTATCGAGCAACAAAGCACCACTTCAGAAACTTTGTCCATGGAGTTCGCAGGCCTTCTCGCTGCTCGGAACTTCGCGCTCTCGCACAACTATCTGAAAACTGATCGCCGAGATTACTAACTATGATCATAATTAAACTTTCTACTTATAAAAACTTCACTGTAAGGGTTGCTGCGGATGGTTGAATGTTGCCTTTATTTTCGTAATAAAGGCAAAGTTTCCATATACAAAAAAGAAAAAAATAAGTATTATTATATATCAAACAGAATACAACGACAAAAAAATATTTTTGTCGCCTCGTTCATCTTAGTTATGATTACCTTGAATATAACTAAGACAATTCCCGGTTATGTTGAATTATTGCAATAAATGAATTGTAAACAAACGAACAAACAGTAGTTTTAGTAGCTTCTTGCGATGCCATGCTTATTTCTGCCGCCCAGCAGCATTGTTGCAATGCTGTGTTCCGGTGTGAAGGGCGCGGGTGCAACAGCTACGCCTCAGGTCGATGGACTCAGGGCGGCACGATGCTGTTCTTTGCATGCCCTGAGAAGTGTTGTTCTGTTTATAGGCAAGGGTTTTCCACTTAACATCCGCTTGGTCCGTCAATTATTACTATAATAAAATATTAGTTAGCATTAACCTGCGGTCTGAATTGTTGTGAATGAATTATCTTTAGTCTCTAAATAAAGCTTTGTTAAAAGTTATTATTTTAGGAGTCAACATAATGATCATAATCAAAAGATCCTGGAAGACTAGCTACTAGTTCAAAATTTGCCCGAAACCGCTCTTTTAAAAAATATTAAACTGGACACCTATTTATTGCATACGGACGAGATTGTTTGATGGAAATCGATTCGGTATCGTTTTACGTACTCCTCTTGTCGAGCACGAGTAAATTAATGAGACCTGACAATCAATCTTGTTCCGCATCCAGGTCATAGAGTAAACAATATGGCGTGACTAGACGCAGATGTAGGTCGCGAGTCGCGCGAGCTGCCAACGGCCCGCCGGGACGAGGAGCATTTATAACCTAACTTTGAGCGTTCAGCTGACGCAGCCAGGACGCTGTCTGTCTTTTACTAAGACATTTATTCTATGCACTTTTGTTTTGAAGTCTACGACGTTATCTTGGCAGCAAGTTCGATGTGTGTAACGTTGTCATACATTGTACTGGTATAGTTTGCTGGGGACTTTTTGTGAAGTTATGGTGTTTGGAACCCCGTAGCTTTAAGTTAAAGCAATAAAAATGTTATTTGGGGGACATATACTTGGGGTGGATTTTTGAGGAGTCTTACTTAGTGTACTTTTTATGAAAAACGATATTCGAATTTCTTGCCGTAGCTTTTAGGTCTTCATTCACGACACCGTTTTCTACAAAAGATCTTACTAAAAGTTGTCTTTATTCTCTATAGCTTTCGCTTTTTCACCATTTCTGGTTTGTTTGTGTTGTGACTGTTTTTCTGTTTTAGCCCTTTTTGTACAGTAACAAGAATAATTTTTGTAGCTATCTAGTACTAATGATTTAGAAACTTTCAAAATTCTCTTTTAGTAGTTTAAGTAAGCCACATATTTTATCTACATGCTCTATTCAAAATCAATAAATATTTTCAGTTATATTCCAAGTGTATTTCGAAGTTTCACTCTCAGTGATACAATAACCCCAGTCCGGCAGCGGAACACTAAGAGGCGGTTACTTGAGAGGCTTTTGTTCGAACAACGGCATTAAAATTGGTATAAAGTTTTATTGTACAAGATAGTGTACGGCTGTTATACTTAATGCACCCTCATTTGGCACAAGACCGAGTTGCCATGTGGAAGTGCTACCTAATTTAAACTCTGCGCAGAGCGCGTAGGGTTCAAAGTGAGCAGTGGCAGCGGCGAGTGGTAACTGTCGGGTGGCAGCTTCAGCACTATTAGCGCGTTTTGTTTGGGCGCGACGTAATGTGACTATTCAAGTTTCCGAGTGCTGGCGGAGATCGTTTTGGACGTCGGAATGGTCGCCGCACCACTCGACGCGCGAAAGCCTCTGATAATGGTTCCTACGAATGAAACAAACCACTCGTACTCTACGATTATAGTATTATAGTCTTATTAGAACTTCAATTGTAGAACTTCAAGATTTTCCATACGATATTTTAAAGCACAATCTATTTGACATTGCCAAGTTGACTTTCTGTGTTTTGAGCGCTCGTACAAAAGTATGTATCACAATAAACTATTATGGATTACGCACGAACGCAATCAACTTCAAATGCACAGATACATTTTAAAGCTTTCTTTGAGAAAACGGATCAACCAAGACTGCATTTTCCGGGGCGGGGCCGCCATTCCTATTGTCCAAAACAATTTCGTTGTAGTTACCTCACATAACTGTTTCCGTGTTCGTTAGTTTAAGCGATTATTGATCCAAACCACTCTCGCAGTTGTTCGCGTGTAATTATCCGTGACGAGCGCGCATGCTAATTGGATGAGCTTACTGATGCAGACGCGAGTTCGTGTGCGGGAGCGGGCCTCCGGGCGGGCCTTGGCCTCCAACGGGGTCCAGTTAGTAATATAGAAGCGAATCAAAACATTACAATAATATTTAGAGCATAACAATAAACAATATGTGGAAAAGGCAGATCACCACCCCTCCTCTTCCCACGGGTGTCGCGCGAGCTACTATGTTTCTATTACCATATACTGCGATCACCAACCTGCCCAGCGTGGTGGTTACGGGCAAACCCTGCCATTGGGAGAGGCCTTTAGTCCAGCGGCGGACTCTTATAGGTTTGAGGATGATGATGAAATAATTATTAAATATTTTATGAAACACTAACACTTGCTTGTGGCTTTAACGCATTGATTTTAGCCATAAGATTTACATTGCTGGGGTCAAATGCTGGCTAGGTCACTCTCAAACTCTTAAGAGGAAAAATTACAAGTAATATTCAAACTGAATGACTTTCTGAAGAAAACGCAAAAATTGTTCGAGTTTATGAGTGTTAAACTCATAATGACCAACGCCAAACGCATGTTAGTTCATATTATGTTTTCAATTGGCGGTAAAATATGAAATGTAACAATATGTAAACTACTTAAGGAGTAAAGAAATTTGAATTCATACTAAACATTGCTATGTAGCATGAATTCAAAGTAGTTGTGTGGTGTTTATTCAAGGCTAGTCGAAAAATTTTTGCGGCCGGCATTTATGATGAAAACTTTTACTTCCCAACTTTTCTTAGGATGAATACTTTTATAGATGTAACCATTGGAAGTTTTCATTAAAAAAAAAAAAAGATTTGTTAATGTTAAATGTCAAATGAGGTATCACGAGAACAGCAAAAAGTTATAGTCCTAGAAATTATAGAACGATAATTCACGCACAAACACATACGCATACAAACAATTGGTTATGTTAGGTAAGGGTTTTCAGAGATTGTTTTGGGTTATTTTTTTACTAACCCTGAAATATCCATAACTTGGAATTAGAATCTTTACTCTACCAGTATGACCTATACTTTTTATAGGTAATTCGCCAGAACACTTTCCTGTGATCTTATTTATGCACTTCCGCACTTCTTCTTCTTTTTCCTGGGCACGTCCTCATATTTAATTTATCCGGAATCATTATATCAGCTAAGCTCACTGCAGCCCGGTCACCGAAAGAATCGCACTTACCAGCGGGAGTTCTAAACAGGCTGCCGATTTGCAAGTTATTTACACACTTACACACATGCTATGAGACTCTATGGGAGGTAGTATTTGTGAAGGGCAGTGTAAGAATCTCTCTAATAATGCCATTCGCATTGCTTATGGAGCTGTTGCATGGCTATCCGGCCGTAATGTATAATTTATGAGGCAAAGCTGTCCCGCCACTACGTGTAGTAGTGCAATGCTGGCGAGGCGTGGGTTTGAAGCGACTAACACTTTCGCTACATTGCCACTGACTTCCAAAGTTAGGTTATCTATTCCGAAAACTGAACCTGAGGATTTTAGTATTTCGAATACTTTACCTTCTTTACATTTGATGAATATTTCTATAGATGGATGAACGTTTTTTATTCGTAATTTTTTTTATTCCACTACAAGTAAGCACTTGAGTGCATTATCACAGCTGTTGGAAAGTGTTGATGCAGTCTTAGATGCTAATGGGCTAACCTGTTAGGGGTATCGCAATTACATTAAACTCTTTCCCCTAATACAAAATATAACCTTATGTTAATAAACTTTGCCCTTTATAGTATGTTATTTGTGCACTTAATATATAATATAGCTTATAAAATAATAGCTTTTGATAACTTAGCACGTCATAACAGCTAAACAGCTGATAAGAAAATTTAACAAAGAAGAAATTGCAACCTGGCGATCAATACAATTAATTCTCTTAGGCACAAGGTAATAAACGTTTCCTGCGTAGAGTACTAACGATACTCGCAAACGAAGTCCCGGTTTGAAGCTAGTAATTTATCTACTTACCGACTGTTGGGCCGGCAGCCTTATTATTTCAAAACGGCGAATTACCCGACAGGTACACATATGCGAGCGCTCAGTTCTCGCACCAACCTCCGTTTCCATCAATGAATACCCCGATACGGGAGAGGTAGCGGCACGCGCAGGGGTAGAGGTACGCGGTGTTCAATTTATGCTCGCCCTCCTTTATCTACTTTTCGAAATAGTATTGATTCAACATTCCTGTGGCAATGATTTCGAAAGCCGTGCATTCATATTAACTGGAAACTGCGGTGTGCTTAAACCTTAAGACCCGAGCACGCTGACAACATGCCACGTGAGGCGTTCTAAAGCAATATGTAGTCGGCCTACACAATTTTACATTGATGTAATTTACAAACTCATAAATATGGAAAGTATTTTTTCTTACAGTTTTAATTGACGGACCAAGCAAATGGTAAGTGCAAGACTATCATTTATAAAGGAGGCAACATTTCGCAGTTCATGCTGGGAAAGCGATCCTGTGGTGCTCCGCTATGGCGTAGACGGTTCCGCTGGGTTTTAGTGTGTATTCTGGTACCGTGTCAGCGAGTCCCACATACCCTTCTGAAAACAGGTTAGATAATTTCTTACCTGTCTCCGGGAGGGATGCGTCAATGCATTTCCCAGCGCAAAAAAAATGGGAACATGTCCTACAAAGTGCCACCCTGTGTGTATCAACATAAGACATAGGTGACAGCTTCATGTACCTGTAATTTCATTGGCAACCACGTCCTTGGGAGCAGAATACAGTAATGCGGCTTGGCGGCACATTTGTGCCGTGGCGTGGCGATAACAGAAGCTCTACTACAAATAAGTATAATCACATAACTAGTAGTACAGTTAAAGGACAATCATAAAAGGGTGTCATAAAAAGGTGTCATACCCATAACGGAAAATAAGTAGAGGTCATAAACATAAATGCGTGTACACGCACGCACACAAGTAGTTCTTGAACGCAGTTACGTTGGTGCTGCTTTTATAACTCTATCTCTCGCCTAAAATATATATCGTGACGTCAAATTTTAGTTACGTTTGACCTATAACTTTAATTAAGTGTTATTACATAGCAAAAATATTACAAAATCAGCTTTTTTAACAATTAATCCTACCTCAATATTATTATAACATTTTCAGTCTAAGAATAAGAACACACGTGGCGTGTTATTAGTATGCTTCCGCCCTTACAGTTAAGTCGGTGAGGTTGCGTTTCACGTACATTTCATTATTTAAATCCTTTACATCAGTTGCAAAAGCAATCAATCTGGCGACAGCGTTCTCTGATTCATTTAGTAGGTAATATTTCTCAGTGTTACTTCTTTGGGTAGAGAATAATTAATTGGAAGGACTATTTTTAGACCTGCGCGCTACGGTTTTGATTTCTGCGAAAAGCGTGTGGACCTCATAAAGCCCTGACGCAAAAACGATAGGATGTTATAAGTATGACGTGAGTGCGTGTGTCTGTCTGTGGCTACGTAGACCAAGAACAGGTGGACCCGTTTTGATTTTGTTAAATTTGTTTGAAAAGTGAATTAGTCGGTGTTGTTAGTTATGTTTGATATAAATGAAAGTAAATGATATGGAAAGTTTGGGCTTTTTTAAATTTTATATTTATGTATTGTGTCGATTTTCGTTGATTGAGTGGCTTTGAAGAATTCAGTTTCCCAGAAATCGAACCTCGGCTGGGTAAGTGTTATGGTTTTTTGTCAAGAAATTCTCAGTACCAACACGGAGTAGGGAAACTTGCGCTCTCCACCAGTGCCTCAGTAGATATATAAAGCTGTCATTTCTTATTAATTGTTAAAGCTCAACGTGGTAGTCTCTTTCATATTAAAAAGAGGCCTCGTCTCAGCAGTAGCCCATTCATAGGCTAGAGATAACGATGAAGGGCAGACAACTTTTGAATAACTGTAGATGGATATTCAAGAACAGGACTGATCTTCAACATTTAGAGCAGGCGGTATTAACTCACTACGTGTATTGTATTGTACTTGTCCTGTTGTAGATAGTCGTCAACAATGTGCCGCGCACTCCATCTTGATTTTATGCCTTTGTGTTTTACTTGAAAATAACGAATTTAAATTTGCCTGTTTCTTAGTTACCAGCCAATATACAATAATAAAAGCGCAGTAACAAAACTTAGAAGAAAATAAACTTTTTTAATATTTCATAACTTTAAGCCATTGCGGAGTTAATCTTTTCGATTAGAAAATTGAGCACTTGAAGCAATCAAGTAAAAGTGTATTCATCTTTGACACCTTGCCCTAACTTAATCCTTCCATTTTTCTCCCACTAACCAAACATTTTCGGTAGGTAGGGTAGTAGTGTATTGAGTTGATTTCGGTTAAGGCTTTTAAGAATAAGCTTAAGGCTTAAGGATAAATCTGAAATCTTTACTGAAAATAAAATTATATTTTGATATTATGGTCAAATGAAATAGATGAAATTATTTTCCGAAACCCGATAACACAAAATTGCCGGCACGTTCAATTTGTTCCCAAAACGTGCTTTAAAATGCTATCGCGGAACTTATTGGGCATTAATTCTGAACTGAATTGAACCGGAGCATTATTCAGGTCAGCAAGTACAAGGGTCGGCCGGTCGGTCGGTCGGCTCGTGCCGGGTTGGATCCTGACAAATATTGCAGAGTCGCTCGCTGCAAACAGGAAGCGCCGTGACATTATAATAACGATCATGTTTACATTTTATTAGGAGCGGACGTTTTGTCCCTCTAAGGTTTCTTTGTATTTGCATAAGACCTATAAATAATGTGTATGTTGTTTTATAATGATTGGCTTGCTTTGCGGTTTCAGCCGCTAATGTTACCTTTTCTTCAACACGTGTGTAACCAACCTTGGCTCTCATAAATTTGAAAGTTGCTGCGAGAAAGTAGTTCAAAAAAAGGCACTTTGTAAAAATATCATAATGAATTTGTAAATGATGTTATAACCCTTCAATTTCCACTTTGACCATCATTATGATAATGATCGGCTGCCCGATTTAGTAACTATTCCAACAAGTTGTCAACTGATTTGAGCCAAAGTTAAGACAAGTGTTAGAGTAGGAGGGCAGGACTAGGGGCATTACTTGCTCACGAATAACAATGAAGACTAAATCCGATGCTCTAAATGTTGTCAATGCAGTTACAGGCTTAATTGTAAAGTTAACAATTAGCAGACGACATCAAAGGAGTCGCAGGGCGCCCGGGAAACAAACGGCTCAGGAAGTGATGATGATGATGAAATAATTTATATTAAAAGCGGCCACAGCGCGTTTGTTTGTTTTATTCCTAAAAGTATAATAAAATGAGCGCTTTTCACGTGATACGACTATTCCGTAACATTTACTGTAACGGTAAGCCTAGCTAGCGAGTGGCGCACATTGCGTGGCGCTTGTTCCGCCTTCCAGTCGTCTTATCGCCGTATCAGCCACAGCAACGTGCTATTTATATCGCTTACATACTACAACAGTACTTTGCCGAGCAAAAAGAAACATTATATTTAAACCACGAACTCTCAAATACATTTTCTAATAACAACAAAGTGCTTATGCAATTCTTCTTCTTTAGAACAAAAGGTGACTAAATGGCAACTAAGTTAAGCTGCACATGCGCAAACTACAATATGTCATCATAATCATTTATCATTATTTACCCATTGGCCCACTACAGGGCACGGAGCGCTCAGCATGTGCTGGGTTTATGTGCCGGCGCGTGGCCAGCACATAAACCCAGCACATTCCGGAGTGGGTCGGTGGACTTCACACGCCTAAGAGAACTATAAGTAAATTATCACGCATGCAGGTTGCCTCACGATAGTGGTTTTTTTAATTGCTTAAGCTAAAAAAACGCCCTACATTCAATCAGTACTTTTCGAATTCTAATCACCACAGTTAATGATATAAATAATATCAAAGTGCCTAAAGTCCTTGTGAAAGCGTGATAAGAAAGATCAGTCGCTCAGCAGGCAATGGAGAGATCTTTTTTCGGAGAATCTCTCCATGATCAGCGAAACAAGAGTAGCAATGGTTGGCGCATTCAGCTCGGAGAGCCATGGATATCGTGCTCGCAGGCAAGGCGAAACCGCGGTATCCAACCTGCGTCCGCAACGGCGTTCAAGTTTAGGTCCAGCGTGACACCATTCGCAAGAATTTGTTGCTTGACGGACACCATCGCCAATATGGTTCTGGCTTCAAGATACTGGAGTGATGACCTCGTACTCCATGAAGTTGAGTAGACCCTCCCGAGTACTTACGGTAGCTTTACGATATAGCCCTTTATAAACAAGTATACGCTCGTTTGACAAGATTCCTAAGGTTTTTCTTGGCCTACCAATCCATTACTTTAAGCAATATGTTAAAACACATTTATTACTTTACAATTAATACATTTTCTTGGAAGCAGCCAGCTCCGCTCTCATCTCCCGCAAAATAGAATAATGATTTTTATGCCGGTTTCTTCTCGGTAGAATTGGATTTCCCAACCGGTCGTAGAGTTTTTATTTGCTTAGAAGTACAATGTTTTTTCTAAAATTACCCTGGACCCCCAAACTAGGATATCCCGTGTCTTGGGGGTCAGTGTCTTCCCATATGTGCTGTGCCCGTATTTAATACGTACATAAGTGTGTGTGTTTATGTGTGTGTGCGAGCATGCGTGTGTGTGTGTGTGTGTTTGTAGTTTGTGTGTGTGTGCGTGCATGTGTGTGGGTGATTATTTATTATTTATTCAAATTAATATTCAATAAAATATTATACATATTTAGTTAATTTACCTTAACGAACGAATTATATTTTCGGTATCTTGATAATTTAGATGACTCAGCATATTCTTCAGTTTATTTGTAACATTGTAATTATTTAAATGTGTTATTTTTAGTTTTTTATTAATGTTTTTATATAAAAATGGCCCTAAGTACAAAAACTGACGCTGTGCAAATGCACTGTTTGTTCGAGGAATATGTATTGTAGGTCGACGACGGGGAGAAATTTTAATAGATTGGATTCGATAGGTCCGGTGGTACCGTGTAATACTACGTAGGATATACAGTTGCCGTACTGTAAGATGTTTGGAAATTGTATAAAGTTTTATAATAGCTCTTTGAGCTCTTTCCACCTCAGTCATATGCGTGGTAGCGGCTCCTCCCCAAGCTGATATGCAATAGATCAGAAGAGATTGGCACAGCGCTTTATAAACCAGTGTAATCAATTTATTATCGACAATATCACGGAGGTTTCTAAATACTGGAATAAGTCTTCTGACTCTATTAGAAAGGGCTGTAATGTGGTTTAGATTTTCATCGATTATTACTCCTAGATACCTCATGGAAGACTCTTTATCGAGAATTGCACAGGAGCAGTCATTTGGTGGGAATTCCAATGTGGTACACTGAAGAGAGTGCAATTTGAGTGTGAAATTAGTAGGCGGTTGGGTAGCTGGCGTGATGCTAAAGCAAATGTATTTAGTTTTTTGGGCATTTATAGTAAGTAAATTGTTTTCCAGTGCTTTTCTAATCAGTGTGTGACTACAAATAAACACAAAAGAGCTTATAAAGTATTCCTAACTTGAATTTTTTTTTTTTTTTTAAACTGTTAATAAGTCTGTCAAACAAACTTTCTCCCGCTATCCTACATAATATATCTAAACCCAACGCGTCCACTCCCCCGGCTTCCTTCCTCAAGAATCACATGTAAGTAAATTGTTTTCCAGTGTTTTTCTAATCAGTGTGTGACTACAAATAAACACAAAAGAGCTTATAAAGTATTCCTAACTTGAATTTTTTTTTTTTTTTTTTTTTTTTTTTAATATAGAGTTTTAACCAAATTGATCCTAAAAAGCCTCACGAGGTTAAAAACCTTTTGGAAAGTGCTAAAAAATTCATATTATGTCATCGGTTGAGACATAGTGAGTGACACCAGTAACTGTTCGGAGCAGACTGAATAACCTACACACTGAGTCCGCAATGCGTGAAGTAGGTGCGTAGTGAGCCAAGGCGCGTCCCCGAGGCCCAGAGGCAATCTGCCGCTTCCATCACTGTCACTCACGCGCCGCGCGGCGTCACGTCCCACCACTTCACCGTGACGCGGCGCTGCGCCTTTTTTATCCGTGAGAAAATCCTCATGAATACCACCGCGCCACGGGGAGCGTTTTTCATTTGTCGGTAGGGTGGTAAACAGCCGCGGACGAAGCCTCCGAAATCTACATTTGTATACTAGCGGTCATCTGCAACACGCACAACTGTTAATAAGTCTGTCAAACAAACTTTCTCCCGCTATCCTACATAATATATCTAAACCCAACGCGTCCACTCCCCCGGCTTCCTTCCTCAAGAATCACATGCAAAAATAATAATATTTCCTGAGTGTTGACATATAAACTTAGAACACGTAGTTACTGTTTCATTTGGGAACCTAAATACCAATGTCATATAAACGTCGATAAATTGGAGTATTTAACCCGTTTAGGGGATTTAAATTAAAAAGTAATAAATCCAAAAACTGGCCTTCCTCAAAATCAATGCAAAAAGAGTTTGATGAAATATACTTAAATGTATATCAAACACGTGTTAATTAATAATTACAATAATGAATTAGTAATGAACGTAGGTACATGCTATATTAATAATTTTAGGTGCAGTTAAAATTGTTAATGATTTCTATTCAGTTTCATTTCACTGCGGTTTCAACTGTAGTTGATTTGTTCCAAATGGCTTTAAATTGTTTTACATTTTTTATTAAATTTGGTTCCGAAATTGTGTGGGTATACATTATTAGTATATGTAGACAAATAATAAAAAAATAAATAAATAATATACTACGACACTACACACAGCCCCAAAGTAAGCGTAGCTTGTGTTATGGGTACTAAGATGTCTGATGAATATTTTTATGAATAATATACATAAATACTTATAATATACAGATAAACACCCAGACACTGAAAAACATTCATGTTCATCACTTAAACATTTTCCAATTGACACTTAATTATGAAAGTTACATCTACAAAGTATCCTTTTTCATAGGAAATATTTATATACCTACCTATATGGTGAACTATTCTAGGTTTTAGTTAAAAAGTGGAAACATAACGCAAAGTAACTTGGTCACAATATTTTTACCACGGAAAGCATGTTATTCCGTCACCACAACCTATACGAGATTATGCAACCCCAGCGTCTTGTTTGACGAGCATTTGAATGTTTAAGTAAACAAGCAAACACCGAGCGATAAGCATACAAGGATTCGTCTCGCTGCTCCTCACAAACTTGCGTTTCTATAGGAGAGGAGAGAGCGAAACGAATTCCCGCAGAACTGTGTGCGCAAACTGCACGCAAACACTCTACAATATCTTTCAAAGGTTCGCATATTCATGAGCTCGGCCGCCGCGAACAGATAGCAAGTTTCATAATCGTAAATACGTGTCGCGGACGGGCCCGGCCGCCGTGGCAGTCAATGGAACCTATTATCGCACGTACTATGCGGCCGTAGGCTCCGACTGCAAAGTGTCCGGTCGTGACCCGGCCTGCTCCGGCCTGCTCCGGCCCGATCCTTTCACCTAATTGCAGTTGATTTTAGGTGGAAGCTTTTACTGGCGCTTTTGGTAATGGATGCGTCGGGTTTATCGAACTAAGGTGCATGACGATAATAATTACGGTAATAAAACTCTATAAAAACATATCCACTCCACACAAAATATGCGCCTAGCGGACAATTAAATAAATAATAAATAAATATATAAATTTACTACGACATCGCCATCTAGCCCCAAAGTTAATGTAGCTTGTGTTATGGGTACTAGGATGACCGATGAGTATTTTATTATGAATAATATATATATTTGAAATATATAAAACACACCCAGACACAGCCACAAAATTATACCCTTTTGCTCTATGTTTATATCTCGGTAACTACTATTTTTCTTTGGTGTACAATAAAAGTGTATTCATTCATTCATTCACTGAAGAACATTCATGTTCATCACACAAACATTTTCCAGTAGTGGGAATCGAACCAACGGCCTTGGACTCAGAAAACCGGGTCCAATCGACCGTCGAATGTTTAGTGACATAATTCTACGAAAGAGTTGTATCTAACTATGAAGTGATAAATGGCTGGTATTCCTCGAACCCCTTATACCTTATTATAAATAAAACTGCTTTTTAAGTTTTTCAGTTAAACAACTAGGTTAATATAGAACACAAATGGTACTAGCTTAAAACCAGCACACATACAATATTATTAGTCTGTTACAGACCGGAGCGGAGCGTGTAGTCGGAGCCTAAAGTACACAAGCCCGACGAGTGCGGCGCACAGAGTAAGTACAGCGAGGCAGGTTTTCAGCCAGTTACGCCATTCCTCAGAGAGGCATTACAAAACACCGAACTTTACCGCGCCGGAGGAAAATAAAATTTGCACGGCTTTCGGGCCTGATGCCGCACTCAGCTTTTTACGTAGTTTACTTTAGTACAAAGTGAAGGTAGCTTGCATGAAACTAGACTGGTGAGGTCTAGTACAATGAAATGAGCTAATGTAAAGTATTCTTCAGGTTACAGAAGGCTTGGCTAGCCACCTGTCTCTGGCATTTGGAGCAGCATGGTGAGTCTGCGCTCTATGGACATGGCTCAAAGCTCTCCAGCCTGTATGGGTCAGTCTCAGTCTCGCGACAGGACATTATGTGGCGATTGTTATTGGTGCTCATTAGAAAGTATTTATTTATAGTTGACTAGCTATTGCCACCGACTTCGTCTAAGTTAGTAACGGCTTTTTACAAACCCCATGGGAACCGTCAGTTTGAATAAATACTTTAATCATGTACTACATAACTTCAATTGTTTTCTCAGCGCACGGCAAATAATGAATTTTATAGGCAAAATTCTGCAACTTTAGGTTCCATTATTGGTAATTACTGTCATAAATTATTGTCTTTTTTCTAATATATCAGCTAGTAGGCTATCTTTACAACAACTAACTCTACCTATGCCAAAAATCTGGTTTGACAAACACTGTCACAAGTATAATATTATTAAGGATTAAGGACTTCGAGAAAACTGATTAACATAATTTATGACCATCCAGCAATCTTTACCAGTTAACCACCCTATCTATTTCTAAGTAATAAGTAAGTGATTTTAAATTCGGCCAGACTAAAAACCGATAGTCTGTATATTGCTAGGGTCAAATTACTACAGTCTATTCAAGAACTACAGTAGCCCTGACCCTGAACAGTCTTTAAGTTAATATACTGTTACACCATTCAGCTCACATTATACGAGATTTAACGCTTAAGTAACTTCGCCAGTCTCTCAGTAAAGTTTTCGCTGGAAGGTCACATCATGTACTTTTTCATGATGCGGCCGAAGTCAATGGCGGGGAAAAGGGCACGTCCGGCGGATTAGGCCGCCATCTGCGGTCATCCGTCTCGCGTTGTCCCGCTCCGACCCGCCGCGACGCCCGTCCGCCGCCCCGCGCGCTCGTGTGGCTCTGATTCCCCAAACACCGTGACTAATGAATAATGATTCTGTGATGTTGCAAGAATCCCTCGCTGAATTCTCATTTGTGACTATTTGGTACGATTTCTCGCTCGCTGGCAATTTGAAACTGATGTTTATATTATATTTTAATTGAACATAGTCACAATGTTTGGGCTCGTTTGATTATTTTTAACACGGGGAAGCTCAACTAATATGTACATATATTTGGTTTACACTTCTATCAACTGTCCCCAAAGAACGCTCAGAATGTTTTTTTAAAGCCTCTTTATTCACCTTGGTCGATCTCTCGACACGTTTCCAATCGCATCGCAAGTGACCGCACCCCACATTTGTAGCTTTACATAAATGTTTATTGCTGCTTATTGCTTCACTGCTGACTTTCCTCAGAAAATGTATAATCGGCATAATCTAAACCCATTAAGAACCCATTACAGGGCACGGGTCTGTTTCCACAATGAGAAGTGTAGTGTGTGGCAGTAGCGTGGCAGTAGTAACAATATGGAGAACTCTCAGACATGCAGGTTTCCTAACGATGTTTTCCTTGAACTTTCCTTTACCATTGAAGCAAGTGATAGTTTAATTTCTTAAAATGCATACAACTTAGAGATGCGTGCTGGGATTCGAACTCGGAACACTGAAAGCGAAGTCAAAGTCGTAACTACTTGGCTATCACCGCTCCCAATTTATAATACACAAATATGTTCACCTATATGTATCACCGAGGCCTACCATGTATTTTACACCTTTAACTGATCGCTTAGAAGTTTCTAATAATATAACAGTATGTTTTTATTTCCATTTTAGTGACCTAAATAGTGGTTTTTAAAAATCTCTTACCTTAGATTAACAATAAGATGTAGAATACAGCGTGGTTCCTTTTATTGCGATGCGAGCGTTGGGTGAAAGTGTGTATGAGACAAATTCAATTTTTAGTACTAATTAGTACGCAGAATACCACTAGCATAGAATCAATAGGTGTTGAGTACCGACAGTCAGTAAGTCACTCAAATAAGGTCGGTCACAGATCTCTTTTCTTAAAGTTCAACTAGAATTTAAATTGATGGCTGCTCCGCTGCAGCATACTGTTTATCAGGTTACTTGTGAATCAAAGCAACAATAAAACATTTGAAGAAGGCGCCCGTTCAGCATGCGGACCAAACGATCAAAGTTATGATAGTAAATTGCGATGCAACCGTGCTCTCTGCAGCCTCCACGAAGTTGTAAGTGTCCTGCATTTATAACACGCGCGCGGCGACGGGCAGCCGCGTTACAAGGCGATATGTTACACGGCCTCTGTAAGGAAAGTAACAGTATATCTTCTTTAAACTGAACTACTGACTAAGTTAGGTTATATTGCGAACGACGGTACTATGTGGTTTTCCACTAGCACTAGGCTAGAGTTAATAACTCGTAAATGAATTTATTAACGTCTCTCGACGTTGTCGGTCTTAATACTCTACAGTCTTGTGCTGCGTGCCATTACTCCCTGGGACCCACTCGATGTTTTCCATGGACAGACTGACTGATTATAATCGGCGATATGTCAATCTACCTTGAAATAACCAACTTGTGGCTTGTATCAACTTCCATCTAGAAGTGGGAGGTTCCAGGTTTTATCCCTGGTAGGTACGTTATAATTTCTGAATATTTTCTGGTCTGATCTGGTGGGAACCTCGTAGTAGTAGTAGCTAGTTACCACCCGATGTGTCGCTAAGCGATTTAGCGTTCTGGTACGACGATAACAGACACGCGATTGATTGGCCAGCATCATTCACGGATCTAGATTGAACGCACCATTGAAGACGTGAGGCGGATGGAACAAAGGAAGGCAAGTGGCGATTGTGTTGAAATGAGAATGCCAAAATGAATATTACAGCTACGCTTCGATTCAAATCTTCAATAATTCAGAAAAGGGTACGACCTACATTCCGAAAGGTCGTAAGCTCGGGCCTTTGGAATATAGAATATGTGTTAATTCGAATATTATAAATTTCGCAGCAGAAGGACGCATTTTTTTATGCGACAATTCCATCATATCCACGTGTCGTAATAAGTTGAAACCTCTCGTTTGCTCTTTCGTGGCTAGGCTTTGCACGAACCATTTAAACGAAACCACGTGTCGCCACATTTGTAGTTTTGCTTGTAAGGAGCGGGTAGTGAAGCAAACTCTTAAATGAAATAGCAAGGATCATACTTTTTTTATTGTGTTTTCCATTCCAGTCATGTGTATCCTAAACAGTCCAATGCTGAACTACAGGATTTTCCAAGGGAAGGGAGTATAATCCCAATAATCAGCGCACTGGGCCGACGGGTTGGTAATTGCAGTAGATGGCAGTAGTACCACACAGGACGACGAAGAAGTCGTCACCCGTGAGAAGAGAATGATCTGTCGTCACCATATAGTATAAATTGTTTTATTTCCATTCCAATGGCGACATTAATATATACCGGCATATCTCTTTTAGCTATAGCTAATAGAGATATGCTATAGCTATTTCATTGGAAGGAATTTTCCATGCAGTGGAGTCACAGCGCGCGAATAAGCGAGCCCTACCAGCGAACTGCGAAGCAAGTGGCGCTCAGCAGTAGCACATAACCGCGAGAGATTAGCAGGTACGAGTATTACGTGCGCTATCGCAGAGCGGGAGCACCCTCGCGGTGCTATTCCGAGGGCGCATTCAGAGAGCGTACGAGCGCGGGCCGGGGGAGGGTTGTACGGGGGAGGGTCTCGTTAGCCCGAGTGGCCGCGTAGCCGTGACCGTGTCGCTATTTTCGCCGCTCATTGATTTCCAGCGCGTCCTTGTTGGATAGCTTTCAGGTGAACCTCACTTGTTATCACTACTGTGCTGTAGTGCCAGTGTCTTACTATTACTTTTGTTATTAGTTTATATAAAGAAAGGAAAATCGTCTTTATTGTCACACATTTGTGTAAAATGTTACATTTGTGTCATACATTTGTTAGAAGGCGTCAGGTTCGACTGTAACTCGCTATTAACAAGCCGCTGCACGAGCCGGGGTCGAGTGACCGGCTCTGGCCTGTGCAGAGTGCGCCGGCGCGTAAAAACTTAACTTCATTAGGACTTAACGAGCTAAAGGAACTAATTTTGCAAACACGTAGTGTTCTCCATCAACGCCTTTTATGCTCTGTGAACGGGCAGGGCCACGGCCATGCCGCTCTAGCGGCGTGACTCAGTGTGGTCCAAGAACGGAAGATGAGGCAGAAATGGGTTGGACAAGACATGACGTGAACTCCAGAAAATAGTGGTCATGACCTAAAATATAACATAAAAAAAAAAGAAGACCAAACTTTAGAGGATGATAATGACCGAAACAGTGCAACTAAACTTATCATAATAGCATAAGCAAAGTCACTGTCACTGTGATCTACGGAAGTCGTCTTATAGAAGCATAAAATAAAACATGCCAGAATCTTCTCGATAAATTCTGCCATCCAAATCAGTGCCTTAGGTACTATTAAAGTCATTACAAACAGACAGATAGACATTCCAAAAGGCTACTTGAAATAAACTTTTTTTTTATTTCGATGCTGAAATGTTGAAACAGAAATCTTATAGGATCACTTTGTCGCCACCATTATCGTTCGGTCCGAATGCCAATGTCCTCGCTCATTATTTCCATAAATAAATGAGTTTTCTGCGTTAAATATGCTTAGTTATGTATACTGCGCTCTTGTACAGGTCAGTTGCGCCCGCGCCGAGTGCTGCGCGACCGCTCATGCAGAAGGACCGTGGCTTCGAGCAGGCCGGTTCGCGGGCTAATTGATTCTTCGTATGCCAGCACCGGGCGCTCGTATGTAAATGCGCGTCGCGCCACAGCATCCATAGTGGCGACCAACGGTACATTCAATTACGAGGCACTCACGTTATTACTGGTATATCGTTTTAAGTGACATTGTTTTAATACCCAGCTGTGATTAATGCTGGTTTTTTTTTTCAATTCGGGTACGTTTATAGCCTTCATAGCTACGACACTTATTTAACGTAGGTGTTATTATTGCCGTAACTTCTAAAATGTGGAAAAAAGGAACTGAACCCAACTATTGTGAGAAATTTGTTATAGTCTGGCTTAAGGTTTCAGGCATCGTTTGTGGCTGCCCAGCGATTTTACATTGCGGAATATACTTTTTTTGCTGTTTTTATTTTTTAAGTAGTTGTTTTAATTTACGAGAGACTGGCACTTTAATGTAACAATTGTACGACGAAATGTAGGAGGATAATACCCGTTAAACATAGGGAACGGGCCTGGACTCTAATTTTTTACATATTGTGCTAGGTGTTTTGGGGCCCAAATTTCTAGTTCACAGTCCAAATTTCGGCCCAAAAAGTTCTAATTTTGTTATAACAGAAAGTAAGACGAAACGAGCTTGTAAACTGAATGCATTAAAAATGCAAGACGGCCTGTTAAACGACAAAACAAATACTAACGTCACAGTCAAACATAAAATTTGATAACTCGTGGGAAGGATTCATAGAAAAGATACATAAGAGGCAACTCATTGCTTAAAAGTCGCTTAGTGAAAATCGGTTGGTAGAACGTTAAAGTATGCCTAGGAATCTCTTTAGACTAGTTGTTACTTACTAGGGCATTGCCTTATTGGACGTTACAGAAAACAAGTAAAGTTCTAATTTCTTATAAAAGAGTCCCCATATGACTATCTTACAACGTTTAATTGTTTAAGTATCTCACTAAAAACTACAACATCAATCTAACTTATATCTCACTGTTAATTAACTAAAAGGCGATAACTTATTCAATCTTCCCTTGACACTTCTGTCTGTACCTCTTTTGTTGTTATAACCTTCTTTTTTGATCTGGGTTCCTGTAATTTTGAATGTCTACTCCAACTTATACCGACCACAGATTATGCATAATTTTGACCAGTCTAAGCTAAGATACCTTTTCATCTTTAACCAAATGTACATACAAAGCCAGATTTGCTAACACTTAAATAATAGCTATATAATTTATACAAAGGAATACTACATGGATGCAGTACGTAGCATTGGCTTGTCTTTGAATGTGTAGACGCCTTGCTACTGTCCTCAGCTATCTCATAATATTACGCGGCTGTGACGTGCGAGCGAGCCACAGCCGCTCAAGTAGATGTTTATTTAAGTAACTTACCGCACAAGCTAGCGAGAAGTTTGTGAGAAATAAACATTCAAATAATTGGAAACACGTTTCACTTTGATACTGTGATTTATCGAGGCGAATAAACTTGAATTCCCGAACCTATATTTAGTTTAATGAAAATGGAAGACGCGAACGGCGAACCACGACTTCATACTTTATACCTCGCACTGACTGAAGCGAATTATAAAGTTTGTTTTTACACTATTTGAAAGTCGGGTGTATTTAGAAATCAGTTTAGTTTTGTTTATTATCATTACCAACAAATTCCAGTTCCACTTCGGGTCACAGGTCTCTTCTCAGAGTGAGAAAGGTTTAGGCCGCCGACCATCATGCTAACCATAATTAATTTTATAACACATTTGAAGATGTATATGAAAATTAAATAACCGTTAAATAAGCATCCTGTACCTATAGTTAATTCACGCGCATAAACACGAAACAACAAATCGATATACTCGTACATTTACAAAAATAATGTACCGAGAGAAAGTTCCCACTCAGCGTAGGTATTTTAAAGTATGAATGAATGTATGAATTCTCTTTTATTGGTCACCAAAGAATAAAAGGAGTTACAGAGATACGACGGCCGACTGGCGCAGTTGGCAGCGACCCTGCTTTCTGAGTCCAAGGCCGTGGGTTCGATTCCCACAACTGGAAAAACGGACGGAGTAAAACGGACAAACTCGAATTCAAAATTCATTTATTTAAAGTAGGCCTAATATTTGTACTTTTGAAAGGTCAAGCCTATCTGTTTGTAGTGACTCTACCATCGGTTCGGAAGGCAGACTCTCCGCCAGCAAGAACCTCAGCAATTGTCTTTACAATAATTTTTCTGTCTTGCAAGAGACTGAAGCTGAGCGGCGTGCTTCAACCTTGTTAGAAAAAACGATAATTAACGTTAAAGCCCGTTATGCTGCATTAAACAAGCGTAGTGGATCTCATTGGCTCTCTTGGCAGTAAGATGTGAATGATGATGAAGAAATTCAATCCCAACTAACAATATTATTAGTATCATTCACAAACTTACAGTCTATAGCTTATACGTATTATATAACAGAAGAATTTGATATTCTAAAGTATATGGTTTCAGCTCTACAGATTTTTTCGGTAAAATGTTATTAAAGCTTTAACCGCTGCCAACTAAGTTTTCATACTCAATAAGGTGAAGCGGTGCTCTACGCCGACACGACTGCCTCTGTAGCGCTCGCGCTCCGCCACGCCCGCCACGCGCGGTGCCATAGGTAGGATAGGTATCTATTACACACTTTTACGTAGTGTAAATGTTCCCTATCTTGGATTCAAAAAAAGCTAATTAAATCCTTCTCAAGTACTTCAGTTACTCGGTACGAGTCGGCGCGCATTTAAATGGCAGTAGAAAAACAGGATGTCATTTGTAACAAAAAAAACTCACGCACGAAGGGATCCGTACCATTATTTCCAAAAACGGCAATGAAATCATGTCTGTTGTATGGGGACCAACTTTAATATTTATTTTATTCTATTATCGTTTGTTGTTATTGTGGCGGCAGAAATACATCATCTGTAAAAATTTCAACTATCTAATCATCACAGTTCTTGAGATATATCCTGGTGACAGGCGTACATACAGACAGACGGTTTTACCCCTTGGGTACGAAATCCTAATAAAATGGAGTGAGTATCAAACTACATTGGCAGTTTAGCAGAAAAAAATATAATTAAAGGAACAACGAAGAAGAAGAACAAACTATAGATACACAAAGAGTGGAATCTTATACATTTAGACCATGCTTCAAGTGAATGACACGGAGTTTCAAGTTATAAAGCAATCTTAAACATCTGAGTCCAAGATGCCAAGCACCTTTCATTTACTATATTTTTTCTATTATATTAAGAAAATAAATCAAAGTCTGTTTCACTCGCGGCCAGCTCTGAGAACAAACCGCAGCAAAACTAAGCGTCAAATGCGCCCTGTACTAAGTCAATCTATTAAACTAAAACATTCTTTTTTATTATAACTATTCACTCAACGTCTCGAACAGTTACTTTATCACAATATTTCATCGGCTCCATTTAAATATTCTATGTTTGAAGAAGTTAATTATTTTTTATCTTCCGCGAGGTGTTAAGTGTTGTCAGCAAGTCGCTATCATCACGCCCTCCCGGCGGCGCTTGTCCGTCGGGATGCGCCGATTGTTACCGCAATCATGAAAAGTTGCCTTATTATTTTCAAAATCTTAACGAATAAAACACAATAAAAGTTCTAAGATTATATTCTGTCGCTTATTAGACTATTTTAATAAAAGCATACCCCGAGCCAACTGTCTATCCCTTTGTCCAGACTAATCTTGAGAACGCATGAAGGCATTTTGAAGAAACGTTAACAGGTGGGTAAAAGAATTTAAAAGGAGTAACAACAGACTTCGAGTGAAGTTTGAGAGGTTTGGTAGGAAGAGACATTACGAAAAAAAATTTAAGCTACCTCATACGTCTAAAAATATATAATAGCACAACATTTTTTACAAACTTTCAGTATTTTAAACCAAACGATTGCTTATCACCACCAACCCCGCGCCATTATTATAAATACTACTCGCGCCGTTTCATCGCAAACAGTCAGCGCTCGGGCTCCTTATTAATAAGACCCTGTTTCTCAGTATCGTTCAAATCTTAGCGCACATGACACCTGAAAGATGTGCCAACTTGTAAGTTCGCAGAGGCTGGAATATGGGATAGCTATTATTATAATAAAAAAAATCCTGTAGTTTGGGAATGCTAAGGCTACTAAAATCAGCAATGCTTGATTCCTAACTCGCCTAGAAAGCAATCTTTGCTGATTTCTAGTGCTAGTTAACGCTAACCTTTTATGCTTTCTGTAATAAATACACCTACTTATTTATGAAAATTTATCAAACTGAAATATCTTTCTAGCGTTTGGTTTTGAATATCTACCTCTTTCGACAATCGTGTTATTATTAAAGACGTAATAGTATATCATAGTAAGGGTACACCGAAAAATTTTGTTAAATGTTGAAACAAAAAGTCAACTAAAATTAGTAACCAGTAGAATTTAATCGTTTGACACTCTCTCTTGAACCCATTTTTTTAAACGACTAAAAATAAATCCCATAAAACCATTAAACATTTTAGGTTTCGTTTTAAAAACGAAGTTGACAGAAGAGACCGCTTCGAGACGAATATCGCTAGCACTCGAAGTGTTTGTGGAGGACGGCATCATTAATTTCCTTCCTGAGATAAGTAGTGCTTGTTGGAACTAGTATTCACGTCAGCAGCGCGGAGTGGTTATGATAAAGCGGAATTCTTGAGACGTTATTTTTTAAATGAGATAGGTAGCCTTGTACAAGCGAAATAATAATAAGAAAATAATAGTAATGAGAGACCTCACAAGTGTAGAAAGAAGTTGGGAATGTTATTCCACCTCCAACATGAAACCCTAGCAGCGAAACCGCTGTAGTTCCGCTTTATCTGTAGTTCTATGTCATTCACTAACACTACTTACGTTATAATGATCTGCTGCTATCAGTTGTTCAAAAGTGTCTGTAAAAATGAGATTTAACTCACGACTTGGGATCCTATTTTCGTTAGTTTGAAAATAGGATCCCAACTATCCCGTTATGAAAACTCCATTTTTCGTGCTTAACGTACGAAAAAGCAATACAAAAGAGAGCCTGAATTTATCTTAAGTAAGGATACAATATAATATCAAAAGAACATCGCTTTCCATCGTTTTGTATCAGGAATACATAAATGCGGAGCAGTAGATTTGAGATACGAGTTAAATGAAATCCTGTGCTACTCTAGGTAAGCCTGATTCCATAATATTGGAATTCATCATTATCATAAGGTGATAACGCATACCGGCATTTATTTGACATACAAAAGATAATAAACACATTACATATATTTAGGTAGCCTACGCACAAAATATTTTTTCGTTGCCTCATTCTTGAAGCAATAGAGATTGCAGCAGGACGGCGGGTTAAAAGTTTACAATCCCCGATCCTATCAGACGGGATGAGTATGAGATGGCGAATGCGGATGCGGATGCGTATTCCCCACTCTAAAAAGTGTGGTAGATCTAGATGCACAATCACTTTAAGTTCCGCTATAGCATCAGGTGTTAAACACGAGAGCCCAGGATTGTCGATAACATTATGAAGCCCTGAAATATAGTGTGTATCCTAACTTCTACATGTTAAAGTGGCTTGTAAAAGCACATAAAATCTTTTTTTCCGAATAACTGAATAGTATTATTAATGAGCATGTGAGTTTGAGTGATTCTCTTTCTTTCAAGTCGTAACTTTCATTAAGAACATTAGAAGGGATACGCAACAAATCTTGAACGAATGGTCGGGATACCCAAAAAAATAACAAACACGGATAAATATGCTTTGCTATTGCTTATAAACTGCTGCGAGTTTGTACCGCATTCCTAATAATTGTTGTTGTACATCCTTCATGTGTCGGTGCGACATCGTTGCTTATTTCAACACATCACCCTCTCGGCTCAGCTCCTGCTTGCAAAAGTCTAGGCAATTCTCACCTCCGCCGCACCAATCTTCCCGAGGCGTTATCGAAGCGTCTCGTAGCGCTTAATGAGGTCACGGCCACTAACGCAGTGAGCGAAGGTTCCAGATCTTTAGGTTAAGGCGGCGGAAGCTGATAAGATTTTTAAGTAATGCGACGCCGCTCGGCGCTCAGGTAACTTTAGGAAAACGAATTTACGCAATTATTGCTTTTGAAAATTGATCAGAGGGCACGACCAGGCCTTAAGATACATTTTATGAAAACCGACTTCACACCACGTTGAACGGATGTTAATGCCGAAAACTTAGAAGTTTATTTTAGTTATACAAAACAACAGAAGTTGTCACAAATAGAGTCCAATTATTTTCGAAATGTTTTGCATGATACTAATGTTTAAATACCGGTGTAAAAACTGAGGTAGAGACACAAACACAGCTGATTAGCAAGCAAGTTATCACGTTTGGCCTCTTGCCAGCGCTGGCCGATATCTTGCTGCGGAGTGCGGAGGGAATAAACCATACGAAACAGAACTAAAGGAAAGACGATCGCACATACCACAACTACGCGATCGGTGGCACTACTGAGCCATAGTTTGTTGGTGATTGTGTCGTTTGATACCTGTTTTTTACACACCAAGCTGTTTTTATATTATTTATTAGTGTTTTGTCGCGATGATTCGGAAACGACTAAGATACCAGCGCTTCGCTTTTAATTGCGCAACTATACTGAGCCAGCTCCTATGTCACACATTTTTATTTTATTTAAAATAAATGTTACAATTTTACACAAATGTGTGGCAATAAGATTTTTTTTTCTTTACTTTCTTTTTCTAATTATTTATTTTAAAAAGGCGGCAATGTGTTTTATTCCTTTTTTAGTATTGAGTTCCTAGTAGCGGTAAACCAACTAAAGTAAAAAAGTACGCGGGGAATATAATACACTAGCGCCCAGCACGTGACAGCTTTTCTCTCTAAAGTCTTTTGCTCTGTGAATAATTACTTCTTTATCCGTGTTGCGTGCTGCGCAAAGTGCAGGCGATTGTGATTCAAGTCAAATCCACAAAAGGCGATAGCTGCCTGCGAGCCAGATAGACCCCACCTGCCTGCGCCATGATCTAATGAACACTTTACTCACTGATAACACTTTCGGGATATCATTCATTGACAAGTACCTACGTCTAAGTAGTTAGGACTATGATCCTGAAAATACTTTACGTCTTAGCATCATCAGCTTTGACGTTTCAATTGCACAGGTCTATTGTTCTGTAGTAGAAATATCCTATGGAAGCACTTTTACGAATTTCTGGATACACGGGAGTGGACCGAAATCAAGACCGCCAGAGAGCCATGGACAAGGAGGCAAGGAGAAGTTTCAAACTGACTGCTGAACTTTTGAAGAAGAAGTAGAGGAAATGTAGGACCTTTAAAATTGCCTAGGTCGATATTGCCTGTACCAATAAGTTTATTACAGTTACCAAATTATCATTTATGTAGACCACTTTGAGATTAGTAAAACTTTGCAAAACTGTCATTACTATTGTAGGTCTCTCTTCCAAGAAAAATAAAATAATTTAACTTAATGAAAAGTACACGTCATCCCGTTTCTTGGAACGCCGCGTTCGGGCCGCAGCCCGCGCTCATTATTCAAATGTAATCAATCCGTATCAAGTTCGTCTTCCCGTCGCAAGTAGAGCTGGCGCTAGTGAGTCGGCGGCAGGATTTTTCATTTCAGATACCCCTCTTCAAGTATTCAGAGCTCGCTTTAAGACGCGGCGGCAAAAGAATTGAACGTATTTTTTACCCTTTTCTCAGGGTTCAAAGGATTCCTAGCATCATTCCACTTTACGGTAACGTCTCCAACAGCGCGCTGAGTGCGATAAGATTGACGCCACAAATTGCAGTAACGAGTGTAAGGCGATTCCAATGTCATACGGAAGTGTTTGAGCAATTTGAGTGCAGTTATTGCGACTTCTATAACTACTTCTAGTTCAGGAACATTATTTTTTAACTCTGATTAGTAGTGTACGATACACTACTTATCAGTGTTCTGCGCAGTGCACAGAGCATATCTGCGACGATTAGGTCGGGTATAGAATCGTCGTTGCAACTGGAAATTGCCAAGAAAAAAATAGAGCACAAATCTTCTTGTGAGAGGAAGGGCAGTTCATTTTCAGAAGGCCAAGTGATAGAATCACCATCGGACAAGGTGTCAAAGAAATGCTTGTGGCCAAAGCGTCTCATCTGAACAGACATGGGGCACATTCAATTCACAAAAAGATCATACCAATTGTAGACAAATTGGGTGAGTCCTCTTTCTCTCTCGTCTCTCAGAGCTCTTTGACTCCTAAATTAGGGAACGTAGTACTTTAAAATGCAAGAATAATATGTAAATCTACGGCCCAAGGACGAAAATCAAGTAATGAGTATAAAAAAAATTAGCGTCAAAGGTAGCTTAAAATCTTGTGTGTTGTTGGAAATCAATCTTTTTGAAATGGTTACCAATTCAACTGAATGTGGTACGAGAACTCACTACTAAAAATGTTTCTTCCCTCACCGATTGCTACAAGCATCCAGTAACATTAGATAAGTAGTTACTGTTAATACTACGTACTACATACTTCGTTTCAACTCAGTTTGTCAGAGCCGTCGGAGCGGAGGGGATTCGGATCGGTTTCGGGCGATAAGCGCGCAGCGGTGCTTTTGATGTGTGGTGCGAGCGCGAGCGCGTGTACGCATCTGGCGACTCGCGAGGCACTTTAACGACAGACAATGAGGCAGTGAAACCGATTGTGTGGAAATGCGACCAATTTCCAACACCATTGTCACCACCTACCCATCACATAAAAGCAAGTGCACCAACCAATGGCCTTGTTGCAGAAACAACAGGGCAAGAGAAACTAATCGTTATAACCTTACTAATATTATGAATGCGAAAGTGTGTTCGTTTGTTTGTACTAATCTTGCGTCCTAACCAGGCAATCCAACAATTTCTTGGCATAGTGTTGGTTCATATAACGGAGAGAAACATAGGCGACTTTTCAACCCCTAACGCAAAAACGACTGGGTGTTATAAGTTTGACGTGTCTGTTTGTGTGTGTCTGCTGTGGCATCGTAGCACAGTTAATAATGATAAACGGGTATTCTGCTCTCCTCTTTACTAACTTGTTTAAACCAAGCTAGACTTTGGCATTTGGTGCGAGATTAAGCCAATCGAGAGATTGGAATTTCTGACTTAACGTATTTCAGTCATCCTCATGATTCTCAAAACTATTGGGGTTTATTATTTTAGTGTAATAGTGTAAATATGTTAACTAAGTTAAGTAAGTAGAAAGTAAACATCACACAGATATTGTCGTAGACAAAAAGTTACAAAATACCTACCTGCTTAAATCTTTATTAGAGACATTTTTACATTTTAGGAAAATAAACATTTCGCTCGGGCATTTTTGCATGATAAACGTTATTTTTGGCCGGCGGCGGGGAGTTGTAATAAAGTTATTCCCCATTCAGAATGGAAGGCTCAAAGAACTGAACAAACACTTTCGCCCGCCTTTCGGCCGCGGTGCTAACAAGTACTTTTTGGACGATTGCGTAGGCATGCGTGCCTGCATACTGACTACGGCATTACATTAAGTTTATACGTAACGAAAATTCGTTATTTAAACAAACCTAAGACGGTCAGCACGCAGCTCAATACTAAGCTGTGGCTCAAACGCAAAATGTTATAGGCGTACATAAACTAGTAAGCAATGGCGTTTAGAGCATTTCGCCGGGGCAAGCCTGTTTGGATTCTGAGTACTAACCTGTGTAATTGCATCGTAATGCATATCTATACCTATTCTTAGAGTTTTATTCTACTAGAATTTTTAGCAATCTAAGATGGTAACGGACTAACCTGTTAGGGTATTGCAGTTATAATACATCCATACCCCTAATCGGTTCCTACACGACATCGACAGGAACGCTGAATCGCTTAGCGGCATGTCTTTGTTGGTAGGATGGTAACTAGCCACGGCCGCAGCCTTCCACCACACCAGACCACATTGCTCCCGCTAGGTCGTCAAATCTATCACTAAATACACCAGCAAGGTCCCTCTAACCCTCTCGGCGATCAGCATGCGCAGTGCGTGCACTCCGATAGTGTCGTGTCGTCGTGTCGTTAATTTCCTTCACCTTAAGTGGCTTAGGAGCGAAAGGAAATCGGCTTACCGGAGCGCTCCGACCAGCCAACTGCCACCACACTCGGCAGCGCGCGGGCTGCGACTCGTTACACTGCCGAGAGGGCTGCTACAAAGCTCTCCATTATTCAGGCCACTTCTAACTGAATTCCTATCTTTAAACGTTCGAACGTAAATTAATTAGGACCTATTTATTTACAACCTTATCTGTACCATTCTTTTTAGATAGGCGCAAGTTAATAAATTTAAGTCTGTCTGTCGTTTCATTAAAGCTGCTCTCATTAAACTTATTATGTGTTTATTATAGCGATGTTTTAACACGAAAGCATGTTTTTAAACGATATTATCAGCCTGTTTGTGTCTGAGTTAATATTGGCGTCAAATTCGGGATTTTGACTTTGAAGAAGTTGGTAATACATAGTCAAAGTATAGGAATTTAAATTCTCACTAATATTATCAAACCAACAATCTGTGTGTGTTTGGTTTTTTTTTGGTCGTTTATTTACACAGTAACTAAGCAACCAATCATCTTGATTTTTGGCATACAGTTAGTTAAAAGCAGGGGGAGTAACATAGCCTTTCTGTTCCGGAAAACAACCGATTCCCAAGGGATTAAAAAACCCGTTATAAACACGGACCAAGAATGCGGCTAGGTAATAATATTGTTAAGTACCTATTGGAAATCAAGTACAAAGCATGAAAGTTCTTATTAGAATTTATTCCTTATAGATATTGCGGACGCAGCCAAGTGTTTAATAAGGCAATGAATAAGCCGTAAACTTAATTGTTGATTGTCCGTGTAAACGCCGGCAGCCTATCTCGTGTAAAAATAGTTGAATGGCAACCAGCTGCATTTTTAATTTAGGCTGACGGACGCGCGCCTGCGAGCCGGTCGCCGACCCGCGCCAATTAGCGCCAGTTAGCGCCCACCACGCCGGCTTGGCCCGCCGACGCGACTCCACGGCGGTCCGCGGGAACGTTGGGAGAACTGTTACGCAATTAGATACTGATTTGTATGTCTTATAAGCTGTAATTGAATACAATGATTTAACATGAATTCGTCAAGCCCGTACAGAAAAAAAACTTTGCCAAAAAGATATAGTTAAAGTTGTAACATGCCTTTGCATTCTTTTAAAGTATAATAAATATTAAGCTTTTATTTAAATGTTCGGGTACATCTTTACGTATTTCGCAACGTGATGGTGATTTTTCAAAGTCAAACTGTTAACCGCTGTACTTATTGAAATAATTCTCTGTGATTTAATATCCTTGTGGCTTAACATTCCCATGCTGGGTGAGTTGTGCAATTCTCCTATAATATAATAATAAAAGAATATCAGTCAAGTTGATTGTAGAAGTATTCTTTGTATTAATTGCTTGTCGCTGTTATTTCATTCATTCTTAGCTTAAGTTTGTATGTTCATCCTAAGTTACATTATGTGTTTAGGACCTTAAATAATAAATCAAGTGTAGATACATTTACAAGCATAGTAACATTACAATTTACTTGTTAAATTTTAGCATAATTAAGTATCTACATTGTTGTCTATCAAAAAATAACTTGACTGCCACCTGCCTAGAAGCCTGTAGAAATTAGTAGGTGCCCCTCCTGCCTTTGCTTTCTAGAAACCAGAACTGGCAGTCCTTGGCCATACCCGTGCTAGTCATAATAATTAAGGCCCTATTATATGGATATTTCAGGAACTACGGAGGGATATGAAGTTGCCTTGCCTTTAGACTACCTGTTAGCAGACATAATTACATCTGCAGCGGCCCAGCACTGAAACCTCTGACTTCCTGGAACTTGATGCTGGCCTACCACAAAAGGAGAGTGCGGTACCGAAATACAGTCGAGCTTAGACTGGCCTAGACCTACGCCTTGTATTTCATACTATTACATAGTTTCAAATATACTTGATCTTTAAAATTTTGCCGGTATTCTTTAATTTACCTTTAAGATTAAAGAAAACCGTGACAAAGTACCACATTTAAGAATCTGCTTTAAGCTATACTTCGTCATTAACTCATTTCCAGCCCACTACAAGATATTTGTCTCGGAGGCCGGAGAAGAGACACAGGTCTCCTCTCAGAGCGACAAAGGGTTAAGGCCGTACTCTACAAATATTATACTAGAGCTCTGCACTTACGACTATTGATACCTGAACATTTTATATACTAGAATCTTCATAAGAACTTATTATCAAAGTGCATGAATTTTAAGAGTTGGTCGTTTTGATTCTGAAAAGTTCATGAAAACTAAATCGCTAAACCACGCTTATTAATTAGAGGGTATAAAACTGGTGTCAAAGCTCCAAGACACTGAGCCGTTATATATTTAGTGTTAAACCAAATCTTTTCGTACAAGGACATGTGTGACATTTCATCATATCATCGTATCACTCACAGAATTCACTTGTCCAAAATTCTGTGCTATCACTAAGTCATATTAAATGCGATACAAATAACTTATAGTAGATTATATTAAATATATATATATCTATATATTTACATATATTTTTGTGTTACGTTTATATCATATTTATTTCACCCCCTACCTCTAATTTATGTTTTTTCCTTTTAAGCCTTTGATTGTCTGCAAGAAGTTGCCTGGTACGTAGCGATAAGGTTACCAAATTGTTTTGCTCTATGTTTTGTATGTTTATATCTCTGTTGCTTTTTTTTTATTCATTCATTCATTCATTCATATTATCAGTAACGAGATTATCGTTTCATTTGAAACCTCCATCACACATAGAGTGTTAAGAGAAGTAACTATAGTTTAACGCGTTAAAAAATATTTAACCGCGATGGTGAGTATGTATAGCTTGGGTGCAGTAACCTTATGTAAGTTTCCATGGAACTGACCTCTCATTTTCGTTGGCGTTCATCTGTCATAACTCCATACAAATTTTACAGATTGACTCCAAAGTTAAGTTTGTTAACTTGATAAGTTACCTTTGGGAGCGCGCGAACCGGCGCGGAAAGAACTTAGTAACTAACACACAATCAAAACCTCTGAATTTATCGCCAGCTTCATCTCGGTGTTATTTACTTTAAGATCCGTTGGTAGATTCGTTAAAAGATGCAATATCCGTACGTATCAAGAGATTTCGGATTGCAAAGTGTGAAGCCTAGCGGGTGGGACCTCGGCTTTATTTTCGAGGGGTAATATTGAATGCCAGACGTTAGAGGAATCCAACTTTTTATGTTACGTGCGTTCTACGAATGAAATATCACTCGCTTGTTCGGTGAAAACATCGTAAAGACACCCACAAGCATGTGAAGTCCATTAATTCGCTTGGCCAGCGTGGTCCACTACGGCCTACACCCTTCTGATTCTGAGAGGAGACCCACGGGTCTCCCTCCCTCCTCTAAGAATGAGACGCCAGGGCTCGCCTTGTAGCCGGTAATAAACTCAAATTCTATATTCTCAAATTATATACAATTTTAAGTGTTTAAGTTAAGAAGATATTCAAACTAAAATATAGCTAATTATGCTTTTATCGGCTTTTTATATTATGTTAAACGAAGTGGGGTTCTTCAAAGTGTTAAAAAGATACGTATCGTAAAGCAGAGTTATTTTTGCATTTTAATTTGTATGCTAGGTGGTGTTTGTATATTAAGTTGATACTCACAGCTTAATCGCGTAACTTGATACAAGCAAGTTCGATTCACAGCGAATGGATGGTATTCAAAATATATTCGGGGAACAACCAATTAGGATCATGACATTCATCCCTTTATTTGGCCCAATTATTCAGTGTAAGGTCTAATTAATCGCTATCAGTAAGTAACATGTATGATGAGTAAAAGAACAGTCGAGATATAAATGTTTAAAAGCAATATTTAGTTTCATCATTGTAATCACGAGGTGAGTGAAGAAGCAATACGGATTGCTGCTGTAAAATATAAAATCAAAATCGATAATAAGCCTATAAACATTCCACTGCTGGACTAAAGGTGTATCCCAACGGGGAAGAATTGCCCATAATCACTACGCTGCGCGTATTAGCACAGAGGACGCTGCCCTTCCCAGTTATATTCGCTTACTTGCCTCATGCGCCACCCGCGCGGGGTTTTAGGTTTGACGACCACTGTATTCCGATCTGCCATGAACACACAGTATGAACGAATTTATGTTAGAATGCATGTTAGTTGTACAATATAGAGAAAATAGCCAAAAATACAATACAATAGAACCTTAAGGTAAAAGGCACAATTTCACAGCCTTACTATCGCTAAAGGGAAAAAGCAATGGCGGTACGCTGCAGTCACATTGCTGTAAAGTGTCCTTGTATTATGACTAACTAAAATGTTGAAATTCAAAATCATTTAGTACGATCCTGATCTTAATTTCCATTCTACGGTTTATACAGAAAGCAGTTACGTAGTTGCACCGTGCAGTTAGCACCAGCTCTATGAACAATATTTGTCTGCAAGCTTCCATAGCGGTGGCGCTCAGTTCCCAGTTCATGTGTAGGTAGTTCATTGAGAGCATTCTTATGGTTGTTCGTTAATTGGCTGTAATGGCAGCAATGAATCCAGCGCAGCTCGACCCGCGCCATGTTAATTGGTTGGGCTTACTCATCTAGTAGCGCGCTTGTACACGGGTACAGTCCAGTGTGTAGTATAGTGTAGTGTGCGCAATGGTGTGCGCCGGGGCTATGCCAGCTTTATGAGGCTGAGGTTCACATTCCACCTGCCCGTTGATGTCATACCACCTATTGAGATAAAATTTACCTTTAGTTCCCTTACAGCGCGAGGTCTTCGTTTAGGGCGAAACGCTAGTTACATTAGCGCTAAAACTACTCGGGTATACATTGACCCAAGCAAGTGTGAATAACTATTATTCAAACATTTAATTACCAATCTCGATAGTTTAAGTTGTTAGAAAATTGCACGTTTTGGTCCGAGTGCTGGGAAGCTTTGGCAGGTTACCAGTCTGCGGACAAACACAGACAAGGTGAGTTCGAAGTCGAGTTCGGGTCACACCTCCAGCTCGAAGCACTTCGCACACACCAGCGAATCCCAGGTGAACTTGCCGTCACTCGCGTGGCTTAAGAATACCAATACAGTCAAAAGAGTCATTGATCCTTGCTATATATATATAGTTCTAGTTATTACAAGTAATATTTATCAACCATACGAGGGGGGTAATTCGTGATAAATGTTATTTACCCTCGTTGAGACGTTGTTTGCGCCACATCAACACATTAACACGGACTGTCAATACGAGGGATCGCTAGCCGATCACGCTATGTGGACCCGCGCAAGCGTCATTAATGGCATCGAGTCGAGTCGTCGACGCGTCGCGCGTGGTTAAACTTCAATCTCTCTTAAGATCAGTATTAAGATTTTGACCTTTCAAACCTCAACTGTATCATAGACCTTACCCTTGTTCGAGAACGTGGGGACAGGGCTTGAATAATACTCGTTTTCACGTTTTTAAATTTCGTCTATAATCAGGCGTTTCCTTTTACAAATACTTGTTATCAATGATTGTTTGACAACGCAATGCCTCTACTTATATACGGATCACATATCGTTTACAATGTTAAACAGAACGAACTAATAATAATATTTTACGATATTAGTTTCCGGCATGGTATTTCATAAACAATATAGGTAGGTAATATTTTGAAAAACATTCAATAATTATAATTATTACTATTTAAGCAATTCTATGCTATGAATCTTGTACCTTGTATCTGGTAGTGACGTAACAACATGTTATATGGCATAGCGGCAACTGCAGCAACAGCAGGCGGCAACCGCTAACACCTTGCTCACTGCGGGACAGCACACGCATGTGAAACCAATTGGCTGAGCAGTACGATGTGACAACCAGCCGCGCAACTCGCAAGTACAACTTAGCAGTGATATGTACGAGTACATGGACAACCTAGAAGGACTACGTTGGGCTTTTTTTTTATTCAAATTCTTATATAAACGAAGGTAAGAAAAGGAACATAAAAAATGTGTTTAAATAGGCCATTAGGGAATATTTTTCTTTCGATGCTTTTCGCTGGAATCTCAAAATGAACTTCGCGCACTTGGGAGCGGCAGGAGGCGCGACGCGGCAATGACAAACCAAACACCTCGTAACTCTCACGAGACGTCGGAACTGCTCTGAGTCACTTCCCGCCCCGCCCTCCGCCCTCCGGCCGCGCGCCCGGGCGCGCACACTTGCAGGAAGTGTTACAGGTACAACTTATAGCGCTTCCACTTGGTGGATATAAGTAGTAGACGTACTCAGGAAACTAACACTATACAGAAAAGTAATTCATCAACTTTAAAGAAAACATTTTTAGATTGCTGCCAAGTAAAATGTAGAAAATTACTCGGTAGGTGTTTTCCTTGCTATGTTGTAAAAAATATTTATTTCGTGCTTTTAAGTTTTTTGACAAAGTCAGTATTTTTTTTTGCCAACAAAATTTTTTTTTTTTCATTCACTAGACACCATTTTTGTATAGAATGCATTATAGTCATTCAAATCGTGTAAAGGATAACCTTGATAGCATCATTGACAAGATTAACCAACATACAAATCAAAAGGAAAATCTCCTGCTCTTTAAAATAAGTTTCTACTAAAAAGTTCCAAATATATCATATACTAGCCGACCCGCGCAACTTTGTCTGCACCGAATCGGTTATTAGAGGGAATCGGTTTTTATTATCTTAAAAATACCTAGAAAAGAATTGCAGCTCTATCTACCAGGTCCATATATACCAGTCTAAGCGATAGGTTCCGTTTGAATAATTTAAGAAGGAATTTGCAGGTATATAATCAAAATCAATATTTATAAAACTATTTATTTGGATAAGGATTAATATCTTGATAGGAATGTCAACATCTTACGATTATACCCGTGTTTTGAAAGAAAAAAAAATTGGTTGCCTGTAAAGTCGGTATACGGGCGAAAGTTTTACGTGACAACGACTTTGAGTGGTAAAATAATTTTAATGTGAATATTCATTCGTATAGTAGGAAGAAGGATGAAATAATAGTAACAATTTAAAACATTTATTTATACAAAGAATTATATTTAAAACATTAATTTATACAAAGAATCTCGCACTGAATTTCATATTAACAAAATTTTATTTTTACCTTTACACATACATACGTATTTATATACAAATATACATACAATAACTTGCAATACATTTGCGTACAATGAAACAGCGTTTACTACAAAGGGACGCGTGCCTTTCACTTTTTATGTCTGTCTCTCTCGCTCTTAGGCGGGCTAACCATGCCCGAGTGGAAGGGACGCGTGCCTCTCACTCGCTCTCATTGTGAGCGCATAACGTGAGCGGAGCGTAACGCAGTTTCTTGAAGTGTCACCCGGCAAACCAATTTATAAGACGTTGTCACGTCAAAATTATAAAAAGCAGTTATTGTGACTTAACCATAGCAGTTAGACATATAGCATCGCAGATTCTTTTGTAGATAATCATGATTACTTTAAACATGTAGTACATTATTTTTATGTATCATCAATCATTTTCGAGGCGTATGCAAGTAAAGCTCCAAGTCGGTATAACATCTTTTACAAACATCGTTATATTTTAGCCAATTTACAGAAAAACATAGTAAAATATACACTAAAACCATCCATCCATACTTACATCCATCGCATTTATAATATCAGTAGGATGGTACGCATGCATTAGATCGTTGTACCATATGCCTTATGACTTGCTAGTATCTGTGAAGAGTTATGTTTTTTTATCTCCGACAATATTTATCAGATCTTCATTTAAATTAGACAATTCATGCTTGTTAGTATGCACTTTCAAATAAATAAAAGAATTATTAAAATCGGTTCAAATTTAACGGAGCTATGAAGTAAAATTAATAAAAAATTTCATCCCGTTTCCCGGAGGAAACTTATCGGGATAAAAAGTATCCTATATGTTGACCCGGAACACCAGCTATCATTATACCAAATTTTATTTAAATCCGTTCAGTAGTTTTCACGTGATGCCCGGACAGACAGAAGACAGCCAGACAAAAATTAAATAAACATCTGTTTTGGACTCCCCCGAAAAAAAATTTTAGAATATTTTCAGAACAAAGTTTTGTTATAAGTATAAATATAGATTACCTGCGTTATGATTTTCCCACGCGTCGTCGAGTCACCGACTGCCGCGAGCAGACGCGTCGTATATACAAGACAAGTATTTCGGACATCAGCAAACATTACAGTACATGCGTACTTTTATTACTTACTCCGTGAACGCGTTATGAAGTTTCATCTCACATGTCTAAAATACCAACTCACGTAATACATTTCTAAAAGACAAGTATATTAAGGTAGTAATTTATGCTCTTTTAACAACGCTTTATAAATATGCGATAGTTTTTAAAAGCTCGTACATTTTATTACATTTAAACATTTATATACTGTGAGACACTTTATGAGAGTGAACGAGGCAGATATAACGATTGACACGAGTAGGAATTAATCAAGTTCATATCCACGTTCTCCACCACAATATCTCACGTGATCGAGGAGTAGGTACTGGCAACTGATGCTAGTAACAGAGCAGTAGCAATTCTAAGAGATTGATGGTAATGAAACATAGCTTTGCATTTTACTAGCTCCAAACTGCTCATCTCCATATAGATCGTGTAATTTGAGACCGGCAGTTGTACACTCATCGCTTAACACGGGTCGCCACTCGCCAACAACAAGCCAAGGTCGACAGCTGTTAAATAGTGGATTGATGAGATGAAATGAGATCACTTACAGGAACTTTATAGAATGCCTTTAGAACAATAACTCTTGGAGAGTATTAAGCACAGTCAATCGATGATAATTAATGATTTAGTTGTTCAGAAGTTTAGAAATTACGTGTCACCTTTGTAAGAGCTGCAGGCAGGAGAGAATGAAAAGCAAAACGTCATAGATAATATTATATTATTAAATTAAAAACTTGAATATTTTAACAACAACATAAGTTGAATGAAATAATGAAATCAAATTGGTAATGAAGTCCGAATCCTCCGACATATCCCGTAATGAGCCGCAAGCGTCGACAGCGGACTAAATGAATTTGTAATTTCATTTACAGCTCACAAACATCCAGCTCGACACAGCGGACACTATTACAATGCCATTCAGTATGACTTCTATTACAATTTGTTTCTAAACACAACTATGAGACTCCGTGGCTCATAAATGTTTCTATGGGGAAGCGTAACAAGCGTCGAAACCGATCAGGGGTATTGATTTACATAACTGCCATACTCCCTAACAGGTCAGCCCGCTACCATCTTAGACTGAATCATCGCTGCCACCGAGTGAGATTGCAGACAAGGACTAACTTATAGAGGAATACAAATAAACATGTGCGGCAAGCTTTGGGGACGCCCGATAGAAGTGTAAGCTAAATCAATGAACATACATATACAGTTAACATATAGCTCATGGGAAGCGTGCGGTGACGATGACGTGAGTTTCGTATTTTTGTTCACCCAAACAGTGTTCAAACGGACTAAAAAAGTTTCCACTTAAAAAAAATTTAAACACACAAAAAAACCGCCATACCTCTCCCAAGATCGTTCGCTTTTATCGTTGATCATCAGGTAAGTAAATCACAGCGTACTATATATACGTACATTATAACAGCCTCAAATTCCGCGCAATTGCTTACAGCGGGACCCGCAGAAGCTGAACACACCTAGCTAGAACAAATGAACGCGCGTCAGATTGTTGACATCTGAGCACGTCACACACAACTGTACGACATAAGTAACTGCTCGCATACAGATCGATCTTCGAGTGGGTTGGAGCTTCAGTAATAACTTTCCAGGCCATTAGGTTATTAGTTTATTGCCTACTTGTGGCTTGGATGTGGCAGAATAATAAATGATACCTGAATTTACATTCCTACTTTTATTAGAAAACAAAGTAAATTATGTATGCGTCAAGTCGTTTTATTCAAGGTTTTATCCGCCAAAATCGAGAATAAAATGGGTTCTATGACCGAGCTACACATTGTCCTTTCCACTTTGATTGCGCAAATGAAACCCAGTCAAAGCTTAAAGAGCTTTTTTATGTTGTAAATTTGCTAAACATAAAAAAACTTACTATAAGTCATGTATTCTGCTATCTGCTGAGTTTCTTGCCGGCTTCTTCTCGGTAGAATCTGCCTTCCGAACCGGTGGTAGAATCACTACAAACAGACAGACTTGACGTTTCAAAAGTGCTTATATTAGGCCTACTTGAAATAAATAAATTTTGAATTTTGAATTTTTGAATTTTGTATTCCTAGTAAAATTCTTGTATGAATTCAATGATGACATCGTGGTATAATATTAAGTTTCTGACTTAAAACTTATATTTGGAATGGTAACCCAGTATCCCATATTTAAACTCCATCAAACTTATGAATATGAGTGAATACAATTTTGCGTCCGACCTAATATTACTTTTATTTTCGCAATACGAATATTTTCTATTTAATTAGATTATCTCTGGTAACTTATATTATCTTCGATTTCTAGATTGACAACTTGTCCAAACAACAGGTCGAAAAGACCAATCCTGTACAGCTTCTTCTTAGGACACAAGTGTGCACAAGAACCAAGATGAGAACTACCAAAATATCGGCTAAGTTTAAATCAAGTTTCTTGAGCCCCCTTTAATATTTACTTTCACTTTAAAAGCGGAGCGGCGGCGTCTTAGTAATAGGACCCGTTTTATCCTTTGGGTACGGAACCCTAAAATTGCTAATAAACTGGCGTTTTGTTTCCTTGTATGATTCAATTAATCTATAGTCAAAAAAGTATCTTGATATCAAAAGTACGCAAAGCAGTGCAGGAACTAACGCGCCGGGTTACAAACAAAATAAACAAGTACGAAGCGAGTGCGCATCTTCACAGTTCAGACGCCTACTTCCTTTTGCTTTCGGCACTTCTGGAGCTATTTTAATCCTTACCGATGTCCCGATGGATCCCTGACTCCCGCCTGCTTACAATCATACTAAGGACTTTTTGTTTCAGGGCTTTTTGTCCTGCCGCCTTCCTGCACACGCCACAATATTTTAGTGTCGCATTACTTTTGTACTACGGTGTAACTTGCAGACACCCCTACTGGCGATAGAGACTCGAGCTGTATGTTAGGCCAGTAGAATGTGTATGTACGTGATTTTTTGTTAAAGATAATTACTGCTGTATGCAAGATAGAAGAAGCATGAAGCTGCACTGCAGTTACAAAAGTGCTAGGACACAAAATCATCCGACTTCTTGGACTATCTTTTCGACATTTAATTATAAATTCTAGTTTAATTAACTACAAAGCAGAATGATAATAGTGCTAATAGTGCGGATACCCAGTTAGTCCGACCGATATACGTTAAACAGCGGCCAAGGTGAGCAGACCTTTTCAAGCGAGCCCCAGTCGCGTCACACAAGAGGCAGTGGAGTTAGGAAAAGTTGTACCATATCTACAAGTGAGACCAATCTTCGTAACTCTATCATCACGGCTAGGCGAGCTGCTGTTATTTGTGATTCTTGTCTTCAATTGATTGACGCCATTTGAATGCTCTCCATCAATTATCTTGGTCTAAAATGAATACATTTAGGAAAACGTCCCGTTCGACGGCCCAGGACGGACCGCTGGATTGATGAAGCCTGCAAAGACAAATACGCTCTTCGAAAAGTTGCAATTTCTGGTGCCGGAAGCCAAGATTCTTTGATGACACTCCATTGTAGATTGCTAATTGTAGTAGTTAGTGGTCCATACGGAAGGCCGTCGAGAGTGGCCGCGACGCGCTGCTTGGTGAATGTTGTCGCTCCAAAGTAAAGTATCAAGCGACCGTCCTATTGCTAGTGTGGTCGTCCAGTCGCCGCTCGATGCACTTATTAACGAGGCACATCTATAATTGCGTCGTCAGCGCGACATTACGAGCACGTGTCGCGCTGAAACGCGCTATGTTATGATTTCAGATGAAATTGGAATCGCCATCCGCGCCCGTCAGCCCATACGTGCCTTTAATTTGTTTACGAGAGAGCGTGACAAGAAAGATAAAACGCTAAACAGTGACTCCGTGCTTTCATATGCAGGACTTTTTATAATTCGACGCGTATTTTTAATTTCGCTACTACTTTTTAATTTTCATGATTTTCCTTTATATTTATATAAGCAGTTGACGGCGACTTCGTCTCGTGTTCGTTTAAAAAACAGGTGTATTTTTTAAAAATAACTTTTTCAATAATATTATGTTAAGGTGTAGTACTTAAATTGTGTAAACTCGCGATAACTTTTAGAATAAATGTCCGATTGAAATAAATTAAAAAGTATTTTACTGCTGCATAAATAGCCTTTATGTTAAAACTATTATTTTGAATAAGAATTAATATAATACTATGCGATACTAATAATAATAATAATAAAATTTCTTATATCACAATTCCACATTAAAAAAAATTCCTTATAGTCTAACTGAGCCCCCCTTATAGCGCGTGTGCACACCTATCCCTAGACCATTGAGTTACTGAAGAGTGAAACATAAAACAGAAGCCGCATTTCCGAGAGAAATAAAAGCCTATTAAATATCTTATAACATCTCATCAGCACAGGGCTTCCCCGCGGAAGTTCAGCCTCACACTTGTGATCTTTAAGATTACAAACGATTACTGAGATCGAAAAACAGTAAACAGTATGTTGCAGTCTTCAAGTTGTTGACAGAGGTTGCATATGAGGCTCGCGGGTCGCACTGCTCATCATCAGTACGCACTCATTTCCTTGGGGCTGTCGAAGCTAAGTAAATATCGACCGGCGGGCGGAGGTCACGGCGCCTGCAGCCCGCGACGCCACGCGGCTACAAAAACTTTCATTAGGCCGATTCTAGCAAATAAAATGTAATAAAAGCAGGTTGCCGCCAGCCCTCGCCCGAGTGGTCCCCGCGCCCGCGGCCGCGCGCCGCTGAACGTACAGCTTCACTTACTGCCACTAAATAGGTCTGAAAGCCCGAAGCTCCAGCGGTCCCAATTAAAATTCGGTGGTTTAATTGTATCAAATTAAATCACCCTTTAGCTCGTTACTGAATGAGGGAAACGAACGCGTTACAGACACACAGGCTGATGACACGGATTTGTAACGATAAACGTTTCATTCGTTTTCCGCAGTATAGAAGTATTTCTTTATATGAGGGAAAGAAGAGCTTAGACAAATAAAGTTGGTTTAGCATTGTCGTTAGAGTCGCTGAATTTCTCAGGATGTTTTTTTCACTCTAAAGCATATGATGAATCGTAAACCCCACCCATTCCTTCCATTCTGGTCTATGAGAAACGAATAACCTGCCAATTATCTGATTCTTTTCAAATACTTACCGTCACCATTACTTATCAGGGTGTTCTCCGGCACATTATCATCATAATCTTTACTCTGTTTACGTCCCACGGCAGGACAAAATTCTAATCTCACAAGAGAGAGTTTTTGGAGCATACCGCTCCAATGGAAATTGTTGGACCTTTTACGATAACTGTCACATGAGCCTAGGATGCGTAGTATTTCCCAGAATACTGCGAGCAAACATACAAAATTACATACAAACTATCTTTCTCGCTAGGTAAAACTAAATAGATCATTACACAACTACCCATCAGTTTTAATAATGCAAAAAATGAAGCGTATATTACCAGTGCACATCTACGCTGCGATTTCTTCAAAAACATATTAGCTATTAAATTCACTAAGAAGTAAATATCGTTCTCTTGCGGTAAAATGCGTTGTCACTAAATATAAAAGCAGTGCAAAGTTATTTCATTCGTGTAATTCGGTTGTGAACGAACCCTTGCCATAACGAGCCACGTAACCCGTGCCAATATTTATACATTTACGCAACCGCTCAGTTCAACTTGTCGCAATTCATTCTTATTAAAACCATACTTATTCAGGTCAGAGCGCGATCAGCGCGACTCACGGCTACTTCCACGACTACGACGAAGCAAAAAACAGTGATCTATTTAATAGTCCATGAGTGTTTCATCCTCATCATTTATCATCATATCAACCCATTACCAGCCCATACAGTACACTGGTTTCCTCCCACAATGAGAAGGGAGTTAAGGCTATAATCCACCACGCTGATCCAGTGCGGATTGGTGGACTTGAGTGTATAAATTACATTAAATAAACATAAAGTTCAGCAATGTGCTGCAGCCACAAGTCACAAGTTAGAAATTTCAAGACACCATGCTCGCTAACTAAACATTTGTACAAATGTAGACCTGTAAAAACAATGCATGTTAGATAAAGATTGTTCTATAACAAAGAGTGTTAGCTCTAATGCGAATTGGTCTGAATCCCATTTCGTCTCGACCGTTGGGGCTGAAGCGCCCACTCAGCATCCGTCGGAAGCGACCGCGCACGCACTTTAGAAATCACGTTGCGCAACGTGTGTTGTGTGTACATTGGGGGCCCACATCTGTACTACTTACTTCACGTATCCACGCATGCAGCAATGTATGTGACTCGCAAATAATGACTTGTCCCAAAGACAAATATTACTGGCTCACGACTGCCCTATGACTTATTCGTGGCTACCGTTGGGTCAATGTGTGTAATATACCTACTGAGGTGCTATCAGAGCAAATGGAGCGGATCCTTCAATAGCCGGCGTGCGGGCGCGGGTGGTCAGGAGCGTGTCGGCTGACGGGTAGTTCTTGCTCTCCTAATTTTCTGACTTTTTTATTTTATTGCACCTTGTAACTTTAAGCTTCTGAAGCGAACAATTCGCGAACATGTGCCAAATGGTAGGTGTACTTAGCATTTGTTAGTCTACGTAAAACTCGCTGGACACTTAAAAAAATGTACCTTCGTCTATGTTTTGCAGTGTCCGCTTGAAATATTTTGCATTTTAAAAGTTAGAAGTACCAATAATGTCATAGTTTTTTTATTTATTTTTTAATTAATTATTTATAGTAGCGTATTTGTATGTTTATATGTTTGTATATATGTATGGAATATATTTTATATTTTTGTACATATCTTTAATATGTTATGTTTAGTATATACTATGTTTTATGTTTTTTTATGTTAATTTAGTTTTAAATCCTAATATTTAATTTTGTTTGTTGTACCACCTACTTATTTCTTATAACATTTTCTTGTATGCCTTTGGTTGCCTGGAAGAGATCGCTATTTAGCGATAAAGCCGCCAAATTGTACGTTCTGCCTTATTGTGCTGTTGTATTTGTATCTCTGTAAATTTTCTCTGTGGTGTACTATAAAAGTGTATTCATTCATTCATTCATTCATTCATTCATTCATTCATAGTTGCAATGTCAGGCTATCATAATAATGTAGCATCGCTAGACGATGCTACATTATAATTATATTAATTTTGCTCTGACGTCAGTGTTTCAGTGAAAACTCAATTATTTGCGACTATCCGAGTTTATGACAAAAGGATCCTGGCACGCATCAATTCGTAGACAGCCAGCCCTGCCTGCCAGCTCCCGGTGCCGTTTTGGGCTTGTGGGTGACTGAAACGCTGCATGCCCATTGCCCGCAGCATGTTCCTCAGTATGCTATTTTTCCAGCAGCCTTATCAGTGGCACGTAGGAGGTACTCATGAAGGGTCCGCTTCGGGAGACATTCGCAGACAAAGTCGCGGTCTTCGCGGTACGGTCACGGTCACGGGAACGCTTTGCTGACCTCATCGACTGAACACTGCGAGAAGCTCCATATTATTAAAGAAAAACCTAATAATTCGAAACTTTAAACAATTTGTTAAAACGAACTTATTACAGCGAGGTTACTATACAATTATTGAATTTCTTAATGACAATGTTACTTGGCAGCTCTGCTCTCATCTTCCGCAAACTAGAAGAATGATTGTAAAATATTGATGTGTTTCTTGCTTGCTTCTGCCTTGTCGTTTCAAAAGTGCTACTTGAAATTCATGAATTTTGAATTTTGTTTTTTTATAATGTGTGATCTCGCAATCTCGTATGAATAGGTACCTATCTTCGTAATGAAGTGAGAAGGCGCAGGGCGCGAGGCGGAGCTGCGGAGGCTGGTCGCGCAGTGACTCCGAGCCCGCGAACCAATTCTGCTTCAATATTTAATTTCATTACCCGCGCGGCCGAGCGCGTGTCTCCGCCCGGGGCAATGACCTCCAAACGAAGGAGGCAGTTCAAATATTATTCTAACTCACTAGCTGTTTCCCACAGCTTCATTCGCGCGGTTATGTATTCTTTACATTTTTCAGGTTGATTCAACTGAAACTGAACGCATTGTAGTTGAATTCGAATCAAGGATGTGTCCGCCTCATCGACACACGCGGTTTTTACTATATTATGATTTCTTGAAGAGTTCCTCATTCAGGATTGGATTACGTAGAGATACCCTCAGCTCAGCTCTATCCATCGCATACTAATACGTATACATATCATACAAATACAATATCATATACTGATACAAGTCAGTCTCACTTAATATTGTTGTCCCGAGAACCTGTCTAATTTTTTAGGTCGTAAAACTATTAAATAAAATCCACAACGAAAACTATTTTAAATTTCTTAGTAAAATTACGTACAAATAGTTTGAGCGGTACGCCACCATAATGATAATACACACAGACAGCCACTCTTTAGCATGCGTAACGTTGTTATGATGGATAACATATTATTGAGGAAATTAAATATGTGTATAAAAGTGGGTGCGTTATTTGATATTTGCTTTGGGCTCGGTAATCATTCAGTACACTAAACCTACTTGGCTTATGGCCGGCAGATAGCGAGGCGATGTGCTCGTCGCTGCACAGTGGCCGTCTAACGACTTTAATATCTAAGCCAATAGTAAATGCTTATAATAAAGAAAACGCGGTATCAAGTGATAACGACGGTAGGTACCTAACAGTGCTGGTGTTCCCGAATCCTATATAATATGATAATGTGCGGCGTTTGTGTTTGTCCGTCACTTAACTATTGCTCCCGACTCGAGTAATCATGTTACGTTAGTTCCAGGATGATCATAGTCTGAGAAGAAAATCTTAATCCAAAAGTTTATCTGCTTTCGGAACCGGAAATGTATAATTTATCAGAGATAATTTTCCTTAGCCGGATAAAACGAATGTCAAGTCGCAATTTTTTATCAACGACTTGTTTATCGAGAAGTGGCGTGAGATTCCAGATTCAATTTATTCAAATTTATATATATTTTCAGCGCCACCTATACTTACATATTTAGATACGAAATTCGATTGCGAAATTCACTTATTTAGATATTACTAAAAAGGACATTTTCTTAAAAGCTTATTTAAAATTAACGTTATCTTTTTTTCATAAGTTTAAGACTTTTATTAAAAAAGTAAAATAAACTCACACTGTAGCGAAGCGTGAGTTATGATCTATTAGAATTGAACGCTGCAGAAAGCCAAGTAGCTGCGGACTGTGCATTTACGGCTTCAGTCCTCTCATCTTCGACGGACCGCGAGTCCTCGAACCTGTCAGCGGTCGGTCGTGTCCTTACGAACGCTACTTCATTCGTAGCATACAAGGCCCCTGTCGTCGGTGGACCTCCTGTTTCAACATAAGACCCGTCCAGTGGCGCGGGCTCTTGAGCGCCACCGGGCCGCGTGACTAGTCGTGCTCTGCGGATGTTTGCATCACTCGAGCCCGAACTACACTGCGGCCTAATCGCCACGGTGATGCTCGCAGTTTTACAAGCATGTCTAAGCAAATAGGTGAAATATAAATATTTGAATTAATAGTTTGGGTAAGAGTCATATCGCTTGCAACGAGTAACTAATAACTCGTTGACAGCGCGGTAGGGCCAATAAGCTGGACTTTTTAAACATTTTGAGCAATTAAAATAATAACTTTGTCCATACCAGCACCAGCCATTTGAATGTGGTTGATTTAGAAGATCTATAAATAAATAATTCCAAAAGTCTGTTGTTTGGTAAGGTTTTTTTAATGAGTATTAGCCATACTAAATATAACAGCACGTAGCACTCCAACTAAGTGCAAAACTTATAAAATAAAATCAACATCAAAATAAATTTGTTTCAAGTAGGTAGGCCTAATATTCAAACTATGGATCGAATAAAATAAATATACAAAAGGTGTCCTTGTCCACTTTTCCAGTAACAAAGGATTTTCTTGGAAAGGATAACGCGCGTAGGTGCTATACGCTGCTGCCTGCCCGAAGGCGTTATCGCTGAGTCGGTGACAGGCGATGCTGATGACTAATGCTGGACTTCAAACATTGCATCGGTCACAAATATAATATCGTTAACTCAATCAACTTCTCTATAAGGTAACGATTTAAACAGAGGCTCTTAAACCGACTTTCAAAAGAAGGAGGTCACTTTAGTCGCTTTATTCTGATACGACGCAATGCCACATGGGCTATGTCTGTAAAGTCTTATCTAACGTAAAATATAAACATTGGTATGTTTCGTTTCCATAAGTACAAGACACAGTAGCTGCGCGTTGTTTCATAGGTCAATAATTTAATTCCATCGATGGAGTAGGTAACATTGGTCCATGTTGAATCTGTGCGTATCGTTTGTGGTTACTCCCGTGAAAGCAGCCTTTGATCTAACTTGACCGCTCCTGGTATCTTGTTTTATTTCTCCGAGAATCTTCACGAATTCAACTTAACCTGGCATAGTAATCTTCAAGTCCTTACGTGTTAACAATTTTATACTCCCCAAAGATTCATCTTGCAGTAAAGAAGCGAATGCCACTGGATCCGCGCGCTTCGCAGATTGCGGATGCTGAGAGGCGTGGGAACGCCGCGAGGGCGAGACGGTTTTCGGTTCTCGCAACTCGTCTGCCATCTGCCAGAGCTGTTTGCACATTCGCCAACCTGTCCGTATGTACCTGGGCTGGACAGATGTGCCGAAAAGCTGGCTGTCGACAGGGACCGATATGTACTTTACTTTACTCTAAGTCAATATGCTCTTGAGATTTCAACTCTTCAAAACCAGAGGTAATATTTTAGTCACATTTTTTTTTTCGATGTAATTCTGTATCCTCTACACTTAAAGCATAAATGTGCGTATAGTCTATTCTTGACTGTGCTTCTTGGCTTTCAAGTTAAAAGAATCGAGGCCCAGGCTTATAATTAATAATATTAAATAATTTAAATCGCGTTCCAATACGTGACTTTATGAAGGTAAGTACAGCTGCCCCAATGTCCATACAACTTGCTGTATCATATTAGCTGCTGCCCGCGTTCTTCTTCCGCGATTATTACGGTTTTTTTTTAATTTCGTGGGAATGATTGGTTGTATAGTTAGGGTGTGAAGGAAGGACAAACAACCAAGCACACTTTTGCGTTTATAGGAATAGTTTGGATAGTAAGCATCGACGACAGAGTTGTGCCGAATAGCAAAAGAAATAACAGCTTGGTGTCGCCAAATCCAAAAAAGTCAACGACATGTTTATTTACATGGAAATAGAGGTTGGTGCATCTGTAGTTGCCGTGTAGCCCGCGCGCCCCGCTCCGGCGAACAGCTGACCCGCGCAAACGTGTTACAACCTGCGAGGCATTTGTTTTCTCTCAGCCTTCGCAGAACAAAGGGTACAACATTTTTTAATCGAACACTAGGCATCAAATAACTTTTGATAATATATAATATCGTTCAAAATTATAATTGTCGAGGTTGTCGAGTGTCTTGAGTCGCCCTCGGTAATAAAAGGGGAAATTTTGAATATCTTAATACCGGAGACGCCGAGGAAGGGTTGGTGAGAGCCATAAATTAACAGGGCTATCTTCCCCTCCGCTCAGCGACGTGATAAAGGTTTGGCAAAAATTGTAAATGCCGCAGGTCACGCGAATCTTACTAACTGGCCACCTCTTTCGCACCTTACACTACAGTACAAAAATTTATTAATGCAAAATAAAGTTGTACTTATATACTTCTATACTAAATTTACAGTTGCGAAACCTTTACTGCATAGAATCTGGAGTCAGCAGAAGTGAAGCAGTGCATCGATGCCACACCACCCTGCACTGATTGAAGATTATTTTTGAACAGACTAAAGAACCATTATCAACGAATATTTGTTATTGTCTCTATATATAGGGACTTTGGTTCGACTGTTTCCTTCCGAAACTTCATATTATGCTATCAGCGGAGTCGCTGACTTGGGATGATAGCGTTCGATGCGTAGAATGTTTAGTGAAGTCATAACAAATAGAATATGCAAGATATTAAAGTTCCTATTAATCATCTTTACCTGGTACCTTTAATTTGGTCATCTCTATATTACGAAGGAACGGTAAACACCAACCACAATCTGATAAAAACTGATCCGCTGAACTAACAGTTTCCTGATTTGTGCTGTCGCTATTCCCAAAATACAAAACATACAGTTGACCTGTTAGCATTACTACGCGTTAAACGCAGACTGAGAAAGACGACATCGAGGGAGCAGGCTGGTATTTTCGAATTTTGCGTAACACTATGATATTCGTTTGTGCGTCTTTTTACATACAATAATTAAAATTGAGTATTTGGAGTGGTTGAAAATTGTGTCTATAGAACATAGCGAGAAATTGATGAACTATTAATAGAGTAAGTGCCTAGTTAATGTTATCCGCTACTTTACAAAATTTACTTGCGTATTATTGAGGTGGTTGAGGTCTGTCCCCACTTTTTCTTCTTCTCTGTACGAGTAGTCAGTGTCTCCAGCCTTCTGTAGGCTGTGGGGCTGTGGGGCGGTGGGGCAGTCGACACGCTGAAACTAGTTGGTGATTCCATCTGCAGCTGAGCAACTAGCCACTAGTTGATTGCATTAACTAACTAAGATAACTACTCGTGACCTACCTAATGTCTTCCATATTTTTAATGTAGTTAAGTGTTGTTTCTGGCCAGGCTCCGCCTCGTGTTTCTCGTGTCGTCTACACATTGCGACAGACCTACTTCCCTCTTTCCTGTGTTGTCTGCGGCCCACTCGAGCGGCATTTCGTCATGCTCTGCCCTCTTGACTCTCGAACTGCCCACTCGTCTGCGTTCAGTGAATGCGAGGCTGCCACCTGCGCGTACTCCAGCCCCGTCCTGGTGCGTGTTCCCCGCGCAGACACGCAGCCCACTCGCGGCCCATTCAGCGCTCGCCCACGAAAGCTCGTCCTCGCAGACGCGAAGCGAACTTTACAACTCATTCATAGCGCGCGAGATACTCGTAGCTCCACTTACGAAGCCAATTGTCTGTACGAAATTCTGACCGTTTCGATAAAGTGAGCTAACCCGAAACCTTTGTTTGCGTAGCACGCAGGTTTCGAATATAATCGCGGCGATGCAATTTGCCTTTCACAAAAGTGCACGAGGAGCAGCCTACTCACGATACGAGAGCAAGTTTATAGGGCAAGCTGCGGGCAGGTCTGCCCCGCCCCGCACCGCACCGCACCCCCCGCGTCGCCGAGGCCGCGTTGTGCAGTCCAGTCAGCCGTCGCGCGCCACGAGAGAAACACGTGTGACGATCCCGCTTCCCCTCCTCTCCGCTCCGTTTCGTATATGCGCGATGTTCGCCGCGAGTGACTAAAGAAGCCGATACTTGTGAAAAACTTTATAATTGGATGTGTTCAATTGAGTGTCGTGTGAATGTGGCATAAGCATAAGAAGTGCATTGTTTGGAAGTGGTTTGACGGCAACCCGAGCCGGTTCTGTGGTCGGCACGAGCGGCCTGCCACCGGTACCGCTCGCCTGTGCTTTCTAAACGTTCCTCAGAGCGACGGCTGTAGCTGAGCTCTGTATCGTCGACGGATATTCAAAGTGAACTTTTAGTCTGGCTTCCTACAGGTGAGGCTTCGACAATGTAAATCACATGACAAGAACACGTCAAAAGTTTACAACACGGCAAGAAATCCGACTTTTACCTACCTACTTCCGAAGTGTATTATCAAAATGAATAACTATTATCAAATTACTTTAACTAAATTCAATAGATATGACTTAAAGTTTGCTTAGTATATAGTAGGTAGGTACTTACTTAGTAGTTAGTCGCTTTGCCTTAATAGGTGGGTACGATCAATTCTCAGTTCCTAACTAAATTGCTAAATTTTAAATGTTGTAGGTAGATATTTATTTTTATTTATATTTTCTTTTAGATAGTAATTACTTGCTGCTAGTACATAAAGTAGATATGATAGAGATGCCTTATTGCTAAGTTATTTATTATTATTATTATTAAACTCTTTATTTGTATACCATAACATTTAAAATATATAATGAAACTAACAATGTTTATTTTAGCATCGCCGTGAATCACGCCTAGGAATAATAATAAATTTTATTTAAAAATGTTATCTTTGCTTCCAAACCAAATACACCTGATAACACTGACTTAGATTCAATAAGGCTGATGAAAGTAACTGAAGTTACAAATAATGAGGTCATTAATCTCTTACGTTATATTTATTGAATCAGTTAAAACCCTAATGTGAGCAGCAGACGAGCTCGTTACCCAGACAAATGCGACAGATTAACAAGATGCACCGCTGCAGACATGTGCTAAGCAGTGACTGAGTAAACTGGGTTACATGGTGTAATCGAAACGCCAACGTGCTTTTGTCAGCTTAATGTTTACTAACGTACAAACTAAATGCTTCATTTAAAAAAGTTATTTCACTTGCTTCACAAACAAAACTAGTATTTCAGATAGTAATCATAATAATAATAGTTAAGTGGCTCTTGGAACTTTTGTGTAGTTTGAGCAATAATAATCATAATATGTAATTGAAAAATAGATTTAAAGAGAACAACCTCCAAAATATGGTTAAAATAAGTGAATCCTGGCATTATATGGCTATACAAGGAATCTCAATCCTTATCCTACATGAAGAAACCTAGAAAATATTACGAACAGAATACACAAAAACTTAGCTGATAAGACACGAGGACCCGTGTCTCGGAATTCTTAAAGAGATTAAGTAACCTAGTTAGGTATTATATATTGAACGAATGATATTCTCCCAACGATATGAAAAAGGAAACTATAATTTTTTTTTAAAAAACCAGGTTATTCTACATAATTTTTATGCAATACTAGTTTGGACAGAATTACATTTTGGAAGCTAGCCAACATTACTACTAATTGCACTTTATCAATTACTGCCCCGGACAGTGTATTTGTATCTAATCGAACCATTGCTAGTGATTTTAGCTTGGAAATTCGTGTAAACTTTACCTCCCGCACCCCTGTAGTCTTTGAGAAAAAACTCAAGGGATGTTCGAGTATCTTAAAGAAACAGCTGACATTGTCCAACGTCTCAGCTGGTATTTATGGGGGACTTTCACGGTCGTAGAGAGGCGCATAAATTTATCTGATCACTAAATTTCTTACTATTTATATCAGTAACTAATTATGTCAGTATTACTTAAGAACCCTTCGGGTACTTCTGATCAGTGCTTGGTTAAGTCGGTATCGATTTAACTTCCTCCCGATTCTAGCGACAAACTGGTTTCTCTTTTGGTGATCCATCGAGCTGCGAACTAACCATATCGGAAATGATATGTCAAGCAATAAAGTTCTTTATACCATACGCGGAAATTTCGACAAAATTCCTCTAAGGAAACATATTTCATTCATAATATCTCAATACTTGCATTGGAGTTCATAACTTAATGACCTTACAAATTTCCAATTAAACCAACGTTCTCTCACAGGCAAAAATTCGATAATTGTGAAATTAAGTGCTGGTGGGTGATATTATATCCAATCAAATGCGATGACCTCATTTCGAAGTACTAAAGTTACATGTTATCAATATAATCTATTATCATTATTTATTCAAAGTCTGATAAATCATACAGATTTCATTGTTCCTATCAATACTGTTTTCAAGACACAAAATCTACTTTTCTATGTTAATGAATACGCAAGACATCCATTCGCTTAAAAACACGAAAGCCGCTTTAGTAATTCCTTTATAGGTTACATAATTGTAGCTTAAAACCTGACATCTCTCCTTACACCCCGAAACACCTTCTTCACCATACTGAGACTACTGATTGACAACGACGAACTGACGTTTTGAACACAAAACGTTGTTATTAAAACTAAGCCACTATGGCATCAAAAACGTTGCACTCAATTTAATTGCCTCTTATCTAAATGATAGAATTCAAAGGGTATGCGTAAAAGACACAAAGTCTAAGGGATCATCTACCTTAATGGGTGTCCCATAAGGCTAAATTTTGGGTCCCTTATTGTTTCTGGTGTATATAAATGATCTACCACACCATGTCAGGGGCACTTGTGACATTGTACTGTTTGCAGATGATACATCTCTGATTTTTAAGACTTCTTTTTAAGACTTCTAAGAAGCAAAAAAAAAACCAAGTGTTTGGAATTTATTTTGCCTAACGTAAAAAAAATTGATAGGAACATCATATTAAATGGAGAAACACTTAAAATAGAAAACTCCACTGTTTTTCTAGGAGTGACCTTAGATTGTAAGCTACAGTGGGGTACCCATATAGAAAGCCTAGCGAGTAAACTCAGCTGAGTGAAAAAACTCAGTGAAAAATTTAAACAAATAGGTATTCTTACAGTAGTTTCGCAATATATTTATAATAATATTATAGTCTCTGTGAGACAAAATATTACTCTTTATAAACAAAAAGCTGAAATTAAAAATCGACTTACCAGAAACGGACATAAATTAGTGATATCTGCATATCGTCTGCGAAAGGTGCAGAACTCCTTTGTGGAGTTGAGTGTAATGCTTTTACAACATGATTCCTAAGGAAATTCTTGACCTACCAATGCATACATTTAAAAAATGTGTAAAAACGCATCTAGTACAGCGAGTTTGCTATACATTTGATGAATTCCTCAATGACAAGGTAGATTGGAAGCAGCCAGCCTCGCTCTCATCTCCTGCAAGATAGAAAAAATATTGTAAATGTTGATGTTGGAAAAGAGCAACTACTGAGTTTCTTGCCGGCTCTTCTCGGTAGAATCTGCTTTCCAAACCGGTGGTAGAGTCACTACAAATATACATACTTGACGTTTCAAAAGTGCTTATTAAGTAGGCCTACTTGAAATAAATGAATTTGAATTTGATAAGAGATAGGTATTTAATTTTTTATTTTCAATTAATAAAAAAATACAATGTAATGTTAAATTCTTATTTTAAACTAGCTTGAGTTCCAAATAAAGCCTTGAATTAGGGGTTTGCTGCGGTCCGCGGAGGAGTTCTTTCCTCTATCTCCAATTATATCCATTAGATTTACATGAAATTTGGCCAAACCTAAACTAGTAGTATACCTACCTGTAAAGAAATTTCAATCTGTTAAAATCTTATGGATTTATTGTGTAAAATTCTCGAACGCGTTCATTAAAAGGAATTGAAGAACTGAACTGAATTTCGAGATAAAAAGTATCCTAGTACCTACCTCGTAGTAAGAACATATCGTGCAGTTTTATTTGAATTCGTTCAGTAGTTTCATCGTGATGCGCGGCCGTTATACAGACAAACAGAGACAAATTTAACAAAATTAAGCTTAATTTGCTATACTCCGCGAAAAACAGGAGAATCTGTGTGGTTTAATTTATAATTTCTTCAATCCTTATACTCCACACCAAACAGATCCTCGGCAATACACCCTCTACGTACGTTTCGCTCCGAAACCGGAGCATCATCAGGAGATGTTGACTTTACAATGAATAATTGTTAAGTGAAAAATTAAAAAATATATCATGGATTTCCGCAAAGTAACGCCTGCTTCTATACAATAGAGACAAATTTATTTGTACAAATACAGTTTTGGTTTCAGTACCAAAGCCAGCCAGCCAGCCAGAATGCCTTCCAATTTTCTTTTTAAATGTCTTCAATATACCGAATTTGACCCGTTACAGTTTTATTAAAAGTATATATAAAGCACGACAGATATGACATCGTGCTTCACTCTGGATGGAAATGTCCTTTACAATACGAGTGTTACTTAGAGCAAGCTTTTATTACAGCAATGTAAGAAATTATAACATGTCGCTTCTGTCTTCCATTCAAATGTCCGAAGTAAAAGTTTCACACTCGCCCATCTAGCCTAGGAGATTTAGAACTATGTAGTACCACGAGTGTTGCTAGATTTTTATTTGATTTTGTAATATTATTGTTGATAGCTGTAGCAGTAGTGGTAAGAGCTTCCGCCTCCCTTAACACACCGTAAGGAAACCTGCATGGCCTAGAGCTCTCCATAAAATGTATAGAGGCTTTTGAAATCTACCAATCTGCAAATGGCCAGCGTGGTGGACTACGGCTTTTTCTGAGAGGAAACCTTTTTATTACACATTAAATCGAATTAAGTTAATTCTGACAAATCATATTGAAAATTACACTATTCTTTTTAAAGCATAAATAGATTTTTAAATTAAAATGTATGTATTTAAGTAAATACCTACTAGGAATTTGACTACACTTACTTCCGAGATTGTATTCAACAATATTGTACGATCACTCTCGAATCCTAACGGATGCCCCTCATGTAATGAACACGAGGGCAGCCGTAGCAGTGCCGACCATTGATCCATAAATAACGTACTCGTAATAATATAGCGACTGTTCGGCGAAACGCGCCCCTTCTATACGAATGCCATGTGGCATCGGTTACTAAACTTGATAGCGGCAACTTTTTATTTGGAGAGTTCCTGGCAGGCAGATTTATTACATTATGGAAGCCACGATAGTCTACCTGTTTCACTCTACACATGGATGGATTAAATTATTAAACAAAAATATACATTCGTTTCATTCATTTATTTACTTGTTTTCATGTACATTAACAGATAGATATTAACTTAAGATAACCTTAAAGCAATGGTATGGATATGAGGCACTGCCAGAGCCGCTGCTTAGTAATGTTTGCTAACAATATTGTAGACGTAGAGTTTTGGTACTCGTGCATTGCAATTTGCAACCTGGTAAGTACAAATTTACGTAATTGCTAGTGTCTGATTGCGCCAGTTTGGGTTATAGATAGATGGCTACTACGTTTTTATTCACAAAGCATTTTCAGCAGCAAGTGGATTCAAATGGAAACTAGTATCATGAATAAAATGACAAATGTAATTGGTGAGAACGAAATGAATCACATACGGAATGTCGCGTATTTGTTTTCTTTATTGTTTTAATGACTTTCAATTGAAACATCGATGTTAATGCTATACATCTACCTATATATATATATACTAGATATAAAGGCTGAATTTGTACTGAAATTATTAAAATATAGTTAATTGTTTATGTAGTTCAAACAGAGACACCCTTAATTTAAACAAAAAAGGTAATTTCCTTCATTAAATTGTTAAATATGCTTACTCTGTCAGTATGAAAAATTATGTATATATTTACTTATTCAAGTAAATACAAAGTGATTCTTTAGTACATGTAAATGCTAATCTTTAAATAGATTCATCCAAGCTTATGTTCTTGGAATAAATGTAATAGATTCGGAACGGGTTGCCCGTTACTAAAGAGATGCGAAGAAAAACTTGCAAAACATCAAAGAGAATTGTTATTAAAGCCGACGCGTTTCGAGAGAATTAATATTTATAGAGCAGACAACTGGAAATAGGGTGAATGCAGCTGTTTAACTAATTAAAGGAGTATCTAGCTGGGAACATAGCTACTTAATTCAAATGGACTTAGAAAGTAATTGAAATTAGCTGCCAAGTGACAAGCAGAAAACTTTATCTTTTAGGTTCCGCTATTTCGTTCACGTTTGCGAATTGACCCAAATGTTTTCCCATTTTTCTGTTTGCATTTTATATAAACCTTTTATTTTTTGGCCTTATTACCGAAACATGATATTGAATTTTATTTTAATTATATTTGAAAATCAATTGCTCATACTACATTTGACAGATAGATTTGTACTAGCTGCGCCCTACGGTTTCCTACCGGAGCTTTTTTTCTAGCGTACTGGCAGTTTCAAAAATTCAAACACACAAAAATTCTGTGATAAAGTTGCTTATGATTTTAAGTACATATAGTAATAATCGCGATCTTAACTATCTTTCAACATATTTCTCTAATTATATATCTATTCTTGCCCCCGGAGGTTTAATCACCCACTACTCGAAAACTTCAATCACATAAACAATGCCAATCGCAAATGACCGCCCCGGGACCTACTCCAGTTTTACCTTAACTAATATACTTTTCGCCCTATCGCAAATGCCTGCACATAATGCCTCTAACTGGATGGGTGCCCGACTTTGGCGTTGGAAAGAGGATTTGATATCCACAAGTTTTAGCTCCTATCATCAATCAGAATAGTAATCCTCAAAGCAACAGTCGAAATCACATTGTTAGCGGAGTCATACGCAAGAGGTTACTCAAAAAAAAATTTACAATTTCTGTTTCATTGAATCCTAGGGGAGAAGTTCTTTTATTAAATTTGGCATCCCTGTATGTTGTACATTAATCATTAAGTGAGGGAATTACTGCAGTCTACTAAAGAGTTCTGTCCTCTATCTCCGATAATTTTAACCAGATTTTAATATAATTTATATAAAATAGAACTCATAATACAACATTTACCGTACAAAATAATTATTGAAATAGGATCACACGATGTTATGGTGTAGAATTATTAAAAACTTAAATCCATTTCCCAAGGAAACAGTGATGAATTTCGACATATAAAGTATACTATGTACTTCAATTAATTAGGTATGATGTGCAGCTGATATATAAAACAGACAGATAAATAGTAATGAAACAAAAGAGTTTTAGGTTCAGAGACAATTATACAGTGCCCCCAAAAACATCTTCAATGGACAAGAACTGAGTCCCAAGATAACAGAACTTTTGTCCTTCATCAGACCTGTTACAGTTTTATTAAAAGTATAGATGCACACACAGAATATAGACAATGGGACCAGACGAAACCCAGCAAAAGTGCAGCTGATTATAATCAAAAAGTTAAGTTTCCCAGGAAATCAGCATGAAACAGTTTAGCTGATAGATGATTTTAGTCAGCTGACTTTCGGTTCCCATTCAGTGCGCAGATACACTGACGTCACCCCGTTTCTCAACCTATTTGTATAAATTGTTTTTCATTAGGCAGGGGAAGCTTTTACACAGGTTCTGTTCAAGTTTGATTAACTTTGGTCCAGTTGTTGATACTACCTTCAACAAATAAGATACTTTCTTCAATTGATTAGAAGACAAACAGAGTACACATTTTTTTTTTCCAGAATAAAATCGTAAATACAAGCAACAGTCTAGATTGTCTTTGTAAATTGGCATATGGTTCATTGTTATGTCGGAAATTACTAGAAATTAATTCCGATTTAATAGTGTAGTTCAATAAAGTGATAAAAATTGTGATCTAAATAATAATATTCATAACTCGTCTCTACTAATATATTATTTATGAAGCTATGAGGTTCCACGTTAGAACTAACAAGAATCATCATTATCAAACCATTATCTACAGCATTATCAACTACAGGGCACTTTCTTCATAATGCTAAGGGTTAAGGACGTAGTCCAGTCACAATATTGTACCTTTGAGAACAGGTATGTAGATTAGCAACGATAGAACAAAGGGAATCACAACTGTGCAAATATGAGTATGAGTGCACTTTTTGTGTTATTATTTCATGGTCAGGCGATAGTTTATTTAGTAAAGTTTAATAGCGAGTGAGGAATTGCGTAATATTACTTTGCGGCTTAATTGCCTTATGTGAGTAATTTTAAAAAGTGGGCAAATAATTAAACTTGTTATAGTTATCAAAACTATAACTTAATTCTTAACTTGATTGAGATCAGTACATTTATTAAAATTAAGTTAAATCCTTATTTAATTAATAAGTCGTATCAAGAAATAATTAAAATTATATTTAATTCACAAAAAATTATATTTAATTCACAACCATTATGAACAATGATGACATTGTGTTTGTTGGGTATTTACGAGTAGATTTAAATACGAGTGCATTTTCGATATACTTAAGTCTTGCATGAGACTCTAGACGATTTAAAGTTACCTCACGATATCTTTGTCGTTAACTTATCAAGTTCCATTTATTGAACATTTAATTTCTTTACGATTGGAAAAGCTGATCAACTTTGTTATTCATCCTGAATTTGAAACGCTTATCCAACTACAAAATGTTACAAAGCAACTTTGTATCATTTTTATGCAACAAAAACATTTCACTAGAATTAAATACACGCCACTTGTTTAAAGGTGAGTGCCATTCTGGATTTACGGATTGTGACTTTGCTAGGGTCTTTTCGCCTTTTCGCGTCCGACGCCCAATTCGCGTCCAAATGACGGTACACTGTTTTACAACAGTGAAAAATAACAATACCGACACACCAATCTAAACAAGAGCGCTTCTATTGATGTTCGGACCTGTGACAGGTACTCACACACAAACAAAAGATCTGTGCGTGCAACCCAAATTTAATGAAAAATAAACTAATCTTGCGTGTGCAACCAACAAGTGCTGACGCGCGAATGTGTTGTTAAAAAAATAGTGAGCAGCTGTACTTTTCACGGTAAATATTTAAGGTGTTTATGTGAAATTTAGAAAACTTTGTTATCCCTAGACCTTAATTGTGAACCAGACTATAGGAATAACGATGTTTGTGCTTATATTTTTCTACTGACAGCTTTTTATAAAGTGGACGCGAACTGGTACATAAAATTTATAAAAAAATCACTTTGCGTCCGCTGTGGACGCCGATTACTCTAACTATTTCTCAGTCAGATGTTTAATTAAATACGATAACATGGGAAAAACAATTTAAACTTCCTATCAAATTTAACAACATTAACATGCATAATATGATGGCCGATTTGCGTCCATATTATTAGAAATATAAAAAAAGATAATGAATGTCAAAAATCAGACTTGGACGCACAGTTTTCCTACATTAGAAACCCTATAACATTTTGCGTCCATCTTTTTATCACACGAAAATAATAGAGTAAAATTTATATAATTTTATTTAAATATACTCTTTATAACCTACCTAACCTAAAAATATACAATTATTATACGAAAATTATTTTATGTATTTGCCAATATTTGAATTTTGTTCCATTTTTAGGGTTCCTTACCCAAAGGGTAAAAACAGGAACCTAGTACTAAGACTTCGCTGTTCGTCTGTCACCAGGCTCTAGCTCATTAATCGTGATAGTAAGACAGTTGAAATTTTCATGGATGATGTATTTCTATTGCCGCTATAACAATAAATATTAAAAAATAGAATAAAACACGGAACGCGCGAGTCCGATTCGCACTTGGCCAATTTTAAAGGCTTTGTACCGAAATGGTAAAATAGAATCCTATAAAGCCATCGACATGATATTCGAAATAATAGTGAATCTATTAATGCAGTTAGTTGGAGGAGATATCCTGAAGTGTAATTTATGTTTACTTTTATGATATCAGCAATTATTAAATAGAAAGAAAGAAAGAAAGAAAGAAAAAACGTTTATTCATGTTAAGTGTTACAAACAGTAAATCTTATAATAATAAAGTAACAACATAGTATACAACATACAATGTCTGTGTGTAACACCAGACAGAAAGGGTGTACAGCTCAGCATATGCCATGCATTGTACCTAAGTACACGCATGCCGCTGATTTTCAGCTGAGACCCGAGTGACAGCAAAATTATAATTATACTAAAAAATAAAAAAAAAAAAAAAAAAAAAACAGAAATACTGTTAATTACATAATGCAATTATATAATTAGTGTGTAAATGTTTTGATTAAAATCACAAGCTTCCCTTTTTATTTCCTATTTCCCTTCCTAATTATTTCTAAACAGGTGGACGCCAATTGGTCCACAGGCGGACGCAATCTGGATTTTGTGGACGCAAAATGGGAAAATCGCCTGTTTCAGCTATTTGTACCTGCGTAGAATAAAACATCAGATGCGTTGTCCAAAACTGTGCATTAAACTTGACAAGACTATATAGGGACTGCATTACAACCATATTTGATTAAAAACTACCGCACGGACATTTTTTTTTTCACGTTCAAACCTAACAACTCCACTAAGTGGACGCAAACAGGCGAAATGACCCTATCATAATTAAAATGTATTTTTGCGATAAAGTGATATAATCTTACATCAGCCACAACTACCTAATAGGTTTCTTCAGAGGATATCAAAAGTTTAAATATTTAACTTAAACAGAAATTTTAACAAATATATTTTTCAATACGTCAAAGTAACAACTTATAAACGGAAGACTGAATAACTTTAAACTAAGGAAGTCGACCTACTTGGGTTAACTCGCATATTTAGTATAGTTCGCACGTTAAGTCTACTAAATCAAGAAATCATTTGCAGTTCACTAAACAAAGTGCTGTCTATAAATAGCCACCTGGCTGGCCATTCACATTCGCACACTCGCCACATACTCGCAGCTCAACAGTGAATGCGTTTATGCATGCGTCCAGCGAAAGCAGTGTAACGTGGGTGCTCAACGGCTCAATATGGCGCCGCCACTCGTCCGCGGGAGCGTGGTCAGGACTCACATGGCGAACATGTGTATTTGGAAGTATTTGTATGCGTGAGCGCAGCTTTTTGTGTTTGCTGTCCCCCCCGCCCCCGAACCCGCGTCCCCGGGCTGGGCGCCGCATACCTGCGCAGTGTGCGCGCGGCGACTCACAACAACGCCTCTACGCACGGGATCAGTTCGACTGTAACATTAGTTCCAACTTTGACCATGACTCGCGATGACTATCAAGTCGTATATTCATCTATGTCTAAACCTTAAGCAAAATTTTCATGAAAAATTGTTAAATATCCTCACTTTGTCATACAAATCACAAAACATTGTTTGATCGTTGTTTTATATGTTACACCTTTTGGCTTTTACTACCAAACGATCGGCAGTGCAAGAATAAGCAGAAACTTGACTTTTGAACGTTGAACGTGCTCAAAACCATGCGCGCTGCGAGTGTTGGTTTTTGTTGATGTCAAGAAGATGATTCCGCTTGTGAGGGTCAGTACTCCAGCCCTGACATGTCAACACAGAGCAAGCCTTATCGGCGCGATAGATGCGGGCGGCCGTGCTCGCGCCACTTAGCGCCTCGACGCGAAGGTCAGGCCGATGACCGGCGCCGCTATCCGCTGACATCACCGCTTCTCCTCGTTGTAACTCGCGCAGACGTTGCGCATTGACATTACAAACAGCCATATAATTGTTAGCAACACCGCGGCTCGTTGCGCTCACCTTCTACTCAACGTCAACTAGCGACAGCGTCTGCCGTATATTAGCAATGTGTGAACAGAACCCTTAGTCTAAACAATACTTAGTCTAAAAGTCCACCAAACAGTCAAAGTAATCTCGAACCGAGCCGAGGTCCGAGTCCTCGAAGGCACCCTCGGGTCGACACAATGCGTGCACTCCGCTTCAACCTCGACAACGGAGTGAGCCCAGGCTGACAGGTACGTACAGTAAGCATGTGGACAAATAGAGTCTCGCCTCATCACGAAGCTAAAGCAAGCTTCGGTTTTCAGGGGGTTCCTGTGGGCTCTCTGACTTGCTTGCGACTGCTTAGTTATGACAAAACCTTAAATCTATAAATAATAAAATAACGGTACGAAATATAATATTTATTTAACTAAACTAAAAAGCTAACCACAAAGTCAGCCAGTGGTAACAACAAATAATTAAAATATTCCGGAGTGTGTGCTCGAGAACTGTTCGATCTAGTTCCTTCTCACTTTCTTTTCCATCGAACCACGAGGCACCGGTGACGTTCTGCACCCCTACGTGGTTGACATACCATAGGCGCGTGCGAAGCGCTTTACATCTTCGTTTCTGATTAACACCGCAAAGATCTGGAATGCCCTTCCAGCTTAAATTTTCCCCTCTACCTATAATATTAGCACCTGCAATTCAAGAGTGAACAGGCATCTTCTAGGGAAGCGCGCTTCACCTCAGGCTGCTTCATTACTTACCATCAGGTGTTTTTGCAATCAATCGCTCAAAAAATATAGAATACTTTATGACGTCAAGACCAATCTGAAATTACGGATATAACAATTTGCGTGTAACTGTTGTTCCAATATATTGGATAGAAGCAGGCGTTACTTTGCGGAAATCCATGATATATTATCAAAATTAAGCATCATAACCATCCTGAAAAATCTCATTTTGCAAAACATCTTTTAGACAGTGGACGTAACGTAACCAGTAATCATTCATACGAAATATTACATGCTTGCGACAAAGGGTTGAGACTTGATTTGAGGGAACAATTAGAAATTATTAAACATAGGAATGGGAGGTTCGAATTACTAAACGAACAAATAAACTTATCAACTTCACCTCTATTGAACATATTCAGAGGCACTAATGAGGTGGGAGGGGCTTAGATAGATTAGGTGGGGGTCAGAAAGGTATAATGCTCCGGTTTCGGAGCGAAACGTGCGTAGAGGGTATATTGCCGAAGATCTGTTTGGTGTGGGGTATAAGGATTGAAGAAATTATAAATTACACCACACAGATTCTCCTGCTTTTCGCGGAGTATAGCAAATTAAGCTTAATTTTGATAATTGTTCCAATATTATTGTTCAGTCAAGCTCTTAACTGTCATGCCATTGACATCATTTTATTATCTACAAACTTTCCTTTTAGTCCATTTTAAAAACTTCCCGCAAGATCTACGTTCTCTCGCAAACACTCACCTTCGAGATTCCTGGAATGTGGTGTGGACTGAATCGAAGACTATTAAAGGCAAATTCTATTCATCAGTTCAACCAGATATACCACGCAAACCATGGTTCTTTATGTTCCGTAATATGAATTGTTGGGTGTCGTCAACAATAAGTCGGCTGCGTATCGGTCACGCCTGCACTCCAGTACATCTCAGTAAATTGAGAATAGGGACCTCTGCATGTGTGAATGTGGTCTTGACGAAGGATCGGTCGCTCATATTTTGTTTTCCTGCCCGAAACTCCTTCATAAGCTTTACGACGTCCTTCCTCCTAATATTTCCAGTCCATTAAATGTCCATAGCTTTCTTATGATAGTTTTTAGTCGCTATGTAAAATTTGTATGTAAATATATAATGTAACAAAATTAAGCTCTAAATATATCCTATTATGATTTATAATAAAAAATGTCTTTGAATTATAACACTAAGAATACTAAGATTTATAAAAAGTATAGTGCTATGTTCATACAATGTTTACTTTTTGACAATATCCTTTGTGGATCTTCCAAGAATACGTAACATTGGTGAAATACAGCGTGCCGATTTGGCACACCTAAAAGCCAAAAAAAAAAAACAAAAGAAGGAGAAGACGAACTTTTTCTTACAATAAATATGCCTATATGGGCGAACTATAACATATACACATTGTGCAATGAATGTGAACAAGTATCGTTTCGATGCCTATATAACAATCAATTTGTCCGCGCCGCGAACATTCTTCTAAGAATTTCGTTCCTCGACATTGATCAATCTGTATTTATACATACTGACCGACTGTGCAATATACTTAATCTTAATCATTAGTCTTATTGATGTCCTCCCACCTAGTCCCTCATTTACGCAGGTTAGTCTCTCGCTGTGTATCTACATTTAAGAGAAAATGTAAATAATGCAGTGCAACATACTAGACTACATAAAATAAGTAATTCATTTAAAGGACATTGTATACAATTTCATTATAAATTACCGGCTGATAATTTGGAGATATATCTCTAAAAAAGTTCAAAGTTTTTACTATGCTAAATACTTACAGAAAAGTTGTATTATATTATAAAGGATTTCATAAACGATAAAAAAGCTTGGATGTGAATTATTGCTCTGACCTGGTTGCTTATAAAAATATTTTCAAATGACAATGTGATAGCAACAAGAACACCCGGCTAAGATTGTTGTTGGCTTCTCAGACTTGGGCGCGTTTGAAACCCTCGTAGCTTTAGTTTTAGGTATTTGTCATCATCCCACTACCGTGTACACAATTCTCATGCAATGTACGCAGCAAAAGTGCCATCTATGAGCCTCCTTGAATAAAGATATATTTTCACTTTGATATTTGATTTGCTACTCAGACGCGGTTTTACGGCCGTTATGAATGAGTTCTGAGTTTTAAGTAAATATAGTTATCATCGGCAGTAAAATATAAAAACTTGGATCGAATCGGATTATCCAATTACCAAAGGCACTTAAGTATTGTTAAAGCTCGCCACACGAATTGGGGCAAAGGGGAGAGTTAAACTCTACATTCCTCTCTGCTACGCGAGTTAGGCCTGCGTCGTGCAGTGGGGAACTTATGTGCTGTCCATGGTGATGATGAATAAGCCCACACGATCTTTGTCACCAGTCCTTGCCACTCTTGATGTGTAATAATTACTATTGTTTGAAGGGTACGCTATAAACACACAAACTTCAGTTGCCTAGCAATAATTCTTCGTCATTATGCTTTAGTTTTAGTAAAAGGGGGGATTTTTTACAGTAGTAGTAGAACTTATTGTGACAGAGCTCGCCTGGGGAAGTACTACCGCCGTGCTTATTCCTGCCGCTAAGCAGTATTGTTGCAATACTGTTTCGGGGTGAAGGGTAATGTTGCCGATGTAATTACAAGCACATGAGGCTTAACACCTACGCCACAGGTTCATTGACACGGGGCGGACTTTGTAGGACTTGCTCTTTGCTTGCCCTGCAAAGTGTTGCTCAGTTCATAGGCAATGGGTTTTAATTTACCGTCAGGTGGTCCATCTGCTTGGTCAATCAACATATAGTTTTAAAAAAAATCTCATCAATCGGCATTCTGAAAGAAACAATGCGATCTGACAAACCGATTTTATAGAAATGATGCTTTTATAGAAATAAAAAACAGTTCCCGCGGGAGTTTTCAGTTATATTGTAATACCGTTTATAATAAATGTACCGTATATGTAATGTGTGTTTTGCTACTAACATTCCGACCAGCATGAAAAACCCTTTTTTTTTTTTTTTATACAGAGAAAATGCCTGACGCATTCCACTCCGTTGGGGGAAACGGAGTAGTTATGTGGGACTTGCACCCACTAAAAACTCTGTGTGTCCCTCTGTGAGCCCTATAAGTGAGAGCACGGGGTTCACTTGCGTATTCACCGCACTCAGCATGATAAACACTGTGAATGACGTTACCAATCACAATTCTCTTTAAACTATGTTAGCCGGTGTTGGGGTTTCGGTCATTAGCTTGATATTTTTTATAACTGTCACGTGTCTTATCTGAGCGAAGGGAAGGGGTGCAGCGGAAGTTTATTATTGTTATTGATTTTAAAATTCTTACCTTAAAATTATCAATCTTATCCGAAATCTTCAGGTGACAGATTGTCATCTACTGTATTTTTGATACTTTCTTGTACTATTACATAAATACGCATATTTACCATAAAAAAGATTAGTCATTAACATTTCATCGATGAGGTTAAATGTCACTGCTGCTCCTAATATTAGATACTACGTATCGTCACATGTTAGCTTTGAAGCTATTATGACTGTCACAACATTCTTATATCAAGAGTGAAATCTAAATATTATAACAACTGAAAAGTGATCAGAAGTGGAAGTGAGTTTGGTATATTTTCCCTCTCGCAGCAACAGAGCAACCAAATGACGTAGTTTTGGTCCAAGATCCGATACATCCCTTAAATTGTTAACAATTATTCATTGTAAAGTCAACATCTCCTGAGGATGCTCCGGTTTCGGAGCGAAACGTGCGTAAACGGTACATTGCCGAAGATCTGTTTGGTGTGGAGTATAAAGATTGAAGAAATTATAAATTACACCACACAGATTTTCCTGCTTTCCGCGGAGTATAGCAAATTAAGCCTTATTTTCATTTTATACTATGGAATTCCGCAAAGTAACGCCTGCTTCTATCCAATATTTGATATGTACTTAACTCGTTTGCAACGGCATGTGGTGTTGGACAGAAAGCTCTTGCAAGTAAAATGCGCTAATAACTTATAGAATGTGCATTTAGCTCACAGCAGTAAAATAAGATAATTTAGGATAATCAATAGTCATTATAACAAAAGGAGCAATCAACCTTCTGTCTAAAGTTTCTACATCTGCAATCGACATTTTAAGACTGACTGCGCAAACCTGGCGAGAATCATTGAAAGAACCGCTTACAATAACGTACAGGATGATGTAATTCTTTATGCGAATGACTTGTCGGAACTCATGAAAAACTTTGATGGAATTCGATAGTTTTTTATGACGAAACTTGGTTCTATTTCCTATGACAAGCGAGGGAATACATAACAGGGCTCTGAATAAGATATATCTGTAACAAGATATGTTGTCAACGTTACTTCAAACAGATTTATGTCAGGCAAATACTAAAGTGTCTTTAAAAAAATTAACTGAATCCCTACTAATTTTAAACCAAAAGCAAAATTTCCTGGTTGAATGAAGTTTAACTAAGAAACTCACAAAGGATAGGAAAATAGCAATACATTCCACGCGGCAGTGCTCGTAACTGGTACAAATGATACCCCCGCGTTGTCAACTCCAGCTATCAGTATAATAGGCATTGCCATCTTCATGAAAGTACTTCCAATAATAAAATATACTGGCGATAAAATATCAACCGTCGTTCCCTTAAAAAAACACGCCAAGAGAAATGAAATGAAATAAAATTTATTTATTTGCCCACGAAATCGCTTACAATCGCTTACAAGTGCGAGTCGGACTCGCGCACTTGGGGTTGACTTCAAGGAAATAGCTTGACTAGAATACTATAAACTGTGACAAATTTCAAATCGAAGTTTGCTAATACCACAATTTTTCTCAGCTCCCTCAATATGGGAATCAAATAAAAGGGCTTGACTCGTAGAATAATGTACACAATCAGGGGTTTTTAAACTTTTAATTGATATATTATTTAGTATTTGTTGTCATTACAGCGGTATTGAAGTAAATTATCTGTAAAAATTTTAACTGTCTGACTATCACGGTTCATGAGATACAGCCTGGTGACAGCCGGACGGACGGACGAATGGGGGGACAGCAGAGTCTTAGAAATAGGATACCAATTTACCCTTTGGGTGCGGAACCCTAAAAATCCTTGTACTCAGGAACACCATCGAATACCGTTAGGTAAAGCAACCATTGTAATGTACCTACTTACCTGGTTCCCTCGCGCTTTGTCATTTGTAGCTCCACAACATGTATTCAAAGCGCCGCCGCCTACCTGCTCCGCCATGAAGCTTAACGACTTGTAGTAACAGGCAACATGAAGTCGCTCGTCGCCACGACGCTTTATCTTGCTCGCATTACGTTTAATCCCGCGAATAAAAGATGTACAATAAAAAGCCTTCCGCCTCGCAGACGAAGACAAGAGCGCGCCCGGGGCGCCCCCGACTCGTCGTTACCCAGCGCAGTCGGCGCGGGTACGTGCCACTACTACCATTTGTATTCCCCTCGTGAGGGTCAACCATTATTTCTTATTCTGTAGTTTTTCAATTTGAATAGACGGCGTCTTGGTTATTATTCCAGAAAGTACATTTGTAACAGCGGTTTTCGAATTATGAGTTCTATGTGCATTTTTACAATTAAACTGTAGCCTTTCTGATTATTAGTCCGCGCCAAGCAAAATTGCTATTTAATAACTGGCTCATAAGGCCTCACTTCATGGACGCCGAGCGGTACGTTGCAGGACGTATTCCTTGCCAGCCCTGCGAAGTGTTGTTCTGTTTGTTGGCGATGGTGTTCCTCTGTCAGTTAAAGATAACTATAAAAAAGCGTCGGCCCGCAGCTTCACCACTCCCGCTACCTCCCCCTACTTCCCCCTGCAGAGCAACCTTTTGCACAGCGATAGGATTAGCTTTATACGATTAAAGTCTGAAATTAGCTATACTACAGTAATAAATGGTAATGCAACAGTTTACACCTGAACGTTAAAAAATGTTGCGCTACATCATTTACACGAGAGAAGGCAGTGTCAATACATAAATATCATTTATCGGGTAAAATACTCCGTAAAGTTGTCGAGGTGAGAGACCTTGGTATACTTTTGGATAAACAACTCTTTCTTGAATCACACATCAATGCAATTAAAAACAGAGCCTACATGATGCTTGGATTTGTCTTTCGCCAAACAACTGATTTTAAAAATCCAAAATCCCTTATTGCACGCCTCATAAGCGAAGCGTTGAGGTGGGTATTACTGTCAGTTTACGCACACCGAGTAATGATTCTCCCACTTAAAAAGACACTTTTTTATTCTTTATTGCTTTTATAAGTGAATATAAATAGACAAATGTTGTGCAAAAACTCCATTTTTAACACATGATATTTTTAAATTTCTTTTTATTATTCAAACTAATTAATAAACTGGTTAAAAAAGTTCTGTCTTGGACGTCCGTGTGTCTGTATGTGCGGATCCCGTATCTTGTAGTCACGAGAACGAGAAATAACAAGCGTTTTTTTTTTGTAGGCTTCAGTATTTTGAGGAATATCTAATGATACCTTGAATAGCCTATTACTATTCACGGTGTAATTAGATGTAGTTTAATTATAATAATCTCAATTTTATTGTAATGAATGAGAAGGCGTGCACTTTTTGATTTTGCAACTATTTTACTTTACAAGGTCTTTGTAAGATGTCAGCTAGAACACGCTTCGCCCGCCTGGAACCCTCTATATGCCTGTCACGTAAATAGGTATGATTGAGGGCGTCCAGCGTTTGCTTCCTCGAATTATTGCTTTACTTCCTTAGAATTTACTTAGAATCAACATGCGAACATAAAGATCAGATCTTTTTATATGAATTAGTTAATGGTATGATCGATCGTCCGTATTTATTAGATAAAATCAAATATGGGATACCAAAACCCTTAAAGAGAAATTGCCAGCAGCAGTACACATTTCATCTTTCACAAATTAATCGTTATTACTGTAGAAATAGATTTCTCCAAAGGTCATGCGATAGATTATATAACAATAAATACCAACATATTGATATATTCTTTTATAAGTACGAGAGGTTTGCATCCGAAATCAGGAAATGTGTCAAGTCGTGTCCTGCTTGCGGCTGCAAACCTTATCTAACTGTTGAACGCGAGCTAAAATAAGCATCTACCCGATCGGGAAATGTGCCTAGTAAATATGTACCTACAAATTTGTGGAAACTTCTAGCTTATTAGAATTATCTTACCTAATTTTGTAACTATCTAAAATGTATAGCTGTTTGTTTTTCAAATAAATAAAAAAAAATAAAAATAAAAAATAATTTAAATATTAGATTGGAAATAAAGAAAAAGTATTTTACTGCTATTTAATAAGAACAAATACTGCCATACTAATGTAACTTAATACTTGCGGAGCTACTTGCGGACATGGGCTACTCTTTATCTTATTTTTATTAAATCCACAGTTCCTGTGGGAACTGACGCCTACGCTTACGTGTTGTCCTTCAATCACGCATCGCGCAAAGTAAGATTACCAAAGTTTTCAGAACGCAGAAAAAACTCCCTTACTTTTATTATCGTAACTAAACGTTATTTATATATAACATTCTATCATATTTATAAATTTGATACTGTGTTTGTTTGTCCTTCATTTACGCAATCAACTTGATTTTTGGTATTAAACTTCAAATTCAAAATTTCTTTATTCACGTAGGCATATCACAGGCACTTATGAAGCGTTCATACATATATGTTTACATAATTGTAAGGGAATAGTGATAACTTTGTTCGCCAACTTAAACCTAAAGCTACGAGGGTTCCAAACGCGCCCTGGTCTAAGAAGAGCCCACAACAAACTTAGCCAAGTAATTATTCTTTTTGTTATCACCATCTCACAGTAAATTTATATTAAGCTACTAGCGGACCCGCACGATTTCGTCCAAGAATGAGTCGACCTAAAAAAGTAGTCGTATGTTGTCGCGGACTGTTTTATAGAACTTTAAACAACATTTCCGACAATTCCGATATACTTACTACATACTTCCGTCGTTTGGCGTAACGTTTACCGTTCACGCATCGCACGCATCAGAATCTCTCAAAAAGGGTATTTTTTGCAGTTTATGCAACATTTCTCATTAACGATAGTAGTAGCCATTGGTCGTAGCGTGATGTTATATAGCCATCATTGTTAACAATCAAAAAAATAAATTGAAACAGCATTTTCTGAGATAAGCGATAAGCCAAACTAAATTTAAAAGCTTTATAATATTTTAATTATGCCTATCCAAAAAACCATGAAAATCTAAACCTCCGTTGCCCGGATTTTGAAAGACAAATGCGGAAAAAATAGCGATAATATCCTGCAAACAGCTTCTGTTTGCTTTTCCGGGATAAATAGAAGCCGATGAGCTATTCCAGACTATATTGTATGTATCTCTGCCAAATTTTAGCCAAATCGGTTCATTCGTTGTGGCGTTTAAGCGTAATAAACATCTATCCATACATACATCCAGCCATCCATACATGTTTTCTCACAAACTTTTGCATTTATAATATCAGTACGCATGCATTTAATAGATTTTTATCAATTTAGGTAGGAAGGCCTTTGATATATGATCTTATATAAACGAATGGACTATTATTCTTCTGAATGAAGTAATAATTAAACCCAAATTAAATGAGATAGAAATAAAACAAGGAACACTCCGTTAAAGTATGATGGTAATATATTTCACATTAATCTTTTCTTTAATATTTTCTTTTTAAACTACTACCACTTCGGAAGGGGTCATATGTCATAGAGAAGAAGTGGCGAAAGAAACTCAACCCTTCTTTTTAAATATCACATTTACAATATTTCATTATAATTATTTATTATATATCGTATGAAAAGTAATTAAATGATACAGTAATTGTGCAAAGTACTTAACTTTAGTATTTCGGCCAGCGTGGTGGCCTGAGTAACCCACGTGAAGGACCAACTGTTTGCTGGCAAAACAGAGACTGCCCCTTTTTTGACAAGGCACATTAGTTTTATACTTTTCGACATCACGTGTTTTACTAATATCCATTTCCGGAAAGCTTTAATTTTAAAGTATAGTGACACAATTGTATAATGACAATTGTATGAACAAATATTAATACTTAAAGTATAATAACATAATTGTATGACTTTAACAACAATGGTTTTATATTAATTTCACTTACTCTAAATATTATTTTTAAAATACAATTACAAAACTGTATAATGACAGTTGTGTATTAACAGCGGTATAGTGACACCTTTATTAATTCTTCAAGTATAGTGACATCACTGAATGTTGACTAATAAAAATGGTCTTTATATTTAATGTGAGGATATTAATATTAACTTTGAAATATACTTTTACAATAAATCATAATTAAATATGATAAATATCAAGTTGTTATTTTATGATATTCTAACACGGCCATACTGACACGTACTTCGTCCCGAAGTACATCATTAAGTACAATTACATACACTCGAAATTTTTACAGTTTATAATTCATTGACTCAGCTTTATCTTGGTTAAAAGTTTAGTAACACTTGATAGTTTGGAATTTCATGGGAATCAATTATTTAAAATTGAAATTTTTGGATTATTGTAATATAATAACTTTGCATCAATGCAAATCATAAATTATAAATATGTTTACGACCTCTGTATACAAACATAAATACGTAATTAATTTCTTTTTTTTTTTTTCTTAATTGTACATCTTAACATGTACAAATATTGTTAAAATAATTCCATTTCAATTTTTATTCTCAAAATTCTTTGAGTTCTGCCTCTACTCCAGATTATATATTATATATTACATAGATATATATATATCCATCCATATATATATCTATATATCTATCTATATCTCAAAATTACTTTGTTGAAAATATTAAAAGGACGGGCATTATAAAAGTCACAGTTAAAGTCAGTCACTGTAAACCTTAAGTATCCCAAAGCAATTTGAACAACGTGTAATACGTGTCTCAACAGCACCTCACTCGCAGACGCTGAAGCTTAATCAGCCGCGAGTAAGATCCTGATGCATTAGGTATAATTAAGTAATTATTATATCAACATCATCACTCACTGGTGATATCCACCACTCCATCACTCACTGGTGATATCCACAACTCCATCACTCACTGGTGATATCCACAACTCCATCACTCACTGGTGATATCCACAACTCCATGACTCTAGGTGATACCATAAATCATCACTCAAGGTGATGCCATAAAATCATCACTCAAGGTGATACCCGGACAGACAGACAGACAGACAAAAATTAAATAAAAATCTGTTTTGGACTCAGCATCGATTATAAAGCATCCCCCAATCAACATTTTCAAAATATATTAAATGTACAGAAATCTTCCAGTTACAGTTTTATTATAAGTATATTATATAAGCTATGAAGTTAGAGCAATTCACACCCAAGCTTTTTATCTTCATGACATATATGTAATAATCCTCATGACATATGTGACATATTTAATGACTTTTTTATTAATCTAGGCAATACAAATGACATATCAAGTAATAAAATGAATTTCATCACAACTAATAAACATTCAATCTTTATAAGCCCTACTGATCCATACGAAATTTTAGGTATAATTAATTCATTAAATAACACTGGCTGCAGGCTACGATGAGATAAGGACCGACATTATAAAAAAATGCGGAATTCACTTATGCGGTCCACTTGCATATATAATAAATCAATCATTTGAACAAGGAGTGTTCCCTAGCAACCTTAAAGTTTCCATTGTGAAACCCTTCTTCAAAAAAGGTGACCCTTGTGACATAAATAATTACCGTCCAATAACACTGATACCAGTTTTAGCGAAAATTGTCATGCTTAAACGTCTCAATAGATTTTTTGACGCCAAAAATCTACTCGTTAAAGAACAGTTTGGATTTCCGAACAATAGGTCTACAACAGAGGCCTGTTTTTATTTAAATAAAAAAATTAATGATAGCCTTAATGACAAAGTACCTATTACCGCTATTTTTTTAGATATGACAAAAGCTTTTTGAATCATACAATATTGTTGGACAAATTAGAAAAATATGGTGTCAGAGGAAAGGCATATCAGTGGATAAAGTCGTACTTAAGTGATAGGAAAATTTGCACTGAACTCGCTAAAATAGAAAATAATACCAAGATACAATATAGATCACAATTAAAATACAATAAGCGTGGAGTACCACAGGGAAGTATATTAGGGCCTTTCCTTTTTCTAATTTATATTCATGACATTCCAAAGGCAACGACCCATCCTTGTGTGTTATTTGCGGACGATACGACTGTATTAATAAAATGTAATAATAAGACGACATACGAAAATGACATGGCTTTGTAATAATGACTTAAAAATAAATTTAAGCAAAACAAAAATGATACAATTCAGTTACTATAACGCTAAAACTCTGCCAATGAACATTAAATATTATGATACGCAAGTTCAAGAAGTTGACGCTTTAAAACTGTAATTGGAAAGCGCACATTGATTATGTATGTGTAAAATTAGACAAATTTATTTATGAGTTAAGACGTCTTGTCACGACGATATCAATAAGTGCGGCTTTAAATGCATACCACGGATATGTATCATCCGTGTTATCATATGGCTTGATACTGTGGGGAAACTCCGTTGATTTTATAAGGGCATTTACACTTCAGAAGAAATGCATACGGGCTATTTGCAACTTAGGGCCATTAGAAAGTTGTATACCTCTTTTTAGGAAATTAGGTATTCTACCACTGTCTTGTATGTATATAAGAGATATGTGTATATTTGTTAAAAGATATCCAAATTATTTCAAAAGAAATTGTGAATATAATACGTATTAATAAATAAAAAGTCATAGATATATAAAGTCGTCAGATACACCAACAAGCTCTGTATTGCAAAACGATGCAATAGTACATATATGAAATGTGCTTGCGGTATGGCTGTAAAAATATATATATAAACTACCAACCGATTTCGAAAACATGAATCTTAATATGTTTAAGAATAAATTAAGTAAAATGCTTCTCGAAAAATGTTATTATGATGTAAAAGAATATTTGTTATAAACTAAAACTAAATATAAATTATGGATCATTATTTCGATTTGGTTATTTATTTATTTACTTACTGTCATTTTTAATTTTGTCATGTGTTTGTAGTGTTTATTTTAATTAAATTTGACATTTAATTAAGGTTGATCTTTTTAATATCCAATGAACCAAATTTGAAAACTATTAATTAAGTAGAATGTTATGCTCTCTAAAATAACTATATTGTTTACCAACATCTTTATATTGTACAAACATTCTTGCAAATAAATTATTATTATTGTTATTATTATTATCGTTTAAGAAATCCTTAATATTATAATATAGTTAGTTGAAAGGACGGAGAGTAAAACAGGTTTTTTTCTAAGGTAAACCGACGGTTTCCACGTTTTGTTAAAAGCCGTAATAGACGCGGCGGAATCTGGGCAAAAGCTCGTGATATAATAAACCATATAATAGTACCTGTTTAAAACAAAAGACTTTTCCCTTTACTGCATATAATTCGGACGAATGTTTAAAGAGATAATACAAGATGGGTTACCATGTCGTAATCTTTTGAAATCTGGTAATATAGCCCAAATTGCATGATACACACATATGTTGTAAAAATAAATTAAACTTTTAGAAGTCAGGAAATAAATCATAGTACTTGGTAATAACCAAACCAATAATTTCATCACAAGTAAATATGTGTGACCGCAGTCTCTATGTAGTGCGGGCGCTGACGAGTCGTTTTTGTTGTTGCAGGCGCGCTCCGCCGCCGCCCGCCACATGAGGTAAGCACCGCCAGCAGCCCCTGCGCGCCGCCTCGGGGCTCAAGAGACCGGCGCAGTTTGCTGTGTGCCTCGGAGAGCACGTCGAGCCGACGCTCCCATGTCCTGCAATTACTTTTAAACCTCGCAGCGGAGACGAGCTCTAAAATCTTGCCTTCAACTCAAACAACAAATCTCTTATTTCGATTCGGGGCTCTTTCGCCTAATGCACATAACGAATGCACGAGTCGTTCCTTGTAACTGATGATAACCGGGAACGGCGGCCGAGCGTCCGCTCCGAGGCACGGAGGAAGATAAATACAAATTTGTATCACCGAATTGATTCAGAACAACTATTACAAAATATTATCCCTTTTCATAATATAACACGCGGTTTTATATAACAATAATGCTACGCAGTTCTGACACGTTAACTTCGTCATTAAATCTCAGTATGGCATCTGGTGGTCGTCATATTGAGTTTTGATGATTTAAATGAAGCTTGTGCAAATCGATTAACGTAAGAATCATCGCAATCCGTTCAAAAGTCTGGTCTTGAAGCGTCGGGGTAGGAGTTTATATAAGCTGATGACCACAAAGTCGCACTCCGCCACCCGTACTCACGCGCGCCTTTTGCAGAGCGCGCCCGCCGCCATGCCGAGCGCGCGCGCGCTGCTGCTGCTGCTGCTGTGCGGCGCGCACGCGCACGAGCTGCGCTTCGAGCACGCGCTCTACAACGTGAGCGTGCCCGAGAACAGCGCGCCGCGCACGCCCGCCGTGCAGCCGCCCGGCGCGCCGCCGCTGGGCGTGCGCGTGCCGGGCGGCGCGCGCGTGCGCTTCCGCATCCGCCACGGCGACCGCGACAAGTTCTTCAAGGCCGAGGAGCGCTTGGTGGGCGACTTCTGCTTCCTGGCGCTGCGCACGCGCGCCGGCCACGACGTGCTCAACCGCGAGCGCCGCGACCTGTTCCGTCTCGACGTGCGCGCCTCGGCCGCGCTGGCAGGCCGCACGCTCGAGGCCGACGCTGTGGTGCTGGTACGCGTGACGGACGAGAACGACCTCAGTCCGCTGTTTCTGCCCACCGAGTACGACGCGCCGCTGCGCGAGGATGTGCCGCTGCACGCCAGCGTAGCGCGCGTGGCGGCCGAGGACGCCGACTTGGGCCTCAACGGCGAAATCTACTACAGCCTGGCCGAGCGCACGGACCGCGTGGCGGTCCACCCCACCAGCGGCGTGGTCAGCGTAACACGCGTGCCGCGCGCCGCCGACGGCGCGCTCGAGCTTACCGTGCTGGCGCAGGATCGCGCCTCGCTGAGCGTGCGCGGCGAACGGGCGCCGGCTGCGCGTGCGTCATTGCGTCTAACCGTCATACCCGCCAACTTACACGCGCCCGAACTGCACGTGCGTCACCTGCCGGAGCTCGTTGAGGGATCCGCGGCCACGGTGTACGCCATTGTAGCCGTGACGGACCGCGACGAGGGCGAGCACGGCCGCATCGCTAACCTGGACATCGTCGACGGCGACCCCGACGGGCACTTCCGCGTGCGCGCGTCGGTCGTGCCCGGAGAGTTCGACGTGGTGGCGCACGCGCTGCTAGACCGCGAGCGTGCGCCGCGCGGCTACAACCTCACTCTGCGCGCCACGGACGCCGGCACGCCCGCGCGCGCCGCTTACACCACGCTGCCCGTGACACTGCGCGACACCGACGACAGTGCGCCCGTGTTCAGCCGCGAGCTGTACGAAGCGCGCGTCAGCGAGACGGCGCCGCCCAACACGCCCGTCATCCGGCTGAAGGTGAGCGACCGCGACGAGGGCCGCAACGCCCGCGTCTACATCGAGATAGTGGGCGGCAACGAGGGCGGCGAGTTCGCCGTCAACGCGGACACGGGCGTCCTGTACACGGCGGTGGCGCTGGATGCGGAGCATAAGTCGCTGTACACGCTGACCGTATCCGCCGTGGACCAGGGGGACGCGGGCGCGCGCAAACAGTCTTCCGCCAAAGTGAAGATCGAAGTGGTGGACGCCAACGACAACGACCCCGTGTTCGAGCGCGAGGAGCTGCACGTGACGCTGGCGGAGAACGGCGCGGCGGGCGCGGTGGTGGCGCGCGTGGCGGCGCGAGACGCGGACGCGGGTGAGAACGCGTACGTGTCGTACGCTATCGCCAACCTGCAGCCCGTGCCCTTCGAGGTCGACCACTTCTCGGGCGCCGTGCGCACCACGCGCCTGCTGGACTACGAGAGCATGCGGCGCGAGTACGCGCTGCGAATCCGCGCCAGCGACTGGGGCCTGCCGTACCGACGCCAGGCCGAGATGCGCCTCACCGTGCATCTGCAGGACGTCAACGACAACCGGCCGCAGTTCGAGCGCGTCGACTGCGTCGGCTATCTGTCGCGCAAGCTCGCCATCGGCTCCGAGATTGTGACCCTGTCGGCGATAGACTTCGACTCCGGCGACGTCGTGTCATATCGCATCGCGGGCGGCAACGAGGACAACTGCTTCTCGCTGGACGCCAGCACCGGAGTGCTGGTGCTGGCGTGCGACCTGGGCGACGTGCGCGCCGACTCGCGCGCGCTCAACGTCACGGCCACCGACGGCACGCACTTCGCGGACGCCGCTGCGCTCACGCTGCACCTGGCGGGCGGCGACGCGGCCGAGCCCGGCGCGCTGGAGTGCCGCGACACCGGCGTCGCGCGCCGCCTCACCGAGCTGCTGGCGGCGGCCGAGCGCAGCAACGCTCCCGAGGACTTCGCCGAGGACTTCCCCGAGGCACCGTCCCGCTACGGCGAGAACCTGCACTACCCCGAGTTCGAGGACTTCCCGGTCGAAGTGAAGGTGAACGAGTCTGTGGCGCTGGGCACGTCGCTCGTGCGTCTGCGGGCGCGCGACCGGGACCTGGGCTACAATGGCCTGCTGGTGTACGCGATATCGGGCGGGGACGCCGACTCCGCCTTCCGCATCGACCCCGACACGGGGGAGCTCAAAGTGATCGGCTACCTGGACCGCGAGCGGGAGAGCGAGTACTATCTGAACGTCACGGTGTTCGACCTGGGCCGGCCGCCGCGCGCAGCCTCGCGGCTTCTGCCCGTCACCGTCTTGGACGTCAACGACAACGCGCCGCGCTTCCGCAGCAGCCTGGCCAGCCTGCGCGTGACGGAGAACGCGCTCAACGGCACGGCCATCTTCCGCGCCGACGCCACAGACCGCGACGGCGGCGACTTCGGCCGCGTGACCTACAGCCTCACCGGCGCGGGCGACGGGGAGTTCTGCGTGGACCGCGCGGGCGGTGCCGTGGCTGTGTGCGCGCCGCTGGACCGCGAGCGGCGAGCGGTGTACGAGCTGACGGTGCTGGCCACGGACGGCGGCGGCCTTCGCGCTGAGGCGCTGGTGCGCGTGTTCGTGGACGACGTCAACGACAACGCGCCACAGTTCGCGCTGCCAGCCTACGAGGCGCACGTGCGCGAGGACGTGCCCGTGGGCACCGTGGTGGCCGTGCTCGAGGCCTTCGACCCCGACCTGGGCGCCGGCGGCGTCGTGGCGTACTCGCTGCCCGACCAGGCCGACGACGCGGCGTTCAACGTGGACGCCACCTCGGGGACCGTGCGGACCGCCAAACGACTGGACTTCGAGGAGAGACAGGTGAACACCTAAATTATACTTTCCTTCGACTCCAATTAAAAGCATGATTCCATTTCCTGACCCATCGCCGCCTTGCAGGTGTACGGAGTGACTGTGCGCGCCACAGACGGCGGGCAGCCGGCGCTGTGGGCGGAGGCCACACTCATCGTGGAGGTGGCGGATGTGGACGAGAACGCGCACTCGCCCGTGTTCGCCGACTGGCCGGCACTGCAGGCGCGCGTGCCCGAAGACGCGCCGCCGGGCACGCGCGTGCTCGCGGCGGCCGCCACGGACGCCGACCCGCCCGGCCGCGACTCGCGCCTTGCCTACTACGTGCTGGGCGGCTCGGGCCTGGCGCACTTCTCCGTGGACGACGAGGGTGAGCCCCGCCCGTGCCCGCGCCGCGCCCCGGCCGTGCCCGCGCCGCGCCCCGGCCGTGCCCGCGCCGCGCCTCGGGGCCCGCGCTCACGCTCCGCTTGTTTTCGCAGGGGTGGTGCGCACGCGGACGCCGCTGGATCGCGAGACCACGCCGCACTACTGGCTCACCCTGTGCGCGCAGGACCAGGGGCTGGTGCCGCGCCACGCGTGCGTCGAGGTGACTATGTGGATACTATGTGCTTAACATAATAGGGTATAGCCTTCCTACATAAAAAAAAAAACTAAAGGACCACTTCCTATCGCAATACTGTGGTACTGTTTAAACTTAGTTATTTTTTCCTTTGCTCTTTTTTGTATTAGTTTAGCTAGTTTTCTTATTTTTTATTGTTATTTATATATAATTTAAGTGCCTGTGATGTGCTGTATGGTTTCAGAATTACTATTGTATTTTTGGCACAGTTTGAGATCCTCATTATATGTCTTTGGTAGTTGCGAGTTTCAATTATTTGGTCTTGTGTAGGTTTATTGTGTAGGTTTTATACATCTATTATTCCTCTGCCACCTTCATGGCGTGGTAAAGTTCTTATGGATGTATTTATGTAAATGTAGAAAAAAAAAAAAAAAAAAAATTGAGTTTATCAATGCTTTCAATTGAATTTAATTCAAAAAGTTTTTCGGTTTTTATTTTTATTAATCTCACTAGATTTAATTTAAGTGTATGGTTCTCGCTCCAGAGACGGGCGATAATAACTGCGACTCAGTCTTGCACTATAGCAGTATTATCGAATTTGGGTTTCATGATACACATTACCTTATGTTTGCCTTATTTTGTACTATTTGTAATTTGCTGTGTAACTGTTAATTGAAATAAACTTATTACTATTACTATTAAGTTAAAGTAAAAATAAAAAAAAAATAAAAAAAAAGTCTGTCGTTGAAGGCATGCTCGAGGATGGAGTTTACGTTGCTTAGTTAGTGTCATGTTCATTATTCTCTGAATGTTATTTAATTCTGTTTTTGACCAGTTGATAATGCCAAATGAATATGTTAAAATCGGTATAGAAAATGAGTTAATAGCTTTGATTATATTTAGTGAGTTCAATTGTGGTTTTACATCATGGTGAAGACATCAGAGTTAGATTTGCTGGGTGAGCCCAAGGTACAGGTCGACTTTTTAACCATTGACGAACGTCTTAATCGTTTCGAAGAGGCTTTATCGAGTAAAATAATCAATTTAGAGTCGTCATTGGCACAAAAACTTAACAAAGAGTTGACTTCGCTTCAAAGTCTAATAAAACAAATACCCGATCTTATCAAAACCGTCGAGTTCATGTCTAATAAATTTGACCAGATGCAAAGTGAAATTCAGTTATTGAAATCGGAAGTCATAACCCTACGTGCAGACAACACGAAGCTTCAAGATAATGTGCGTAATCTTGACAGTAAAATGTTGGAAATTGAGCAGAGGGCACGGGAGTCCAACTTGGATCTCCAGTGTATCCCAGAATTTCCGAAGAAAAACCTTACAAATACGGCCATTCAACTTGGAAAAACTATCTCTTACCCGATTATGGAAAACGATATTATATCGTGTACCCGAATTGCCAAGGTCAACGCCAGCAGCAGTAGGCCGCGGTCTGTTATCCTGAAGCTGTCTTCGCCCCGCAAACGGGATGAGTTTCTCAGTGCATGCCTAAAATTCAACAAATCGAACCCTTTGGATAAACTTAACAGTTCCCACCTGGGTATAGCTGCCGATAAAACCCCTATCTACGTGTCCGAGCACCTCTCACCAGCTAATCGCAGTCTACATGCTATGGCGCGCAGCTACAAAAAGGAAAAAGGATATAAATATCTTTGGGTGAGACACGGTCGCGTTATGATAAGAAAGGACGATTCTTCGCCTGCCATATGGATCAAGAATAGTGACTTTCTTATGCAAATTAAGAGTTAGGGTGTAAATGGACTTTTATTCTCTGGTGTAGTGATTTAGCCGTTAATTCTTAAAAGGTACTGTTAGTGGATTAAGTGTGTACTATCAAAACGCAAGAAGTATACGAGGTAAACTAGAAAGTCTTTACTTGAATAGCATGTCGTGCGAGTACGATATAATAGTTATAACGGAAACTTGGCTAAACAGTAGTGTATTTGATGCTGAAATATTAAATGATAATTATAATATTTTCCGGAGGGATAGATGCAGTTCTAGTAGTTCAAAGAAAGAGGGTGGGGGGATTTTAATAGCGGTCTTAAAGAAATTTAGTTCCTCTCGTAATAGTTGTTGGGAGAGTGAATGTGAGGACCTCTGGGTCACGGTTTCGACCGGCAATGCTTCTCATGCAGTTCACATTTGCGCCGTTTATCTGCCTCCTCCCCCAATTTTCTGTAAGCTCGATCAAATGCTGTCATCTATAAGCGAAGCTATATACAGAACGAATAGCGATGTTCTCCTCCTCGGAGATTTTAATCTCGGTTTCATAAACTGGGCTGAAGCTAAATCAAACTTAGATATAACTTTTACCCAGCCAACTTATATTAACTCCAATTTAGGGCATCTTCTCACAGATTTTATCAACCTACATAATTTTAAGCAATATAACAGCATTGTCAACAAAGACAATAAAATCTTAGATTTAATTTTATGCAATGGGGCATTACAAGCTAGAGTATGCTCTGCAGATGTTTCGCTAAGCAAAATTGACCCGTATCATCCTCCATTGCTTTCTGTTGTAAATTTTCACAAAGATCAATTCCTTAGTCCAAATAAAATTAAAAAGCTGAATTTTTACCGAGCTGACTATATAATTATAAACGAACGGTTGAGGGGCATAAATTGGGATACAATTTTTGATGACACTGATACTGTTAATCAAATGGTAGATACATTCTATGACGTAGTTAAGGGGCTAATACTCAAACACGTACCTAAAACAGCAGCCAGGCGAAGTTGTTATCCTTCTTGGTATACTTTTAACCTAATTAGGTTAATAAAGGAGAAGGAGACTTACCGTCTTAAATACAAGAAAAACAAATGCCCGCTGGCCAAACTTGATTTTCAGGAAGCTAGAAAATTGTGTCACAATCTAATAGATCGTTGCTACGCTAATTACAAAAAAAGCATTGAAGATCATATTTGTAAAAATAACATGAAGATACTGTGGTCATTTTTAAAATCGAAAAGGAAAAGCCAGGGAACGATTCCAAATGTTATGACATTTAACGGAAAAAAAATATCATCTCCTTCAACGATTTGTGGCGCTTTCGCTGAACATTTTTCGGCCGTTTACACACAGCCTGTCTATACTGATGATAGAGCAAGAACAAGTGCTGCCCTCACAACAATCTCATGCCCAGTCACAAATAAAAATTCCTTACTTACAATATCTTTGGGTCTCAAGGCAGTAGAAAAAGCCTTGAAGAAATTGGATAAGAATAAAGGAGCAGGTCCTGATGAATTACCAGCCATTTTCATTAAAAATTGCGCCGCAACTCTGGCTTATCCACTTTACCTTATTTTTAATCGCTCTCTTGCCACTGGGATATTTCCAGACAAATGGAAATTTGCTAATGTTGTACCAATTCCTAAAAGTGGGCAAGCGGATGATATACTTAATTATAGACCAATTTCCCTGTTATCTCATGTAAGCAAAGTCTTCGAATCTTTAATATGTCCGTATCTTTCGTTTCAATTGCAGTCCATCCTAATTGCTCAACAACATGGTTTTCGAAATAAAATGTAAACAGTATCAAATTTGACTGAATACACGACTCAAATAATAGATAACATTGATAAGGGATATCAAGTCGATGCTATTTATATGGACGTAAGTAAGGCATTCGATCGGGCCGACCATATGATTTTAATATCCAAATTGTATGATGCTGGTATTCAGGGAACTTTGCTCTCTTGGCTCTCATCTTATTTGTCGTGCAGGCAGCAGAAGGTTGTAGTTTGTGGCTACGAATCAGATCCGTTCAGGGTTCCATCTGGCGTCCCACAAGGGTCCCACCTTGGCCCTATGTTGTTTTTAGTGTATATTAACGATGTGTGCGATAACATTAAATCTTCCAATTTCACCTTGTTTGCTGATGATTTGAAAATTTTTAAAGCTATAAAAACTCCTTTAGACTCTGATTATCTTCAAAATGACTTAAATAGCATATCAAACTGGTCTGTTAAAAATAAATTGCCTCTTAATATTAAAAAATGCCAACATATTAAATTTACAAAAAAACGCATGCCTCTTCAAACTTCTTATTATCTTAATAATCTGTTGCTTGACGAGGTGTATACTGTTAGAGACCTAGGTGTTATTTTGGATAAAAAATTGTCATTCAATACACACATAAATCAATTAATCAGTAAATGCTACAAATTACTGGGGTTTGTTTGGCGAAATTGTAAAACTTTCAATTCTTGTCTGGCTCTCAAAACCGTCTACTTTGCATTAATTCGGGGTCTCTTAGAGTATTGCTCCAGCATTTGGAATCCACTATATAAGGATCCTATTCTAAGGATTGAAAGAATCCAAAAACGTTTTCTTTTCTTGTTGTCAGTTCATCAAAAAAAACAATTAGTTTTAACCTCATATAGCGAAAGATTAAACTTCTTTAAATTAACTTCATTAGAAAGTCGTCGTTGGGTATCCGATCAAGTATTTCTCTACAAAATTTTAAATAATAAAATCAACTGTCCAAATATTTTGACCAAAATTAAATTTACTGTTCCGCGTAAAAATGCGCGCCTCGGTAACTTCAAACCGTTCGTTGGCAAGTTGTATAGAACTAATTTGGGCACTCACAGTATCCTGGCTAGGATTTGCCGAGAGCACAACAAGCTATTCCAAGCTACTCGTGCCGACATCCACTCATGTTCTCTTCAGCAATACAAAACAATTCTGCAACAATATATTAGTACAGCTAGTAGATAATTGCCTCGTACATTTCTGTTTTGTTTTAATTTAAGTTATGTTTTTGTTTCCTGTTTTTAACTTCATCTTACAGTGTTTCCTTCGTTACAACAATAATATTATTGTAAACTTGCGAACCCGCACTTGTGTGTTTGTGTGTTTGTTTTTTTTTCAGATACGCATGCCGGTTTGCCAGTAATTGGGTTTACACTACAACTTTATGTTTCTCAATTTTGTAGTTCCTAAGCTTGTTTCAGTGTATAATCTGTTGGTGAACCTAATAAATAAATAAATAAAACCAGTTACGTGCGAGTTGAGTCTATGTTTAAGTGTTGGATTAGTTGGTTGGCGGGTTTTTGTGTCTTTGTACTCTATTAACTTCCCCTGGTTATATCCTAAATACTAGTAAAATTTTTTCTCTTCTAGTAAATTGATTTGTTGTCTGGCTTCCATGTGGTGTTTTAAATTTTGTCCATCTTTGATTCCATTAATTTTGCATTTGTCAATGCCAAACTCCATACAAATATAATATGCTTCTATCCAATATCCATACAAATATACAAATCATTTTGTGTCGTGGCATAATTTTATGTCATCCATATCTGGGTGTATGGTGTTTTTAAGGGATAGCCTAATTGGAAGATACTTTGTTTGATGTGTAAAGGTGTGTTGTCAGTGTGTGATATTTTAAGTCGTGTAGTCCACTTGCGCATTATAGTTTGCAGTAAGTTTAGGTTAAGTAGGATGTATTTTACAGATATCTAAGACTTTAAACAGCCACAAATGGGGTACGGAATCATAATGCTTTCTTATTATCAATGTACATAGAGTGGAGCTCTTTTTCTTTTTTTGTACTAGCCGTAGTATCACGGAGTCGATTATAAGTTGTTCTTTGCAGCCCCGACCCTTCTGCACCCTCTTTGTGGTTCAGCTAGAATTCTATTGTTTTCAATGTAGTCGTACATTAAATTACAGGAACTAATTATTTTCTACATAGTTTGGAGGCATGTTGGTCTGTATTAGGCTGGGTTGGTTGGATCTGAAGGATCCTTTGAAATCATGTAGGTTGTTCCTGCCATTACATAGTCAGGTATAGAGGCAGGGTTTTGAATTAAATTATTTATGTGGTTATGTAAAAAGGGATGGGTGTTTGCAAACTTCTTGTACCAGAAGTTGTGTATCTTGTCAGTTCCAGGGGCTTTCAAATTATGCAGTGTTTTGATTACATTCTAAAATGTCTATTGATATAAATTCGAAGTGCATGTGTATTTCGTCGTATTATTAAAAAGCCAGCTGCCGCTCACGTATAGCATGCCGCAGGTGTACATCGAGGTGGAAGACGTGAACGACATGGCGCCGTGGCCGGAGCAGGCGGAGTACTTCGCCACCGTGCCCGAGCACTGCGCCGCCGGCACGCTGGTGGTGCGCGTACGCGCCCACGACGCCGACGCCGCACCCGCGCCCGTGCGCCTGCGCTACGCCATCGCGGCCGGCAACCCCGACGGGCTGTTCGCCATCGACGAGGCCTCCGGTAAGCGCCGCCCGCCCGCCGCGCCGGCCGTGCCGCTCGGCCGCGCCGCTCGCTGTAACGTGCTTGTGTGCAGGCGAGCTGCGCACCACGGGCCGCGCGCTGGACCGCGAAGCGCTGGCCGTGCACGCGCTGGAGGTGTCGGTGTCGGACGGCGAGCTGGCCAGCTCCGTGCGCGTTCGCGTCGCGCTGGCGGACCTCAACGACCACGCGCCCGTCTTCACGCAGCGCTTCTACGACGTGCGCGCGCCCGCCGGCCCGCAGGTGCGACTGGCGATGCGCCCCCACCTATTTTTGATTAAATCGCAATTTAAAGCTACAACTCCATTTTCCATTTTCCGCATTCTAATTCATAAATAGCAGTTGACCGAAAATCCGAAAGTCCTACGAAAACCGTTGGTTTTGTTGGTCTTAAAAGTTTATTATATCCGTCTTCAGGATACAAACTGCGAGACCTTTAAGACGGATGCAAACTTCGTAAAGATTTGTTTAGCTACTAAGCTATGTTACGGAACAAAGGTATCATTTTCACCTTTCCTATTCTTGAATGCGAAAGGTTTGTTTTTATTTTATTCGTAGGGATATTAAAATGGATAATAAATGAATAAATGAAAAAAAGGCAATAAATTCCAATTTTCAACATTCAATAATCATACAATAGGATGACGAGGCGGCTTCTGTTGAAGGCCAAGAGAGTAGCTCGGAGGCGGAGGCGGAGGCCGAGGCCGAGGCCGACGAGGACGACGAGGCCGCGGCGCGCGACGCGTGGGACGAGTGGGACGACGACGAGCCCGGCGGCACCTACGTTACCACCGTGAGGACTCTTTTATTATCGGCAGGGATGTTTCACAGCAGCAGCGCCCACTTTTCCTCCACTGGCCTCGCATCGCATGTTTATCATCTAAGGAGGAATCGACCGTTCCAAAAATGTATCACTCGGTGGGTTTCAATACACCCGAGTAGATTTTTCCCAAAAAGGAAAACTATCCGGGACTTTGAGAGTGCATATTCCGGTTCGCTCGTTGCGGCCGCTTCTCGATCTGAAAGCTATCCTCACCCGCATCGCGCAGGTGGCCGCGCTCGACAGCGACGCGGGCGAGAACGGCACCGTGCGCTACAGCGGCCGCGCCCGCGGCGCCGCGCGCGGCCTGTTGCGCGTGCACGCGCGCACCGGCCGCGTGCACGCCGCGCCGCGCCTGCTGCGCGCGCCGCGCCGCGCCTACGACCTGGGCGTGCGCGCGTGCGACGGCGCGCGGCCGCCGCGCTGCGCCGCCGGCCGCGTGCGCGTGCGCGTGGTGGCGGCCGGCCGCGGCCTGGCGCCCGCCGTGCGCGCCGTGGCGCCGCTGCAGGCCGCCGAGCTGGACGCGCCCGGCTTCCTGCTGGCGCTGCTGCAGGCCAGCGACGCGGAGGGCGACGCGCTGTACTACGACATCGTGGGTGAGTGCGGGGGCGCGGGGGCGCGGGGCGGGCGGGCCGGGGCGCGGCTGACGGTGCGCGTGTGCAGGTGGCGACCCGCAGCGCCAGTTCGCGGTGGGGCGCGAGGACGGCAGCCTGGTGCTGGCGCGGCGCCTGCTGTGGGAGGAGCGCGAGCACTACTCGCTGAACGTGTCGGTGAGCGACGGGCGGCGCGCGGCGCACGCGCTGGTGAACGTGTCGGTCATCAACGACGCGCACGAGGGCGGCGTGGCGTTCGCGCGCGCCGCGTACGCGCTGGACGTGCCGGAGAGCGCGCGCGCGGGCGAGGCGCTGCTGGCGCTGGGCGCGGCGGCGGGGCGCGGCGCGCGCCTGCTGTTCGGGCTGCACGCCGCGCGCGCGCCGCGGGACCTGGGCCTGTTCCGCCTGCACGAGCTCAGCGGCGTGCTGGAGCTGGCGCGCCCGCTGGACCGGTGAGTCCGCACGACTCCGCCGCACTACTGCCGAAAACGATATATCGAACGATAAACGAGTTGCGTGGTATTCTGAACTGAAGACGTCCATTGGTTGACTTGATGATGATGATCCTAATGGAAATTTATTAATGCGTTGAAAATAATGTACGTTTTAAGCAATTAAAATATCACTTGCTTTAACGGTGAACATCGTGAGGAAACCTGCTTACGTGAGAGCTCTTCATAATGTTCTCAAAGGTATGTGAAGTCCACCAATCCGCATTGGGCCATAGCCAACTGGGTGGACTACGGCCTTAAAGGGGCTCTCCGTTTTTAAATATCGGATACAAGCAGGCGATACTTTGTGAAAATTCATTGTTAATTAACAATTATTCATTGTAAAGTCAACATCTTCTGAGGATGCTCCGGTTTCGGAGCGAAACGTACGTAGAGGGTACATTGCCGAAGATCTCACGGTGTGGAAAATAAGCATTGAAGAAATTATAAATTACACCATACAGATTCTCCTGCTTTACGCAGACTATAGCCAAATAAGCTTAATTTTCATAATACATGGAGGGGGCTCTTGCAATGCACGGAAAAAGCACGTCGTTGTCTGTCTCTGCTCTGTGAAACGTAAACGAATGTATTTCATCGGAATCGCAGCGAGGCGGCGGCCGTGCACGAGCTGACGGTGTGGGCGCGCGACCAGGCGCCGCGCGCGTCGCTGGCCTTCGCGCGCGTCACGGTGCGCGTGCTGGACGACGACGAGCACGCGCCCGAGTGGGGGCGGCGCCTGTGGGAGGTGCGCGTGCCGCGCGGCGCGGCGCCGGGCGCGCTGCTGGCGCCGCTGCGCGCGTTCGACCGCGACGCGGACGACGCGGCGCGCGTGCGCTACTCGCTGGCGGGCGACGCGGCCGGCCAGTTCGCGGTGGACGCGCTGGGCGACGTGCGCCTGGCGCGCGCGCTGCCCGCCGCCGGGCCGCGCGAGTACGCGCTGAGCGTGCGCGCCGCCGGCCCGCCGCCCGCCGCGCGCGCCGCCGCGCTGCCGCTGCACGTGCTGGTGGTGGAGCCCGACGCCGCGCCGCCGCGCTTCGCCGACGCGGCCGCGGCGTTCGAGGCGCCGGAGGACGCGGCCGTGGGCGCGGCGCTGGGCTCGGTGCGCGCGCGCAGCCACTCGGCCGTGCGCTACGAGCTGCGCGGCGCGCGCGGCGCCTTCCGCCTCGACCCGGCCGGCGTGCTGCGCCTGGCCGCGCCGCTGGACTACGAGGCGCAGGACGCGTACGACCTCAGCGTCACCGCCACCAACATGGTAACTCCGCGGCCTCAGACTGCGATCGCTAGTCGATAGCGCCGGCGGCATCTCATAACGCTAACCTTAACAATCCCGGGTAGGATAAATTAGCTGAGGTTCGAAGTTCATCTTTTCCGTTTCCGGTTCTCGAACGATAGACACGTATGGTTGTGCTACTTACGAGTTTAAAACAAAACTAGCACGATGAATACGAAATGCAGACTGCAATAAAACTTAGAATAACATCTGAAGTTAGGTTACTAGAACGATCACCGGGTTAGAAACTCCTACGATAGAAAAAAGGGATATACATTAAAACTTTTGTTATAATGCATTATCTAGTTAAATAAAGTGCATTTAAATATCACAAAAAAAATATTTCTACATAATTGAAGAAATGGATATAATAAACATAATTAAATTGGGAATACTAATAGACTTATTATCGGACAACCAAGTTTCACTTAACATTAAAATTTGAGATTTTTGACTACTGTACTTTTACTTGCAAGTGTACACTGTCAAACCTTATAGCTATGTTGAGTTTTTAATTTTTGGACTATTTAAGTTTTAGTTAAGTTTCTTGTTGAAGTTATATTTCTTTCGGCACGTTATGGAGAATGATATACGATGCGGCGCACCCCGTCACAAAAAACCGACACCCCGAAGTTAGCTATAGTCAACAATTTAGTTTTTTTAATAAAAGGTTTGACACAGTACACTTGGAATTGTAAAACTCTGCGGGCTCATTCCCGTGATTTAATTGATTCAATTGTACAAATAACAATCTCAAATTTTAATGATGAAACTTGATTTTAAGCTAACTAGATAATGCGTTATAAAACAGGTTGTTTGATGAATATCAGATGTCCAAGATAATGTGCAGTAGTAGATAATGTAGCACACACAGCAAGAAAAGAGAGAATCCAGAGAGGACTTTCAAAACACCCTTTTCTGGTGGATACCTACACTATATAAAGAATACACCCTTCAAAGTTCATGTCTCTGGGACCAGCGGCTTAGGCTGTGCGTTAATTTTTCAGTCGTATTTCATTCCTTATTTAAATGAAGGGGTATACTTATTTCTTTATTAAATTTTAAGAGCAGAAGTACCAAGTACCAATTTTTATGTATATAACTTGAAAAATTACAAGTAATAATACTTTAAACCCCCTTGGGGGTGGATTTTCTAAATATACTTTCTTAGTGTGCGGTTCGATCATAACAGAAACCTGCTATCAAAATATCACGTTTCTCGCCCCAGCGGTTTAGGCTGTGCGTTTTATTATCAATCAGTCAATACCATGAGTTTTTATAAAATTGAGGAAATATTAAGAGGACACCTATAGCGACTGGAGAATTTTTTAGTTGTTTGAGGATTTGCTTTATTATAACAAATATTATGACACATATTTTATATCATTGATCAATTTACTACCAAATTATAAACACATAATTAAATAATAACGAGATGCAATTTCTTTCAATAGTAGGTAATTTTGCATTTTTTTACCACGCACTATGCCATTTTTTACGTGCAAACTGTTCGTCCAACAAATGAAGTCTGGTTGGAATGTATACCGTTTTTGCCTTATCATAACATTTTAGTTCGGACATTTTGGAACGCTGACCATTTCATATTACGTCAGTGAATATAGGCGTCACTTTCATCACTGGTGACTTTAAAGCTGGTTAGATTAGCGAACTCGAAAAAAACGCTCGTATATTTATGCATAAAGAGGTGTTCTTTGCATCTACCCACCTTCGGATGATAACAATTTCAGTTCGTTTATTGATAATAACTGCAGATATGAGATATCCACACATATAGTCTGTGTCCGACTTCAAATTCATATTCTTCCTACTGAGGAAAAATGCTGTTCTTTGTCCTGGAAAAAGTATTGGTGCTTGAAAATTAAGTTTTATTATAAGATTTCAGTGTACAAACTAAACGGTGTACTCCTCAGGGCGGCGGCAGCGCAACCGCGAGCGTCACGGTGCACGTGCTGGACCGCAACGAGTTCCCGCCAGTGCTGCTACAGCGGGAGTACCGCGGCCGCATATCCGAGGTCAGGCAGCGGCGCCGGCGTGCCGCGGGCGAGCGCCGACGGCGTCTGACCGGCTCTCTGCGCAGGCGGCCGCGGCGGGCGCGCTGGTGAGCGACGCGGGCGCGGGGCCGGGCGTGCCGCTGGTGCTGGGCACGGCGGACGGCGACTCGCCCGCCAACCGGCAGCGCGCCTTCGAGGTGCTGGAGCCCGACGCCGCCGCGCTGTTCCGCCTCGACCCCACCACGGGCGCGCTGCGCCTGGCCGCGCCGCTGGACTACGAGCGCCAGCGCGTGCACAGCTTCACCGTCAAGGTGCGTCCCGCCCGCCCCCGCCCCGCCCCCGCCCCGCCCCGCCTACAGCGATCCGTGCGCAGGTGCTGGACATGGGCGAGCCGCGCCTGCCCTCGCACAGCACCGCCGCCGTGCGCGTGGAGGTGACCAACGAGAACGACTGCGCGCCCGCCTTCGCGCAGGACGCCTACGCGGCCACCGTGCTGCTGCCCACGGTGGCCGGCGTGCGCGTGCTGGCGCTGGCCGCCGCCGACGCCGACGACCCCGCCGGCCTGCTGCCGCTCAAGTACGACGTTCTGGACACCGACGCGCCGGGCGCGTTCGCGCTGTCGGCCGCCGGCGAGCTCAGCGTGGCCGAGCCGGCGCCCGCGGCCGGCGCGCACCGCCTGCGCGTGCGCGTGTCGGACGGCGTGCACTCGGCCACGGCGCGCGTGGAGGTGCGCGTGCGCGAGCCCGACAACGCGGGGCTCGCGTTCCAGAAGACGGACTACTACGGCTCCGTGCTGGAGAACTCGACGCGGCCGAGCGTCGTGGCCGTGCCGGCCGTGCTGGGCGCGGCGCTCAACGAGCACGTGCAGTTCCGCCTGCTGAACCCCACGGCCGGGTTCGCGGTGGGCGCGTCGTCGGGCGCCGTGCGCAGCGCCGGCCGCGCGCTGGACCGCGAGCAGCGCGACAGCTACACGCTGCTGCTGCAGGCGCGCAGCGGGCCGCGCGTGGCGCACGCGCGCCTGCACGTGGCCGTCACGGACGTCAACGACAACTGCCCCGTGTTCGTGCAGCGGCCCTACGTGGCGGCCGTGCGCGCGGGCGCCGAGCCCGGCACGCCCGTGCTGCGCGTGCGCGCCGTAGACGCCGACGCCAACGACAACGGCGAGGTGAGTTCACTTATATGACTGACAAAATGTGCTCCAAAGGGCTTAGGCGTAAACTACGAATGATGCTTCCAAAATCATTTGCAGAAATCTTAAAATGAATATAGCCAACGGAATGTTTGAGGTTCGCGAAAAAGTGCCTCTAAAATAAAAACATTAGTAGTACCACATGGAAGTGTATTGGGTCCGAACTTATACTTATAATATACGTGTGTAATTCAGTATAAGAAAAAAATGTCATTGTCACATTCGTTGGGTATAGCACCTTTGACCTTTATAGTCACGAAGAAGTTGAAAAACCTCAAGTTGATTCATCTGAGTACTTCATTTTGGTTTGGTACATAGCTATAGTAGTATACCATAGGTCCCACTGGCATTAAGATTTATTTTTATTAGAGCATTATATTTTGTGTTTACAACGAGGAGTTTTATAAATGAGCCAATAGATTTGTTCGTGTAGCTTCATTCGCCATTTTTCTAGATAAATTCATTTGTGGATAAAGTACAAATAAGCTTGCGTAAATACGCTACGACGGCGTTATCGTCGGCAAAAGTGGCGATGGCAAAAGTGATGTATTCGAATTCTAGACATCACAATCATAACAGCGTCCCCACGCCCCGCCGACCCGCAGGTGCGGTACGAAATGAAGCGCGGCCACGGCGAGCTGTTCCGCGTGGACCGGCGCTCCGGCCAGATCTCGCTGAAGCAGACGCTGGACGCGCGCAGCGAGCCGTACGCGCTCGTCATCGCCGCGTTCGATGGCGGCACGCCCGCGTGCGGCGCGGAGGCGGCCGTGGCCGTGCGCGTGTGGGCCGGCGGCGCCGCGCCGTCGTGGGCCGCGGCGCACGTGGCGCTGAGCGCGCGCGAGGACGCGGCGCCGGGCGCGGCGCTGGGCGGCCCGCTGACGGCGCGCTCGCCGCTGGCGCGCCCGCTGCTGTACACGCTGCAGGCCGGCGCCGCGGACCTGTTCGAGATCCACTTCGACACGGGTGAGCTCCGCGCACGCGCGATCCATTCGTACTTATGATCTTTACGTATACTCGAACTGTCACTGAACGACACCTGTGCGTTAAATATATTTTGCAAATTTAAGTCCGGAGAAGCTGGTGTTGATTTAACATTTAAAACAATAACTGTGTCCAAACTGATTTTAAAATATATTATATTAGAAAAATTGTATCTGGTGGTTTCAGTTAAATTTCATGTAAGTAGATCCAGTGAACAGTAACAGAACTCCTAAACGGATAGAAGCAAAATGTTCACTGAAGATAACGATACTGAACATGTTTGATCGCAGACTACCCAAAGTTCCGTCCATTTACAGACTTGGGTCAACTTTTGACGCTGCTACTACGGTTATTTGAAGTAACATTCGTATTACAGTTATAGTTAATTAAACTTATATGAGCTAAGAAAACGCTTTTGAGGGTCAGGATTCAAATGCAAAGGTCACACTACAATCGACTGTTAAATGTGATGAAAAAAGTAGCTTTATTTCTGTTCGGTACTGTCGTGGTCTGTTGACGGAATAACGTCCTCATCGCGCTGGTATTGCACCTTCCGGTCCTAAAAAAGAATAAAATTAGCTTACTTTTTAGCCCGGGACTACAGTTCGCGTCACGGGGTTTTTAAAAAGCGTAACGAAATCACAGTAAGCCGCAGGTAACAACTAACACAGAGAGGTCGAGCTGATTATGTTCATTAGCAACGAGAAAACTTCGCTCGGTCGGTTGTTCACTCATGCAGTAGCTAGCGACCGATCGGACGGTGCCCGACCGGCCCACTAACGTGTCGGTTTTGTCCCGCAGCGCCCGACCGAGGCAGCGGTCCGTGTGAGTATCAGCGAGCAGTGCGTACGCGCCACGCCGCACGGAACTTCCCACCTTGCTGCTACGTACATGCATGTCAACTGTAACCGTTTTGTCGTTGCAGCTACTACAGCTACTCGTCTTGGCATCGCAAGAGCTTGAGAAGATATTTTGCGGGATTTTTTAATATTACATACCTGATACGATAATATATTACTGATCATTTCACACAAAATAAGCGAAACTATTTAAATACGCACGCATTTCACAAAAAAATATAAAAACGGGTGTATGTGTGACTAGATAAAAATCTTTCAAAATTTTATCTTACGCCTTATTCTACGTTTTGAGTGAAAACGACACTAACAATAGGATAAAGGTTTAATACATTATCGGACCACCAAGTTTCACTGAATATTAAAATTTGAGATTTTTGTAAAATTTAATCAATTAGATCACCGGAATGAGCCCGCAGACTTCGACAATTAAAACACACTCAAAGAACACACAGTGTACACTGTCAAAGCTTTTTTTTTTGGAAAACTGAAATCGACTAAACTAAAGTCGACTTAAACTAAATATAACTTCAGGGTGTCCGTTTTTTGTGACACTTGAAACTTGACCATTTGTAAATCTGAGGGTCAGCTCCAAAATGGATTAAATCATTTTTAAGTGACAGAACACAATGTGCAGGAATTGTAAGTGTCTGAAGCGCAAGTGGTCAATTTAAAAAAAGAAAGATTACGTTTTTATTTTAAGCTCGAAAGGATTCATAATAACGTCATTTGGGACAGTTTTCATTATTATTTATTTATTAAACTCTTTATTTGTATACCACAACATTTAAAATGTAACAAAAACAGAAACATCGAAAGAAGTAGTAATACAAAAGGCGGCCTTATCGCTTAATAGCGATCTCTGCCAGGCAACCTTAGAATTAGGAAAAAAAAAAAGAAGAGGAGAATAGACTGCTGGTGGTACAAATATTAAAATACATACATGCAAATAACTACATGCCAATACATAAACTAGTGTGCACAAATAGATAAAAAGTAAATAATATAATAAATAAATAAATATAAAAATAAACTAATATATATAATAACAACACTTACATAATTAAATACTTTAACATACAATAAATGAGTAAGTACATATATACATACTATTAAAAGTCGTTAACAATATAATGGGCCTTAACTGCTCTTTTAAATATCGCCAGTGATTTGGATCGTCGTATGCTCAATGGAAGCGCATTCCACAATTCCACAGCTCGTACGCTAAACGAACGCTTATAAAATTTTGTCTTATGATAAGGCATACACAGCGTCAGCGCACGGCACGATCTTACACCAGATTGCTCACCAAGAAAAGTGAACTTCTCTTTTAAATACGAGGGAGTATTTAGATGAAATAACACACAGTACAGAAGAGAAAGTACATGCATATCCCGGCGACGACGAATAGGAAGCCACTTGAGTTTTTGTCGAAATACGGAAACATGGTCATATTTGCGAAGGCCAAATATGAACCGAATAGCCAGATTTTGAAGACGCTCAAGTTTATTAAGCTGATCCTCGGTCAGATTAAGAAAGCTTGCATCCGCATAATCGAGAATAGATAGAAAAAGAGAATGTGCTAGCATAACTTTGGTCGGAATTGGAAGAAATGATTGCAGCCTTCGCAACGAGCTCATCGCCACAAACACTTTCTGACTCAGCTCTTTGACATGCACTGTCCATGACAATTCCCGGTCGAGGTATACACCAAGATCTTTCACAGAGTCACAAAAAGGAATAGCGATGCCATTATAAATAACAGAAGGAATGCTCAGCCAATCAACCCTCGCGATCATTCCTGAGCTACCAATAACGATAGCTTTTGATTTTGCAGGATTGACCTTTAGCCCATATTGCCTGCTCCACTCAGAAATTGCAGCCATATCATTATTTATAGCTGCAATAGCAGAACCAAGATTTTGAAGGGTAGATGAGCGATATATTTGGATATCATCTGCATACATGTGATAGAGAGAAGAGATGTTTTGAGTAATAGAGTTAATGAAAATAGAAAAAAGTAAAGGAGATAACACGCCACCCTGAGGTACCCCAGCCGCTACATCACACCAAGACGAAAAGGACTCGTCAATCTGAATGCGCTGTCGACGGCCATTGAGGTAACTCCGAAACCAGTCTATTACTGATGGAGATATGTTAATAGAGCGTAAAAGACTAAGCAAGATGTCAAAGTCAACTGTATTAAAGGCATTGCTAAAGTCAAGCAGAATAAGAATTGTTAGCTGCTTGTTATCCATCGCCCATCGAATATCATCAGTTACTTTAGCAAGAGCAGTAGCCGTACTATGACCAGGACGAAAGCCAGATTGCAAAGAACTGAGAAGGTTATTCTTATTAAGAAAGAGACTAAGTTGTTGAGATACGAGTTTTTCAAGAACTTTTGAGAGAAATGGTAATATAGAAATGGGGCGAAAATCAGAAAACGATGAAGGGTTGTTTTTTTTAGGTAGAGGAATAATCTGAGCAAACTTCCATTCTTCAGGGAATTTGCTACAGAGAATGGAAGAGTTTAAGATATGGGTTAGAATAGGGGAAACAACGTCAAGAATTGGAATGATCATATTACGGGTAATGCTATCTACACCAACAGCATTCGATGCAATGGATATTATGCTCTTCTTAACATCACATTCAGTAAAAGACTCGAAGGTAAATGGTAAAAAGTTAGGAGTTGAGTGGGAAGAAAGAATACTAAGAGTACGTTCTTTATCGGAACTATTAATTGTATCAGAAGTAGAAAAATGTTTATTTAGGAGTTCGATATCAACGTTAATAGAAGATTTATGAGATGATTTACCAACTCCAAGAGACTCAAGAAACTTCCAGGTTTTAGCAGTGTCACCACTTTCAACAGACTTATGAATATGGCGTCGTTGAGCATCCCTACACAATGTATTACAGCGATTCCGTGCTTTATGATATTTTTCCCGGTTAGCGTCAGTATTATTTGTTTTGTATTTATATTTCGCCGCAATCTTTTTGTCCATTAAAATTTTTATCTCTTCTGATAACCAAGGCGCCGGTAGATGTTTCAGCTTGATTGGTCTTAACGGAGCATGCGTATCGTAGAGTTGCGTTATCAGGGAATTAAATATCTCAATTTTGCGGTCAACTGAGTCAACAGCAGCGATAGCCGCCCAGTCCAGATGACTAGCATCATCACACAAGCGACGGCTGTCAATTCCTCCAAAGTTACGCCGCAGAAGTACCCTCGATTTTGCTTTAAGTGGACGTATTTTATATGAAAGATAAATCAAATCATGATAAGAAAATGCATCGGCAGGACACTGGCCATGCTTAAAGACGAAATCCGGAGAAGATACCATAATAAGGTCAAGAAGAGAAGGAGTACAACCAGGAGAATAATGCGTAGCAGCAAGGGGCAGGACAGACAAATTACAGGATTCCACTGTAGTCAAAAATTTCTTGCTGCGATAATCATTTTTGAGTAAACAAGTATTAAAATCTCCAAAAATAATGGAGTGGCTATAAAGAGGAACTTCTTTCTCTAATAAGGATTCAAATGAACGAAAGTAATCAGAAACGTATGGTGGACAATAGAACACTCCAAGAAGAATTTTGGTATGGGAAATAAGAACTTCAACAAGTAGGTGCTCAGCAGCATCAGGTAAGGGGGGTTGTGAAGACATACTAATAACAGTAAAAGGAATATAAGAACGCAAGTAGATCGCTACTCCACCACCCCCCTTACCAACACGGTCATTGCGAATAAGCCTAAAACCTGGCAGCGAATAAGAGGTAGAAGGTAAACAAGTTTTAAGCCAAGACTCAGACACTAGTATAGCATGTATGTTACGGGAATCAAAAGATGCAAGCATATCAGGATAATGAGCTGGGATACTTTGTGCATTAATATGAATGACATTAAGGTTCTTCAAACAATCTGAGAAGCAAGAATCAAGAGTTTTATCAAGTGGAAGGAAAGATGTACTGTGGAAACTATCATCACTAGACGACATAGACAGAAAAACATCACTGTCCATACTGTTCAACGACATTGTATAGAATAAAATAATATATCAAATAATAAATATAAAAAAAAAAAAAACAATAAAAATAACAAATATAAAGCAATATATATATAAACTTAAAGAGTAAAAGAAAAAAAAAGAATACTAACTATGGTATTAATATATAGATTTTCCTAATCCGCCAGCTGCATCTTGAAAATATAAGAATACTAGACAATTAAAACATTTGCACAGAAAATATTGAAGTTAAACAAAAAAAAAACAATTAACAAAACTGCGTATAACAAAATAAAAATAAAACATAACAGTGTGTTGCAGGCCTTATAAAGTCTATGCTTCAATGTTTCTAAACGAACTACCAAATACACGTCAGTCAAAGTCATCTGTCACCGCTTGTCAGATGTCATTGTCAGACATTGAGAGTGCTCTTACCCACAATAACAAAACCTAAATAATTAAATGAAAGTATAAAGTAAACTACAACAAAGAACATAATAAATTGATTAGAAGCTACTACCAAAAAAGATTATACTAATTATTTCATAACAGAACAAATACAAAGCGAGCCAAACAGAACAGTGCCAAGAACTGTAATTTTAAAAGAAACTAGTTGTATTCATTTTTTAATGATACGCTTCATTCTTGTGTTGGCGGCTCTGGTGTCCTTGGGGGCTTCAAACGAAGTAGCAGGCGCAACGGCAGGCGCAACGGCAGGCACAGGCACATCCTGAATGGAAGACGGGATAGCGTTCAGCTCGGTCATAGTCGTGACGCGATGCCGTTTCCCACTGGAGTCAAGCACCATAATGGTCCCGTTCCTGGTCCAACACCTCGCCACACCAAATCGCTGTCGAGCCGCAAGGAATGTAGAGTGGCGACTTTTAATAAGGAATTCAGAGATGGTTACCCCGGTGCCCTTCAAGTTAGTCTTAGCCGACCAAACTGCATCCCTGAGTGACGAGTCTCTGAATTTAATAAGAACAGCACGAGGCTTGTTACCACCCATACGACCCAAGCGATGACAGCGGCTTAAAGAGTCTGGGGACAGTTTTGACACTTTAAGGTGCCCGGATAAAAATTTACACACTAAAGCACTGGGCTCATCTTTGTCTGACTCAGCAACTCCATGCACAAGAAGAATCTTCTTTCTTGACCGCATTTCTATTTCATCCTGCTGTCTTGCCAAAAGCTCCACCTGCAGCTGCAGATTCTCCAAGGCAGTAAGAACAAACGATCTAAACGCCCCAAACTGCGAGTTGATGTTAGAAGTTGGACTAGTGGCAGGGATGGCACCCTTTAACTCCTTTTGGAATTCCGCCATTCTTGCATTAAAGTGATCATTGATCTCGTTCAAGCTTCTTTTAAGTGCTTCCATTGTACGTGTCAGTGTTAAAGTTAGGTTAAGTATTGCACACGGTCACTGTTAAGGATAAGTTTTGTGCAAATGTTTGTGAGCAAGCTTTTGGACTTAGGCTATTCACAGGTACATATTTTAGCACTCCTAAGCACTTAATGTAAATTTAATTAATTATTAAAAACGGAGCAGAAAAATTTTCGACTTATTTATTTAACGCCTACCTACCAATCCATGTGATTCATGTGTGCCGAAAAGACCGAATGACCGAATTTCGACATTCCCTCACTCTGTGTCAACTGAAGGCTAATATTTCTATTACCCAAAAATATCTTCTCAAACTAAACGTCAGCTCTAGATGCATTCATAATGACGAATGCCATCCGCATTCTCATTTCATCTGTAAGTGTCCTTCACTCGTCACGTAGAGTAGCAACCCCCGTCACGCTTGCACTCGCTTCCGCACACCGACGTCCGCGTCGTTCGCTCGCCCTTGACCGCGCGTGTCTGCAGGCTCGCTGGTGGCGCGCGCGGCGCTGGACTACGAGGCGGCGCGTACGCACGAGCTTACCGTGCGCGCGACTGACGGCGTGACGGGCGTCTTCGCCGACCTGGCCGTCACGCTGCACGTGCTGGACGTCAACGACTGCGCGCCCGACTTCGGCGCCGACGAGTTCCGCGCCTCCGTGTCCGAGGCCGCCGCCGTGGGCTCCGAGTTGCTCACCGTGCGCGCCACCGACGCCGACAGCGGTGCGTGCTACACACTATGATTCCGTGGACGATCTGTACAATAAGCTTGTGGAAACTGTCCATGCTGTTGGGGTTAAGTTCTAAAAGACTCCCCGAACAAATACAACGAAAAAGTTCTGCGTAAATGAGATTACAGTCTTCAAAAGAAGCGTTAGTGTTATGTATTATTAGACAGATAACGAAGCAAATTAAGGTTCAACTTAATTTGCTTCAACACTAAGCAAATTAAGGTTGCCATAGAGAACAACGAAGGCTCAAAAGCGTAGTCTCATTTCCTCTAAACCTGAGACCTTGGGTAAGGTTGACAAATTCTATGGACAACTCAACGCAGAAGTGTTTTGTAGATTTGCCTTTAACTATTAATATTGTATGTGATGAAATAAGATAATTGTCAAGAATGTAATGTAACGAGCGTGTCGCGCCCGTCGCCAGGCGCCAACGGAGAGGTGAGCTACTCGCTGGCGGCGTGGGGCGGCGCCGACGGGCCGCTGCCCTTCGCCGTGGACGCGCGCTCGGGGCTCGTGCGCGTGGCGGCGCCGCTGGACCGCGAGCTGCGCGCCGCGCACCACCTCACGCTCACGGCGCGCGACGCGGGCAGCCCGCCGCAGCTCACCACGGCGCACCTCTTCGTCACCGGTACGTGCTCAGTGGGCTCGGTATGAAGCGGGGGATTCGCAATTCAAATTGGGAGAACTGAGTAAAATATCGCCCCGATGCGCCGTTGTCTGATCCGACGGTCGGTCGCAGTGGAGGACGTGAACGACTGCGCGCCGCGCATGGAGCGCGCCGTGCTGAGTGCGCTGGTGTCGGACGAGGCGGCGCGCGGCGTGGCGCTGGCGCGCGCGGCGGCGTGGGACGCGGACGCGGCGCCGCGGCTGCGCTACGCGCTGGCGGGCCCGGCGCGCGGCCTGGCCGTGGACGAGCGCTCGGGCGTGCTGTCGCTGCTGGACGCGCGCGCACTCGGCGCGCTGCGCTCGCTCAACGTGTCGGTGTCGGACGGCGCGCACGCCGCCTTCGCACGCGTCAAGCTGTCGCTGGCGCCCGCCAACCGCCACGCGCCGCACTTCGCGCACGTGCTGTACGAGGCGCGCGCGCCGGAGAACCGGCCGCCGCCGTTGCCGCTGACCACGGTGAAGGCGATGGACGCGGACGCGGGCGAGTACGGCGCGGTGACGTACGCCATCCCGTCGGCGCGCCTGCGCGAGCTGTTCGCCGTGGACGCCAGCAGCGGCGCGCTGAGCACGCGCGTGCCGCTGGACCGCGAGCACCGCGCCGAGTGGGAGGTACCGTGCCCCTTGAGCACTCATCCCTGTAACTGTGATTTACGTAACACTATACTTTCGCAAAAGAACACTTGGGACACAGATTGCATTCCGCTTCGTTGCGTCCGGTATCAACTTCATAGATCGAACTGGAATTTCTTCAGAATTTTGTGTGATCAATTTGTCTTTTATTATTCCATTTAATCGATTTCAGTTTCCCACATAAGACTCTTCCATTTCCAATTTATATTCAGGTAAATATTTTTTACCATAATTGTATTGTGATTTTTTTGAGATTTTCTTTTGTATACTTTGATTTAAATCCAAATTGTTGAACCGGAACCGGAAGAAAAGGTGAATAACCTTTTCTTCCGAGAGTTTTTCTGAAGCAAATTTCGAAACCGTGTTTTTTTTATTGATTATTTAGATTATAATTTCGATTTCTAATGAAAGCCCATTCGATTATTGAGGTTCCAGAGCAGAGTTTACTCCTAAGTTTTAAATATTTTGTAAATGCTTTGGAATTTATACCAGGGTACTGATCCGATTATACTATATTAATATTGTATTATTTTTTTTATGACTTTAATAAAATTACTAGAGTTTTGATTAAGTATTTGATATCGAAATAAAACCGTACCTTGATAAGTGATCGACCCGGTAGGTATAAATATTTTTGATCCCATGTTTCTGCACTTCGTCATCATCATCACCACAACCAATGGACGTCCACCGCTGGACATAGGTCTTTTGTAGGGAGTTCCACAATGCACGGTCCTGGGCCGCTTGCCTCCAACGGCCCACAGCTACTCGCCTGATGTCATCTGTCCACCTCGTTGGGGGCCGACCTACGCTGCGTTTACCGGTGCGGGGTCGCCATTCCAACACCTTAAGACCCCAACGTCCATCAGTTCTCCGAGCTATGAGCCCCGCCCATTGCCACATCAGCTTCGCGACTCGCTAAGCTATGTCGGTAACTCTAGTTCTGTTACGGATCTCCTCATTTGACTTTGGGCTATAATGTTTTGTTAAGATTGTTTCAATTTCAACAAATGTCACGTCACTGGCTTTCCTTGGTGTAATCAAGGCCAAAAAAGGTCTCAAAGACTTCCGCTCCACACACAGTTCGCTAACAAATTCGCTCGTTTGGCGCTGTCTAACATGATGCCATTAGCCTCAAAACAAAACTTTAACCGGTCGATGTAATTGACCCATATATCAGGATTAAATTCATTAAATTACACTGATTTGTGGTCCATTTTAACTTAATTTTTGCTTCGTCGCCATTATTATGAATAAATAATACGATATTTGATAGTAACACGTTTATTGAGCTAAGAAGCAAAACATGACAGTCTGTATATACGTAATAACTAAACTAACCAATTGGTTTTACTTCTGTTAAGAAAAGGTAAACAAATTATGTAGATACTTATATATGACATTTTCCAAACTTTTATAGAGAGTATACCATTACCATTAGGTAATTATTTCTCATCTTGTATTGCTAGACATAACAGATGCTTGTCCTGTTTTACTGTCCCCGTTTTCATCTTCTTGTGTTAACACCGATCCTACTTCATTGATAGTCAGTGTTATCTTTATTGTTAGTTCAGAATTCATTCCGACCATAGATAGCACCGCTTGCTTGCTTGGATAACATAATCTCAATTTTTAAATCAATATTGTTTGTAGCTATTTTGTCAGTTCAATGTGCGTTTTATGTAAATGTCATAAATAAGGTCTTCCTTTTTGGCTAAGTCTTTTCATCCGAGAATGTAACAGTTGAAATTTTCGTATTCTTAAGTAAAACGTAATGATTGTCGGTGCTGCAAAGTTTCAGCTTCGAGTTCGCGGGGAGCGGGGCAATATGTTGGCAGGAAATAATTTGTATTATATTCATTCACTATAAAACGTCGCTAAGACTGTTAGAAGTCGATGGCTTTCAAGTGTTACATTGTTCTAGAATGTCTCATCATCATTCTTTTTTAGTCATCACAGTGGCTCACTCGGTAGACGTTTTGCGTGGCTAGGGTAAACATGTGTCCCAAGTATCGTAATAATGTTGTGCCTTTACGGTATTCGACAAGGAGCTCGCGAGTGGACTCACAGCGTGCCGTCCGCAGGTGCCGGTGACGGCCAGCGACGGCGGCGGCCGTCTGGGCCACACCACGGTGCGCGTGCGCGTGGGCGACGCCAACGACCACGCGCCCGCGTTCCCGCTGCGCGAGTACCGCGCCGCCGTGGCGCCCGACCGCGCGCCGCAGCTGCCCTTCCTGGCGCTGGCGGCGCTCGACGCGGACGCGGGCGAGCACGCGCGCCTGCGCTACGCCGCGTACGACGGCGAGCTGGGCGACGCCGCCGGCCTGTTCGCCGTGGACGCGCTGACGGGCGCGCTGGCCCTGGCGCGCGACGCGGCGGCATTCGCGGGCCGCTCGCTGCAGCTGTGGGTGCGCGCCGCGGACGGCGGCGGGCTGGCGGGCGAGGCGGGCGTGGCCGTGCGCGTGCTGCGGGCGGGCGAGCGCGCGCCGCGCCTGGCGCCGCCGCCGCCGGCCGTGTTCCTGCGCGAGGACGCGGCGCCGGGCACGCTGGTGGCGCAGCTGCGCGCGGCGGCGGGCGGCGCGCTGCCGGCGCTGCGCCTGGCGCCGGCGCACGGCGCGCGCGCGCAGTTCTCGCTGGACGCGGCAGGCCGCCTGCTGCTGGCGGCGCCGCTGGACCGCGAGGCGGCGCCCGACCACGTCATCGGTGAGTTCCGAAGTAGTTAAATGACTATAGCGTCTCGTGGGTCGGTATTCATAAGTAGATTGTTAAAATTACTCATTTATCGGATCTCAAAGCTCCTTTAGTGAGGGTTGGGAACTTATTAATTTTATGCACCGAATAAAATTGATTCTTAGCGCTATTATATGGTGGTGGTGCGCCGACAATTGACAGAAATATCCACGGCTGAGACGGTGTGTTTTGATTATTTTTCATAGTCTCATGTCGTATGGAATATTATTGTGGGGCTTCTGCTGAGGAAAATAGATATGTATTTTTAATTTTTCACTATTTAAATATTAAATCATATTATTTTTGCCCTGTAGGGTGCCCTGTAGGTACAAAATAGATACATTTAGTTTTTATCGAATTTAATGCTAGGTTAGTTGAGAAACATTTTTCTAATAAAGAGCGTCTTATTAAGATGATCCGTGCAAAATATATTTCTGTTAACCTTAAATCATATAGAAGTGTCATCTGCGAATAACACAATCTGCAGTTATTACAGACGGTAGGGCATTTGTATAGACAAGAAACAAAAATGGCCCAAGTATGGAGCCTTGTGGCACTCCTAGATCCATTATCACATTTCCCCCTTTGACATTTTATTATTTACGTATACTTTCATTTCATGATTTGAAAAGTAAGAAGTAGATTTAGTACCTAACTAAATACTTCATAATATTGTAGACGATACATCTCTGATTTTTAAGACTGATAGAAACAAAGATAAAATAAAAATAGGTAAAAAAACTTTTTAAGTTAAACGGTTTTATGTTAAACATACACTGCAATGTTTAAGATAAATGTACTAAAAACGAAAAAATAATAAAATAGATACAGTCGTGAGAATTATAAACATATGCATAGACTAGACTAAAATAAAACCGTGGGGCACGTCAATTGTCTACAAATTATCGACTTAATGTGCGATAGAAGAATCGTTTAATTCGTCGTTAAAATAGGCAGATCAACTGTCTACAATTGTCTACAATCAACGATTGTAGACAATTGACGTGCCCCACGGTTTTATTTTAGTCTAGTCTATGCATATGTTTATAATTCCCACGACTGTATCTATTTTATTATTTTTTCGTTTTTAGTACATTTATCTTAAACAGTGCAATGTATGTTTAACATAAAACCGTTTAACTTAACAAGTTTTTTTACCTATTTTTATTTTCTAGTTTTTAGTTTTTATTTCGCATTCTGTTTAATTCATTTAGTGCTTCATTATTGCAAGGTTTCTTGCCCGTTAGTTTATTGCAGTCCAACTCCTCTATACGTAGTCCCTGCAAAGATCTTACTCTACTAAGAGCCACGTAGGCTTGACCTTCTTCAAACAGTTTAGCACCTAAGTATACGACTGCGTGATCCACAGTGCTGCCCTGCATTTTATGTATTGTAGAAGCCCATGATAGTATTAAAAAATTGTTATCAGCCATTTGGTAGCGGCGGCCATCTTAGATTTAAATTTTGCATAGTATATTGTATTCTGCTTGTTGAGTCCTTTCATTTGATACTCATATTGATGGGATTAATAAAACATAAATTATCCGCCATTTTGTAGCGGCGGCCATCTTGAATTTATAATGATAATGAATAAACATAATTCTATTGTCACCAAAATCCAAAGTGTATACAAAATTTCAGATTAATCGGTTGACTGGAAGAGGGTGAAATTTGAATTACTAAATTTGACCCAAGAATAATAAATAAAACAAACGGGGTGAGCTAAATAAAACCGTTTAAAAACCAAGTGATTGGAATTTGCTTAAAAAAAAAAATGATAAAAACATCATAATAAATGGAGCAACACTTAAAATAGAAAACTCCACTGTTTTTCTAGGAGTGACTCTAGATTGTAAGCTACGTTGGGGTACCCATATAAATAGCCTAGCGAGTAAACTCAGCTCAGCTGCATATGCAATTAGGAAAATTAGAGGTTTTGATTCTCCTCGTTTAACCGAAAACTCCGCCCCCGCAGGAATCATCGCGGAGGACCCGCTGGACCCGACGCTGGCCAGCATGGTGCAGACGCGCCTGCACGTGCTGGACGTCAACGAGCACGCGCCCGCCTTCCACTCGCAGCCCTACGTCGTGCAGCTGGCCGAGAACACGCCGCCGCACTCCAGCGTCGTGCAGCGTGAGTGCCGCGCCCGCGCCGCCGCGCCGCCGCGCCGGCTCGCGCCTCACCGCCCTCTCTGCGCAGTGATGGCGGACGACCCGGACGCGGGCTCCAACGGCGAGGTGCGCTTCGCGCTGCTGGCCGACGCGCCGCTGCCCTTCGCCGTGGACGCGCACAGCGGCTGGGTGACCACCACGGCGCCGCTGGACCGCGAGGCGCGCGCCGAGTACCGCGTGGCGCTGGAGGCGCGCGACGCGGGCGCGCCGGCGCTGGCCTCGCGCGGCTCGCTCGTGGTGCGCGTGCTGGACTACAACGACTGCGCGCCGCGCTTCGCGCAGAGCACGCACGCGGCCGCCGTGCGCGAGGACGCGGCGCCGGGCACGGTGCTGCTGCGGCTGGCCGTGGCCGACGCGGACGCGGCGGGCGCGCCGCTCAGCTACTTCGTGGCGGCCGGCGACGCGCGCGCGCGCTTCGGCGTGCGCGCACCCGGCGAGCTGTACGTGGCGCGCGCGCTGGACCGCGAGACCGAGCCCGCTTACTCGCTGTCGGTGGCGGCCACGGACGGCAAGTTCACGGCCTACACCACCGTGCACGTGGCGGTGGAGGACGCCAACGGTACGTGCGCCGCGCCACGTACGATACGGCGGGGCTGGCCAAAATACGCAATGCCACAAATGATAATATCGAATAAAACATCTCAACATGTACCATCCAAGAGTACAATTTTTTTTTTTTTTTTAATGGACAATCAACGGGAAAAACACATATAAATGTAATATTGTAGACCCACTTAGAGACTGCCACCACTTGCGAATAAGAAACTAGATTGTTAGTTAGAAATAGAAAAAACGATTAAGAAGACAGACATGAGAGGATTAGCTGTAAGATCCAACAAGCTGTGACATGAACTAGCCGGATGTAGCGCCGCGAACAAAAACATACATTTTAGTATAAATTACAAAAAACAAAAATACAGATACTTAAATTACTTTATATATAAAATAATATTAAAAATGCTGACAATATATACTTAAGATCAAAACTAACTAAACTAATACAAAAAATAGCAAAGGGAAAAACTAAGTTTATATATAGGAAGTGGTCCATTAGTTTTTTTTTTTAATTTAGGAGGACTATCCTGAATGCTGTTATATAGAGTTAACATCCTATTAATAGGTGCTGAGACCCCTCGATGTGTTTTCAAGACACCAGCTTTAAAAGGGATATAGTTTTTTACACGACTGAACGGTCTAGGGATTCTTACAGAAACTTTATAAAGTAAATCCGACGCATCTAGGGCATCATTAAAAAGACTTTATAATAAAGATCCAATAGTTTTCTACGATCCGATAGAGTTAATAACTTATGGTGCCGCACTCTGGAAAAGTTGCTAGAATTTATATTACATAACTTATCACCAAAACTTACCTTGTTCAAGAAACGCTTCTGAATTCGTTCAATAGTCATAGAGTGAACATTGTGATGAGGATTCCAGGCAACTGAACCATACTCGAGGAGACTCCTTGAAAGAGCGTTAAATAACAATATCTTGGTGTTCGAATTCCGAAAGTATTTTTAGTTACGCTCAATGTATGTAGAAAAGGATTTGAGATAAATGTTCCGAGTTTGATATCAAATTAAAGACTTCAATATGTAGGTCACGATCCTAAATTATAATTTAAACAAGTATGATCACAGATCGCTCTAGATAACATTTCTTTAATTAATATTTTATTACTCTACCGCCGACATACTAACCTAGAGATTTTAGACGAAGAGTTCATTTCAGTTTTCAGGTAATGTATAGCCTATGGTACTCACAAATAATGTGGCTTAATCCGTTCAGTAGATCCAGAGATTACCCCCCGTCAATCTCACAATCTCACAAACTTTACCTCTTTGTAATATCAGTATAGATATAACAGGAACCTGCTAGGCGGTGCGCAGGTGTAACCGGCTCCCCTTTGCAGACAACCCGCCGTACTGCGTGCGGCACCGCTACCGCGTGCGGCTGCGCGAGGACGCGCCGCGCGGCCAGCCGCTGCTCACGCTGCTGACGCGCGACGCCGACGAGCCGCACCACGCGCGCCTGCGCTACTTCCTCAGCGGCGAGCACGCCGACCACTTCTCCATCCACAAGGTGGGCCTCGCGCTGTGAACCTGTTTGTTCCTCATTTACACGGATGACCTTCCTTACCTTGCGAAGGACCGTCACGGGATAGTATTGTTTGCAGATGATACATCACTGATCTTAAAAATTAAACGACCTAAAATTAATTTTGACGATGTAAACAAATATCTCGCTAAAGTAGTACGAAGCGAATAATTTAGCTCTGAACCAAAAAATCTGAGTATTAAATTCACGTTAACGAATTTTAAACAAGTCAAAACCATTGTACGATTTAATACTTTAATAATATATAAACAAGCAAAATCTAATACTGACAACTTGGGGAAAATTGTAAAAGATTTCACGGCAAGAACTCATAAGGCTTACCTGTGGATTACGGATTTTAATAAAGAATGTCAACGTTTTCAAATATGTTCAAATACGTTTTTAAAAATGTTTTAGAATACTCTATGTAGATTGGTACAGCTGCATGCTATACGAAGCTTACATTTGAATCAAATGTATGAGGCAAATATCAAATTACTGTATTAATTTATTGCTGCAGATTTTTTTGAAGTTATACTTCTTTAGCGGCGTTAGGAAAAAATCATGGGAATGAAATCAGCAAACGTCACAAAAATAATAATACCCTGAAGTTAGTTGTTCAAAAAAAAGTTTGACAGTGTACTCTTTTAATTGTCAAAGTCTGCGAACTCATTCCGGTGATTTAATTGATTCAGTTGTACAAAGTTCTCATAATACAACTTTCAATTACCATTTAATACCTACTTTATATTGTTAGTATCGTTTCCTCTACAAACATAGAATAGGGCATAATATAAACATTTTAAAAAGGTTTTTATCTTTTTATGCCGAAGAAGTATAACTTCTTACGCGTGTTCATAAGACACGTTAATTTTTGTATTTCTGAAGAGAGCATTAGTGGATGCCAACACGAGAAGTTTGGAATAATAATAAGGTGGATTTCAAATTCTGTAGCCATACTCTCAGTGAACCTGAATTATGCAAAGTAAACCGTTTTGACAGCCAGACGTGATTTGCGAGTTTAGCAATTACGCCAAACGCACCCCAGCAATTTGTAGCATTTACTGATTAAGTGGTATATGTGAGTATTGAATGACCATTTTGCTATCCAAAATAATACCTAGGTCTCTAATAGTATCCACCTCGTCAAGCAACAGGTTATTAAGATAATAAGAAGTTTGAAAAGGCGTGCGTTTCTTTGTAAATTGAATATATTGACATTTATTAATATTAAGAGGCATTTTTTTTAGCAGACCGGTCCTAAATTTTATTTAAGTCTTTTAGAAGAGAATCAGATTTTAGTATCTTAAAATGATCAGCGAATAACGTGAAATTGGAAGATTTTACACACATCGTTAATAAGCACTAAAAATAACATAAGGGTCCCACCCTTGTAGGACGCTGGATGGAACCCTGAATGGATCTGATTCGTAACCACAAATCACAACCTTCTGATTTCTGCACGGTAAATAATATGAGAGCCTAAAAAGCCAAGTTCCCTGAATGCTGGCATCATACAATTTGGATATTAAGATCATATGGTCTACTTATAATATAATAGTTAATAAAAGCTCTCCGCCCTCTATCTCGAAAACGGTTCACCGTATGAACAATTTTTTTAAACAAAATTTGTAGAGAATTTTGTATTAATATTGATAATAAATACAAATAGCAAGAAACCCAAAGGAAATGAGAGATTTGAAAAAAAGCGCAAAAAACCGAAAAAATTTTGTGATCTCTGACCTTGAAATGTAATAGTTGCGTACACCCATAACTACACACCGTACTACCATATGTAGGTTTTGAGACAACTTTTAGTGTATCAATATCTTCACTGACATTCCTGTCTCCACAAAAAGATCATTAAACTCTTCACCAGACACCGCCCTCTCTTTGTTTAAGGATAATTTAAAAATACTTTTGAATTCAGACATGTGAGTAGCTCCGACGGTATAAAGGCCTTTAATTTAATAAATAATAAGAAAACAAATGATTTGTGGGACATTTCCTTTAACTTTGTTAAGTCCTTGATTGATATGGTCCAAGGCATTAGGCACATTAGTCAGAAAATTACACCACTATGGAATTCGGGGCATAACTCTAGATTAAATGGTTTCCTATTTTAATTGCGGTCTTAAAGAAATTTAGTTCCTCTCGTAATAGTTGTTGGGAGAGTGAATGTGAGGACCTCTGGGTCACGGTTTCGACCGGCAATGCTTCTCATGCATTTCACATTTGCGCCGTTTATCTGCCTCCTCCCCCAATTTTCTGTAAGCTCGATCAAATGCTGTCATCTATAAGCGAAGCTATATACAGAACGAATAGCGATGTTCTCCTCCTTGGAGATTTTAATCTCGGTTTCATAAACTGGGCTGAAGCTAAATCAAACTTAGATATAACTTTTACCCAGCCAACTTATATTAACTCCAATTTAGGGCATCTTCTCACAGATTTTATCAACCTACATAATTTTAAGCAATATAACAGCATTGTCAACAAAGACTATAAAATCTTAGATTTAATTTTATGCAATGGGGCATTACAAGCTAGAGTATGCTCTGCAGATGTTTCGCTAAGCAAAATTGACCCGTATCATCCTCCATTGCTTTCTGTTGTAAATTTTCACAAAGATCAATTCCTTAGTCCAAATAAAATTAAAAAGCTGAATTTTTACCGAGCTGACTATATAATTATAAACGAACTGTTGAGGGGCATAAATTGGGATACAATTTTTGATGACACTGATACTGTTAATCAAATGGTAGATACATTCTATGACGTAGTTAAGGGGCTTATACTTAAACACGTACCTAAAACAGCAGCCAGGCGAAGTTGTTATCCTTCTTGGTATACTTTTAACCTAATTAGGTTAATAAAGGAGAAGGAGACTTACCGTCTTAAATACAAGAAAAACAAATGCCCGCTGGCCAAACTTGATTTTCAAGAAGCTAGAAAATTGTGTCACAATCTAATAGATCGTTGCTACGCTAATTACAAAAAAAGCATTGAAGATCATATTTGTAAAAATAACATGAAGATACTGTGGTCATTTTTAAAATCAAAAAGGAAATGCCAGGGAACGATTCCAAATGTTATGACATTTAACGGCAAAAAAATATCATCTCCTTCAACGATTTGTGGCGCTTTCGCTGAACATTTTTCGGCCGTTTACACACAGCCTGTCTATACTGATGATAGAGCAAGAACAAGTGCTGCCCTCACAACAATCTCATGCCCAGTCACAAATAAAAATTCCTTACTTACAATATCTTTGGGTCTCAAGGCAGTAGAAAAAGCCTTGAAGAAATTGGATAAGAATAAAGGAGCAGGTCCTGATGAATTACCAGCCATTTTCATTAAAAATTGCGCCGCAACTCTGGCTTATCCACTTTACCTTATTTTTAATCGCTCTCTTGTCACTGGGATATTTCCAGACAAATGGAAATTTGCTAATGTTGTACCAATTCCTAAAAGTGGGCAAGCGGATGATATACTTAATTATAGACCAATTTCCCTGTTATCTCATGTAAGCAAAGTCTTCGAATCTTTAATATGTCCGTATCTTTCGTTTCAATTGCAGTCCATCCTAATTGCTCAACAACATGGTTTTCGAAATAAAATGTCAACAGTATCAAATTTGACTGAATACACGACTCAAATAATAGATAACATTGATAAGGGATATCAAGTCGATGCTATTTATATGGACGTAAGTAAGGCATTCGATCGGGTCGACCATATGATTTTAATATCCAAATTGTATGATGCTGGTATTCAGGGAACTTTGCTCTCTTGGCTCTCATCTTATTTGTCGTGCAGGCAGCAGAAGGTTGTAGTTTGTGGCTACGAATCAGATCCGTTCAGGGTTCCATCTAACGTCCCACAAGGGTCCCACCTTGGCCCTATGTTGTTTTTAGTGTATATTAACGATGTGTGCAATAACATTAAATCTTCCAATTTCACCTTGTTTGCTGATGATTTGAAAATTTTTAAAGCTATAAAAACTCCTTTAGACTCTGATTCTCTTCAAAATGACTTAAATAGCATATCAAACTGGTCAGTTAAAAATAAATTGCCTCTTAATATTAAAAAATGCCAACATATTAAATTTACAAAAAAACGCATGCCTCTTCAAACTTCTTATTATCTTAATAATCTGTTGCTTGACGAGGTGTATACTGTTAGAGACCTAGGTGTTATTTTGGATAAAAAATTGTCATTCAATACACACATAAATCAATTAATCAGTAAATGCTACAAATTACTGGGGTTTGTTTGGCGAAATTGTAAAACATTCAATTCTTGTCTGGCTCTCAAAACCGTCTACTTTGCATTAATTCGGGGTCTCTTAGAGTATTGCTCCAGCATTTGGAATCCACTATATAAGGATCCTATTCTAAGGATTGAAAGAATCCAAAAACGTTTTCTGTTCTTGTTGTCAGTTCATCAAAAAAAACAATTCGTTTTAACCTCATATAGCGAAAGATTAAACTTCTTTAAATTAACTTCATTAGAAAGTCGTCGTTGGGTATCCGATCAAGTATTTCTCTACAAAATTTTAAATAATAAAATCAACTGTCCAAATATTTTGACCAAAATTAAATTTACTGTTCCGCGTAAAAATGCGCGCCTCGGTAACTTCAAACCGTTCGTTGGCAAGTTGTATAGAACTAATTTGGGCGCTCACAGTATCCTGGCTAGGATTTGCCGAGAGCACAACAAGCTATTCCAAGCTACTCGTGCCGACATCCAATCATGTTCTCTTCAGCAATACAAAACAATTCTGCAACTACATATTAGTACAGCTAGTAGATAATTGCCTCGTACATTTCTGTTTTGTTTTAATTTAAGTTATGTTTTTGTTTCCTGTTTTTTTAACTTCATCTTACAGTGTTTCCTTCGTTACAACAATAATATTATTGTAAACTTGCGAACCCGCACTTGTGTGTTTGTTTCTTCAGATACGCATGCCGGTTTGCCAGTAATTGGGTTTACACTACAACTTTATATTTCTTAATTTTGTAGTCCCTAAGCTTGTTTCAGTGTATAATCTGTTGGTGAACCTAATAAATAAAAAAAAAAAAAAAAAAAAAAAAAAAAAAACGAGAATAAAAAAAGTTGACGTTAATGGAAAGCGGTCTAATGGGTCATTTGTGAAAATAGGTGTCCCTCAGGCGTCTGTATTAGGACCTTTTCTGTTGCTCATTTACATGAATGACCTTCCTTACCTTGCTACGACAATCACGGGATAGTATTGTTTGCGGATGACACATGACTGATGTTTAAAATTAAACGCCGTGATACAAATCTGGCCGATGTAAACAAACGTCTCGCTAAAGTAGTACAATGGTTTGAGGTCAATAATTTAGCTCTGAACGGAAAAAAAACCAAGTGTATTAAATTCACGTTACCTAATGTTCAACAAGTAAAAACCATTGTAGAACTTAATAAAGAGGAATTGGATCTGGTGGATACGACAATATTTCTAGGTATAACGTTAGATGCTAAACTTCAATGGGGCCCACATATAAATAATTTAGCGAACTGACTTAGTTCTGCAGCATACGCGGTTAAAAAGATTCTTCACATGACATATATAGAAACTGCTAGACTAGTGTATTTTAGTTATTTTCACAGCATTATGTCCTACGGCATTTTATTATGGGGTAATTCTGCTGATGTAGATTATATTTTCGTCCTGCAGAAAAGGGCTGTTCGTGCGATATATAAAATGGGCCCAAGAGAGTCATTAATTGATAAATTTAAAGAAGTTAAAATAATAAAGAAGTTAACGACGTACTTTAATACATATTTGAAAATTTAATTAATGTCCATAAAAATATAACAAAATTTAGCTTAATTTCAAGTTCGAGAAAATTTTGTTAACAATTGTTTAACTTGTTGAATAATTTACTTTAAGTAAATCTCCAACGGGAATAAATTGCTTGCAATCTAAAAATATCGCGTGCCGACCTATTTTTAGCGTTAAATTAAAATTACAAATAATGGAGATAGAGTTGCGCGAGTAGTTCTTTCGGAATCTTTTTTTAAATTTCTTAAATAGTTTATGAAATATTGGCAAAAAACGAAATGCCATTTTTTTCCATCTTCAATTGTTTATAACTTTTGCAATTTTTTATGTGCCAATACGCGCTTTTGACACATTTTTCTAGGCGTCATTCCGGATCCCATGAGCTATCTATCGCACATAATTTTAGGAGCAGTATCTCTATTTTGTACCATTTTTAACCGGGCACGCTGGTGGCCAAGGTGAGTGGCCCCAGGCCTCTCGCCCGCCCCGTACCTGTCGGCATTGCAATACGCGCCCGCCCGCAGGTGCACGCCACCGACGACGACCTGGGCGAGAACCGCTCCGTGCGCTATTTATATATTTATTTATTTTGCCGACCTATTTTTAGCGTTAAATTAAAATTACAAATAATGGAGATAGAGTTGCGCGAGTAGTTCTTTCGGAATCTTTTTTTAAATTTCTAAAATAGTTTATGAAATATTGGCAAAAAACGAAATGCCATTTTTTTCCATCTTCAATTGTTTATAACTTTTGCAATTTTTTATGTGCCAATACGCGCTTTTGACACATTTTTCTAGGCGTCATTCCGGATCCCATGAGCTATCTATCGCACATAATTTTAGGAGCAGTATCTCTATTTTGTACCATTTTTAACTTGTAGACTACTTATCAAATATATTTTTGCTCCTTTAATATTATTTCGTAATTCTGTAACACGTTGGATAATAATAAATATATTACAATAATACATATCGCCATATTGCCCCAAAGTAAGCGTAGCTTGTTTATATGAATAAGATACAGATAAACATCCAGACACTGAAATACTTTTATTCCTATGTCTGTTTTTATTTAAGTCCTATTTGTGAAAACTTTTAGTTGGCATGGCTACTCAACTAACTTATCTGTGTTAGCTGTGGGTTTTCTCAACGGATAAAGTATCAGGAGAGGTAACGAGAGGTCGTGTGCGCAGGAGACGGGCGAGGTGCGCGTGGCGGCGCCGCTGGACCGCGAGCGCGTGGCCTCCTACCGCCTCCGCGCGCACGCGCAGGACCGCGACCGCGCCGACTGGGCGTGCTCGTCCGAGCTGCTGCTCGCGCTGGACGACGTCAACGACAACGCGCCGCGCTTCTCCGCGCCGCTCTACAGCGCCACGCTGCCCGAGGACGCGGAGCCGGGCACGCTGGTGGCCAAGGTGAGTGGCCCCAGGCCTCTCGCCCGCCCCGTACCTGTCGGCATTGCAATACGCGCCCGCCCGCAGGTGCACGCCACCGACGACGACCTGGGCGAGAACCGCTCCGTGCGCTACTCCTTCGTGGACGAGAGCGCCGCGCGCACCTTCGCGCTGGCGCCCGACAGCGGCATCGTCACGCTGCGCGGGGCGCTGGACCGCGAGACGCTGGCCGAGCACCGCCTCGTGCTGCGCGCCTCGGACGCCGGCCGGCCCGCGCGCAGCGCCACGGCCACGCTGCGCCTCGCCGTGGCCGACGTCAACGACAACCCGCCCGAGTTCGAGCTGCGCCTGTACCGCGCCGCCGTGCCCGAGCTGGCCGCGCCGGGCGCCGAGCTGTTACGCGTGCACGCCACGTCGCGCGACGCGGGCGCCAACGCCGCCGTGGCCTACGCGCTGGTGGGCGGCGCCGACCGCGACGACTTCGCAGTGCACCCCGCCTCGGGCGTGCTCCGCGTGGCGCGCCCGCTGGACTATGAGCGGCGACGCGCCTACCTGCTCACCGTGCAGGCGCTGGACGGCGGCACCCCGCCGCTCAGCGACACGACCAGCGTCAACATAACCGTCACCGACGCCAACGACAACGCGCCCGTCTTCTCGCAGGCGTCGTACGGCGCGCGCGTGCGCGAGGACGCCCTCGTGGGCTACCGCGTCGTGCAGGTGCTCGCGAACGACGCCGACGACGGCGCTAACGGCCGCGTCTCCTACGCCATCGCCCGCGGCGACCGCGACGGCCGCTTCGTAATCGACGCCGACACGGGCTACGTATCGCTGGCCGCACCGTTGGACCGCGAGAGCCGGCCCGCCTACGTGCTGGAGCTGCGCGCGCGCGACCGCGGCGTACCCGCGCTGGAGGCGACCGCGCTGCTCAACGTCGAGGTGCTGGACGCCAACGACAACCCGCCGCTGTTCGCGCTCTCCAACTACAGCGTCGTCGTGCAGGAGGACAAGCCGCTGGGCCACACCGTGCTGAAGCTCGAAGTGTCCGACGCCGACGCGCCGCCCAACGCGGCGCCGTACACCTTCGACTTCCAGAGCGGCAACGAGATGGGCGCCTTCCGCCTGGAGCAGGACGGCTCGCTGCGCACGGCGACGCGCTTCAGCCACCGCGTGCGCGAACGCTACGCGCTGCACCTGCGCGTGTTCGACAACGGCACGCCGCCGCTGTTCTCCGACGCCTGGGTGCACGTGCGCGTGGTGCAACAGTCGCAGTACCCGCCCGTGGCCACGCCGCTCGAGGTGCTCGTCAACTCGTACCGCGACGAGTTCCCGGGCGGCGTGCTGGGCCGCGTGGAGGCCTCGGACCGCGACGCCTACGACCGGCTGACCTTCGCGCTGGCGCCCGTCGACGGCGCGCCGGCGCCCACCGACCTGTTCGAGATCGACCCCGCCGACGGCACGCTGCGCGCCGTGCCGCGGCTCGACGTGGGCGCGTACCGCCTCAACGTCACGGTCGGCGACGGCAAGTTCGTGACCTGCGCCGCCGTGCGCGTGACCGTGGTGCTGGTGTCCGACGAGGCGCTGGCGCAGGCCGTGCTGGTGCGCTTCCGCCAGGTCACGGACCGCGACTTCGTGCTGGGCCACCGCCTGGGCTTCCTGCGCGCCGTGCGCGAGGCGGCGGGCGCGGCGCCGGGCGACGTGCTGCTGCTGGGCGTGGCGGCGGGCGCGCGCGCGCTGCTGGACGTGGGCGTGGCCGTGCGCGCGGGCGGCGCCTGGCTGCCCGCCGCCGCGCTGCGCCGCCGCCTGCACGCGCAGCTCGAGCGGCTCGAGGAGCTGGCGCGCCTCGTGCTGGACGAGCTGCCGCGCGCGCCGTGCGGCGGCTGCGAGCACGGCGCGTGCGCCGAGCGCGTGGAGCTGCGCGGCGAGGCGCGCTCCGTGGGCGGCGCCGCCTTCGCGCTGGTGGCGCCGCAGCCGCACGCGCGCGGCTCGTGCGCGTGCGAGCCCGGCTTCGGCGGCGAGCGCTGCGAGCGCGCGGCGGCGTGCGAGGCGTGCGGCGGCGTGCTGCGGCTGGCGGGCGACGGCTACCTGGCCTTCCGGCTGGCGCGCGGCGCGCTGGCGGGCGCGCGCGTGCCGGAGGACGAGCTGCTGGTGGCGCTGCGGTTCCGCACGCGCGCGGCGCGCGGCACGCTGCTGCGCGCGGCGGGGCGCGCCGAGCACGCCACGCTGGAGCTGGCGGACGGGCGCGTGCAGTTCCGCATGCAGCTGGGCGCGGGCGAGGCGCGGCTGCGCGCGGGCGGCGCGGTGGCGGACGGCGAGTGGCACGCCGTGCGGCTGGAGCGGCGCGGCGCGGGCGCGCGGCTGGTGGTGGACCGGCACGCGGCGCAGGCGCGCGCGCCGCCGCCGGCCGCGGTGCTGGACGCGCGCGCCGGCCGCGTGCTGCTGGGCGCGGCGCTGGAGCGGCACGCGCACGCGCTGGCGCCGGAGCAGGTGCGACACATAAAAATAAATAAAAAGAAGCAATATTACAACCAATTTTAAAATTAAACTTAGTGATTCGGCTACAGTAGCCGAATACGAAAGTGGGGATAGGCTCTTCGAGCTGTATGAGCGAAAACAATTTTATTTAAACATCTTTATTACGTGGTAAAGGAGAAATTACAAATATACTTAAAAAAAATTAGAAGCAAAATGCGACCTTATCACTGAAAGTGATCTCTGCCAGGTAACCTTGACGGGAAATCGCAATTAAAAGAAACAAAATATAAATTTACACACTTAAGTACATACTACTAATAACTAATATAATAAATTATCAAAAGAGATAAATAAAATAAGATATATATATTTATATACATATATACAATAATAAATATTTTTATAAATTTACTATAGATATATAAGTACACATATATGAACAACAAAATTATAATGACAAATAGTGATGTCTAACACGGCTTTTGCCGGGAAATAAAATAGTTAGGGATTTAGAGCGACGAATATCGTCAGGGAGTGCATTCCACAGCGTTGCAGCTATTATTGTGAAGGATTCCGAGTAACTGTGGGACTTACATTTCATCATTTGCAGAATATTCTCCCTAACAGAACGCTGAGATCCTTGACGGACGGACGCGGGCCAAAGAAATTAAAGCGTTGTTTAATGTAGAGTGGTGTCCAAGGATGAAAAAGAGTAGAATACAGGATTGAAAGGACATGCAGATTACTCCGATGCCTAATAGGAAGCCACTTCAATTTTTTGCGATACTCTTATTATACTTTTTCCTGAGACCAAATATGAATCTTATGCATAAGTTTTGTAGTCGCTCCAGCTTATCCAGAAGGTCCTCAGTCAAGTCTAAATAACAGGCATCGGCATAATCTAAAATAGTAAAAAGAAGGGTATTGGCTAATAAAATCTTAGTCTTGATAGGCAAGAGATTTTGCCATCTTTTTAAGGACCCAAAGGCACTAAAAATTTTCTGGCTTACATGGGCTACTTGCGTCCTCCAAGATAAAATGCTGTCCTAGGTTTTTCACAATTTTGCTATAAGGCAGCAGAGTGACGATGCCGAAGATGTGACGATCGAAAAAGCCGGCAAGAAACTCAGCAGTTGCTCTTTTCCAACATTAACAATTTACATTTTACATTTCAAAATTCATTTTTCTATCTTGTGAGAGATGAAAGCGGAGCCGGATGCTTCCAAGCAACCTTGTCATTAAGAAATTCATCAATTGTATAATAACCTCGCTGTAATAAATGTGTTTTAACACATTCTTTAAACTTATGCATTGGTAGGTCTAAAATTACCTTAGGAATCATATTATAAAAGCGTATACTCAGTCCCACAAATGACTTCTGCACCTTTCGCAGACGATATGCAGATGTCACTAATTTATGACCATTTCTTGTAAGTCGACTGTTTATATCCACTTTTTGTTTATAAAGACTAATATGTTGTCTTACAAATACTATATTGTTATAAATATATTGTGCGGCTACCGTAAGGATACTTATTTCTTTAAATTTTTCACGGAGGGATTCACGTGATTTAAGTTTATATATTGACCGTACAGCTCTTTTCTGCAAGATGTATAGTTTCAATATCAGCAGCTTTGCCCCATAATAAGATCCCGTAAGACATCACACTGTGAAAGTACGCAAAGTAAACAAGTCTTGCTGTTTCTACGTCAGTAATCTGTCTAATTTTCCTGACGGCGTAGGCAGCCGAGCTTAGTTTACCTGCTAGTGTATCTATATGGGTACCCCACTGAAGCTTACAATCTAAGGTCATGCCCAGAAAAACTGTGGAATCTTCAATTTTTAGTGATTCTCCATTTATTATTATATTTTTATTAACTTTCTTTACATTTGGTAAAATAATAATAATAATAATAATAAATCTTTATTTGGAACAGTTACAATGGCACTTAAAATACTAGCAAGGGTGGCACTGCAATAGTAAAAACTGTGCTGCATGTACCACCGCCCACCTCCGAGTTATAGTACAGTAATTATACAAATGTTCCGTTAGATTTAGTGTGTGTGTGTGTGTGTGTGTGTGTATGTGTGTGTGTGTGTGCGTTTATATTATAGATACTCGTACGTACTACAGGATGGCTAGGGATGTCATATATTTGATAGAATGAACTCTTCCGTTTGATCATAGCTCATTTGCAGTAGCCATGCAGTAATTTTTGTTTTAACTAGGTATTTAGTCATAGGATAGATATTTAATTTTTTATTGATCTTGTTATATATTTATAATAATGTTTATAGTACTCCCTTCAATGTGTAGTTGAAATAAAGACGATATTGCGTTTCTGTGAAAATACAAGAAACAACATTTAAAGCCCTTACTTCAGGTCTTTAAAATCAAAATAATTTCTTCTTAAACATCCTTTTCTTTATGTCACTTATCACTGTAAAAACATTGGTGACTTTCAGAAAAGGTTCGATATATGAACTCGAGAAAAGAGTTCTTTACATCGCCCCCTTCGGACAATAACAATTTCATTTCATAATGTATGTAATTGTTCATTCATTGATAAAAACTGGAGAAAGTTTTGTTATGTTGTTTTTAGTGTATATTAACGATGTGTGCGATAACATTAAATCTTCCAATTTCACCTTGTTTGTTGATGATTTGAAAATTTTTAAAGCTATAAAAACTCCTCTAGCCTCTGATTCTCTTCAAAATGACTTAAATAGCATATCGAACTGGTCTGCTAAAAATAAATTGCCTCTTAATATTAAAAAATGCCAACATTTTAAATTTACAAAAAAACGCATGCCTCTTCAAACTTCTTATTATCTTAATAATCTGTTGCTTGACGAGGTGTATACTGTTAGAGACCTAGGTGTTATTTTGGATAAAAAATTGTCATTCAATACACACATAAATCAATTAATCAGTAAATGCTACAAATTACTGGGGTTTGTTTGGCGTAATTGTAAAACATTCAATTCTTGTCTGGCTCTCAAAACGGTCTACTTTGCGTTAATTCGAGGTCTCTTAGAGTATTGCTCCAGCATTTGGAATCCACTATATAAGGATCCTATTCTAAGGATTGAAAGAATCCAAAAACGTTTTCTTTTCTTGTTGTCAGTTCATCAAAAAAAACAATTAGTTTTAACCTCATATAGCGAAAGATTAAACTTCTTTAAATTAACTTCATTAGAAAGTCGTCGTTGGGTATCCGATCAAGTATTTCTCTACAAAATTTTAAATAATAAAATCAACTGTCCAAATATTTTGACCAAAATTAAATTTACTGTTCCGCGTAAAAATGCGCGCCTCGGTAATTTCAAACCGTTCGTTGGCAAGTTGTATAGAACTAATTTAGGCGCTCACAGTATATTGGCTAGGATTTGCCGAGAGCACAACAAGTTATTCCAAGCTACTCGTGCCGACATCCACTCATGTTCTCTTCAGCAATACAAAACAATTCTGCAACAATATATTAGAACAGCTAGTAGATAATTGCCTCGTACATTTCTGTTTTGTTTTAATTTAAGTTATGTTTTTGTTTCCTGTTTTTAACTTCATCTTACAGTGTTTCCTTCGTTACAACAATAATATTATTGTAAACTTGCGAACCCGCACTTGTGTGTTTGTTTTTTTTTCAGATACGCATGCCGGTTTGCCAGTAATTGGGTTTACACTACAACTTTATGTTTCTCAATTTTGTAGTTCCTAAGCTTGTTTCAGTGTATAATCTGTTGGTGAACCTAATAAATAAATAAATAAATGTGGTAGAGATTTGATTCCGTTTTGCTGCGTATTGTATTTGGAGTCCCCGTGTTAAATAATAATAGCTTGAGTAGTCAATCAGCAGTTTCGAGTTGCTTAATTTGCTCTTCACTTTTGATCTGAATAAGCGGGGAGCCCTCTACTTTGCGCATGAATACTTTTCCATTGTTCGTCCAACAAAATTTGTACTTATTTGACTTAGTGTGCTGCCTGCCTAAGTAATAAAGCCTTTTTGCAGTGCTTGTCAAATGTTCTGCGATATAAGCCGGTCGTGAAGTATCTTCAGTTTTGCCAGTGATATGAAACGAGTTAAGTTTACTGTTGGGATTCCGCTGGTTATATAGTCTAGTCGCTCTGAGAATTTCCTCCTTTGTATAGTGGTTTGCAAGCTCCACGATAATTGTAGGGTTCGGGTTTTTGTTTGCTTGAAGACGATAAACGTCGCGTATATCCGTACTATTAATGCTTACTGAAAGCGCCTTAGTCAAATGAAGTAGGTAATCACATAAAAGAGTCTTCGATTCATTATCACAACGTGGAACATTACGGATCTCGAAGTACGAGTTTTTTGAGTTTCTGGTAAGGTCCTCAATTTTTTCTTCAAGAATGCGTATATTGCCGCGATCAATAGAACACTCCTTTTCTAACGTAGTTATTTTTATGGACATGTCCTCATACTGGGCCGAGACAAATTCAAGAGACTTTTCTGTCTACAGTAACATCAGTCTCTGAGCTACATTTGTTGTCCGGTGTCAAACGATTTATTACGTTCGTCGGGTTCATTGCGTAAGAGAGATAGAATTTACCTTCACAAAGCGCGCGGTGTAGGTATAAGTGAAAACACACATTCATTAAAAAGTACGGCTAAGTAAGGGGCAATAACGTCTATAATGTTAGATATTACTATTACAGACATTATTATTATTATTATATAATAGACTAAGCAGCTTTCGCTGATGCGTCTATATAATTTCTTGCGCTCTTTGTCTTTTTGATGTTTATCCAGTCTATTCTTAAACTGATTCAGTGATTCTGCAGTCACTACATCTTCAGGCAAGGCATTCCACATTTGTATAACTCTATTGCTGATAAAGTGCTTGGAAGGATTAGACGATGCCTGCTGATATTCAAGTTTGAGACCATAGCTCCTTAATCTGGGGTTACTCTTTTTTGAAAATATTTCCTCAAAATTCGGTATGTTGTAATACTTATTTAATATTTTATAAGTTTCAATGAGATCGCCTCTTTCTCGCCTACTTTTGAGGGTGCTGAGTCCCAGGTTTGCAAGCCTTTGCTCATATGAAAGATTTCTCAATTCTCTTGGCAGTTTAGTGGCTCGTCTATGAACCTTTTCAAGCATTTCTATATCCTTAACAAAGTAGGGACTCCAGACCTAGAAAGCATACTCCAATAAAGGTCTTACATATGTCTTATATATCTGTATGAAGGTTTTCTTATTTATATTAAAAAATGCTTTCCTAATTGTGTAAAGGATAGAGTTGACCTTACTGACAATAGCCACAATGTGCGCTTCCCATTTTAGATCACTGCTTATGATCACGCCTAGGTCTTTTTGTGTATCCACCACTTTCAATTGCTTATTATCTAGATAATATCTAGATATAATCACCTGTTTTTTTCTGCTTCAACAACTTAAAATTCTTTATTATCTCATATGCAGATATATGTTTAAAATTAAATGAAACGTCGCACTCATTTACGTTGTTCCTCAATAAACTCTGAGCTGCAGTAGGTGAAGAATTAAGTGAATCAGTTAACAAAATAGGAACACTCTGAAAAAAGTTTTCAAAGGTACTTGCAACCTCACTGTCGGCGGTAACTTTATTATCATTAATAATTAATTCAAAGTTTACGTCGCGAGATTTAGCTTTCCCAGTTTCTTTATTAACAATTTTCCAGGTTTTTTTGTACTTTGTTATCCGATTTTATTATTTGATCCTTAAAGTATAGCGACTTAGCATGAAAGCAAACGTTCTAAAACGTTTTGGAGTACTTTTTTACGTGTTGAAGGAAAGCTGGAGTATGGTTATATTGTTTTTCACTATAGAGCTCATACAAATTATCTCTACTTTTGTATATGCTTATAGTTGCCCAATCGCTAAACTTTATTTTTTTATTGAAATCTATTTGTTTGAAATTGAATATTTTGTTAAATTCATTTTCTATAATATTAAAGAGCGTACCATAAAGGCTGTCAGGATGACCGTTCTTAAAGACAAGGGCAGGAATTTTGGATGATATTTCACCTTTAAATCGTGTGAATTTGCTCTTAGTTATCGACCTACACTTGACGATATGTTCATCTTTGTTTATATTATTCAAAACAGTAATTTGTTGGCCACAATGATCTGATCTTAAATTGGTTATTATCGATTTATCTAAGATATCACAGTTGAGAAAAACATTATCTAAACATGATGCTGAGGTTGCTGTGATTCTAGTAGGTTCACTAAAAGCATAAAACCTGATTACTTAAACTAGGCCACTACGGCATCAAAAATGTTGCACTTAATTTTATTGCCTCGTATCTTAGTGATAGAACACAAAGGGTATGCATAAAAGACATAAAGTCTTAAACTTGGCACTTTATTCCGCCTAGAGCCCCCCATTTTGGTGGTCTTTGGGAATCCGCTGTCAAATCATTGAAAATTCATCTGGTCAAAGTAGTAGAAAAGTCAAGATCCATCGCGAAACATAGTGATCATCCGGATGACTTAATGCCTTAGGTCAATATATAATAATCTAGTTTGAGCCATTTTTATTGATTTGAAAAAGGCTTTTGATTCGGTATCTCTAGCTATATTTATAAAGTTATGAAGGTCTCACTGGACCGGCACTGGAATTATATGTTTCAAAATAAGCCAGAAGATACTATTTGTGATATTCTTCAGGAGTCCATTTTGGGGCTACTTTTAATCTACATATTAACATAGGTACTTTAGCCGTAGTATTATAGTATACAGTGATAAAGAGTAAACAACGTTTCATTGACCGATTGCCTTGAAAAGAGCCTTCCACATAGCGGGATTTCTCGCTATCGACAGGTCGAACGATGTCATACTTGGAATGTAGAATGTTTGATTGGTTACTTTTGAGCATCTACATGTTGTCGTGTTATCTATTTCGTGTATGTCTTACCGTTAACGATATTCCGATACATTCAGTTCCGAAATCCTTCTACGTAAAATTCCCGCAACCCATCAACGGCCGCGAATATGACCTCCGCAGAAAGGTTTTCATTTCATGAAAGTGTGTTCTGTACCTCCGCCCGGCGTCGCGCAGGTGACGGACGGCTTCGACGGCTGCATCGCGGACGTCACGCTGGGCGGCGTGCGTCTGCCGCTGGAAGAGGGCGGCACGTCGGCCGACGGGCGCGCGCAGCTCGTGCGCAGCGTCAACGCGCTCGTGGCCGACGAGTGCGCGCCGCTGCCCGAGCCCGACGCGTGCTCCGCGCAGCCCTGCCGGCACGGCGGCACGTGCCGCGCGCGCCCCGACCTGGCCGCCGACGCCTTCGAGTGCGCGTGCCACGCGCGCTTCCTGGGCCGGCGCTGCGAGCTGGACTCCGACCCGTGCGCCTCGCAGCCGTGCCTGCACGGCGGCTTCTGCGCGGCCGAGGGCGAGGGCGCGTTCCGCTGCGCCTGCGCCGCCGGGCTGGAGGGCGCGCGCTGCGAGCGCGGCCGCTGGTGCGCGCCCGGCGCGTGCGCGCACGGCGGCGAGTGCGAGGAGGGCGAGTGGGGCCCGTCGTGTCGCTGCCGCGGCTACTACGGCCCGAGCTGCCAGTACGACGTGGACGAGTGCGCGGGCGAGCCCTGCCTCAACGGCGCCACGTGCCTCAACGAGCCGGGCTCCTTCCGCTGCCTGTGCCCGCCCGACAAGACCGGTGAGGCCGCCCTCCCCTCCCCCGCCCCCGGCGCCCGCGCCCGCTACAGCACGCACCGTTGCAGGCATGCACTGCGGCAACCCGCTGCACTCGGACGCCGTGGTGGCGGGCGACGCGGCGGGCGGCGGGCGCGCGCTGCGCGAGCTGTGGCGCTGGGCGCTGGCGGCGCGCTGGCCGCTGGGCGCGGCGGCGGGCGCGCTGCTGCTGCTGCTGCTGCTGGCGCTGCTGCCGGCGGCGCTGCGGCGCCGGGCGCGCGCGCCGCCCGCCGCGGACAAGCTGCCGCCGCGCAGCAAGCTGTCCAACCTGGAGGCCGTGCGGCGCGGCCGGCCCGCGTCGTGCGCCGCCGAGCCGCCGCTCAACAACATCGACACGCTGCGCTCGTACGGCTCGGCCGGCGACGAGCTGGAGGGCATCCCGCCCGACTACCTGCGCAACCTCAACCTGCACGTGGAGCCCGCCGAGCGCAAGCCGTGGTCGGAGCAGATGCACCTGCACACCTTCGCCGACAACAAGATCTACAACGGTGCGTACTCGCGCGGCATCCGATGTTCCACCGACCCGAACCCCGGGGGCGGGGCTACCGCGTGGACTGTTACGATCGAATCTTCTACATATAAATACTTTTTTGAGTTGATTTTTTTTTATGTGGAGACCGCCACGATTATGCTTAAAAAAATACGAAACAAATTAAAAAAACATAACACACTATATATTTGGCATGCCATTTAATTAAATTAAGAACAATAATGGGCCCAAGATAAACTCATATACACACTTGTTTGAAGAAAAACGTACTTGTTCTAATTTTTACACTTTTGTGATTATTGTCGATCTCCCGCCCAACGGTGAGGTTCGATTCCCTGCAGGGGCAATTTGGGAATTTATAATTTCTGAATTTTCTCTGACTCGGTCGGGTCGGCCGCGGCTAGTTACCACCCTACCGACAAAGACGTACGGCCCAGCGAAAAGAATAAAATCAATTACATTATTTTATTGTACAGGAAAACTTACAACTACTAAAAATGAATGTAAAGTAATCAAGTATAGCCAATTACAAGTTTTCACAGATATAATTTACATAGTAAGAAAGGAAAATGCTCACACGGAAAGTATAGTACAAAGTTAAAAGATTTATGGATAGTGTAAGTCTAAAAATAGGAATGACCAACACTGAATAGCTACTTATAATATTGTGAGAGTACTTAAAATTCATTGTTATTACTTAGTTTGTTGAATGATACGCTAGATTAGAATTACTCCGGAATTTCATGTGCGAAAAAGGTGTCCACAAATTTGAATGGGATCGAGCGGACCGAGGATGGTTATTCGCGAGGACTTTGAAGAACAGCTTATCAAGGAGCGGTGTACAGTCTACTTTATTGTTAGCAATATTGATTAAAAGGGTAATATCATTTATGTTTCTTCTTAGGGCAAGTGGTAATAAGTGCAATTGAGCACATATAGCTTCATAGCTCAAACTAGAATTGAGTTTAAATCTAAACTTAAGAAACCGTATAAACTTTTTCTGGATTCTTTCAATACGTTGAATGTACACCTCATAATGGGGATTCCATATTTGAGATGCGTATTCAAGATTACTCCTTACCAAGGCACAATAAAGTATTTTGATTGTTTTTAATTTGGTAAAATCTTTAGATGATCGAGACAGGTATCCGAGCATTCTAGAAGCTTTACTGACAATTTGGTCTACGTGTTTATCGTAGAGTAGTTTAGTGTCAAGCAAGACTCCTAGATCTCGTATTTCAGACACCCGGTTAAGATTTTGATTTTTTATTTTGTAAGTGGATTTGAATATATTGCGTTTTACGAGTAAATGAAATTGCAAAGCATTGGAAACATTTAGATCTAATCTGTTGATGATACAGTAATTATCTAATCTATCTAGGTCGTCCTGAAGAAGCATCTCATCAGTGGGATTGTTAACTACTCTAAAGATTCTCATATCGTCAGCAAATAGTAAAAATTTCGTATTTGAAAACAATGGTCAATATCATGTATAAAAATGTTAAATAGTAAAGGCCCAAGCAGTGAGCCTTGCGGAACACCTGAAGGTATATTCCGCAAAGATGAAGTGAAACCGTTTAGTACTACTGCCTGTGATATTTTTTTAACATAAGATGAGAACTAACGATACAAATCTCCCCTTATTCCAGCTTTTGATAATTTGAGTAATAATATGCTGTGATCAATCCGATCGAAAGCTTTGCTGCAATCAGTGTATACAGTATCCATCTGGTCTTGATTATCCATTTTATCAGATATGAAGTCCGTAAATAGGACCAGGTTAGATACTGTAGACCTTCCCTTAACAAAACCGTGTTGTAATTGACCGAAACGAGACTTAACAATAGAGTATAATTGATCAAACACTATACGTTCCTGTACTTTAGCTAGCACGCAGAGCTTGGAGATAGATCGTTAGTTCCCCACTACATTTTTGGCGGCTTTCTTGTGGATAGATGTTATGAAGGCTGCCTTCCAAATAATAGGAACAGTACCATCGTCAGATTTTTGGAGCATGGTTACAGGGTACGAAAGGGATTTTGCACAGTTGACAAGAAAGATAAGAGGCAAAGAGTCCGGACCCGCAGATTTATTTAGATTTAGTGACTTTAGTAGTTTATATTCCGGGTCTTGAGTCACTTCAATGCTGTCTATATCATTTGTGTTAAATGATTGTTCAACAGGTGAGTTGACATCAGCTATAGAATCAACGGAGCCAGAATCATTACTCAAGAAAGTTGAATGAAAACATGTTGAGAATAAGTTACATATGCCCTCGCCTGAGTCGCAAGCTTGGTTGGAGTAGGTCATAGACGCTGGAATGCAGTTGTTTTTGGTTTTGTTGTTCATAAATGACCAAAACAATTTAGAATTGAAATAATAGAGTTTTCAGCCTTTGTCAGGTAGTTACTGTAACATAGGTTCTCGATTTCAATAGCCTTGACACGCAAACGCTCGAATTGATTTTTATCATCAAGATTACCATATACTTTAAATTTGGAATGATACTTGTATTTTTCATTAAGAATTTTTATACGTGGGGAGCAGCTACAAAATCCTCTTTTGCGTTGCGGTTGATGAATGACATAATTATTGATTTGGGAGCGTCTTTTTAGTAAGTAGGTACCCTTGTTATCATGTTGATGTCTTCTTTTCGGAGAGGACAATGTAAGACACTCCCAATCCGGATAGCAATGTCAAATAGGTATTCATCCTTTTTAATTGGAACACCCTTGATTTCGACGTTGTTCATTCTCATTCACTGCTCTTTCGTGACTTTCCGAACTCAGCTTCGATAAACTGGTTTCTAACCTTGGCACATCATCCGCCAGCTTCTGAAGCCGAGTAACGCTGGACTCAAGGGTATCTAACCTCCCGGAGAATCCCATAATAGTGTCCTGTGCGAATTGAAGTGATTCCTTCATATCCTTTATTTCACTTCTAATTATTCCCAAGTCTTCTATTAGTCTCTGAAGAGATGCCAGTTGTAAGGTTATGTTATGCAACTGCTCTTGCAGTCTGTCTAGTGTACGGCGGTCGGTGAGATGCTTTTCACTTTCTGACTCGTTGAAACGGATATTCCAACTTTGCAACGTGGACACTTCCAAGATGATTAGTTTTTGCCTAGCTTACGATATCCAGCTTCTGTTATACCAGCGCAGGGAAAGTCGAAGCGATGTTGGCACACGCTGCACAGCGCGCCAACATTAAATTCAGAATTACAACGCCCACACGAAAACAATGACAAAAAAAAAACTACTTCAGAGTTGGACTACCCTGACGTTAACTTTAACTTGCGCGATGCGTCACTGCAATGACACAATCACGTGCGTTGAGTAAGTGACCCAGCGAGCGACTGAAATCTTTTCTCGTTCATGAGAGTATTTCACCCAAGCCTTCCGCTCGTAGATCTGAAAGCCTGCAACACGCGCGTCCGCGTGCCGTCGCCGAGTGCGGCGCGGCGGCCCGCGGCGGCGCCCGCCGGGCCGGGCGAGCCGCACCTCCTGGGCGGCTACCACTGGGACTGCTCCGACTGGTGCGGCGGCGGCGCGCTGCCCGGCATCAGCGAGGTGGCGGGCTCGGAGCGCCCCGACTCCTCGTCGCCGCCGTCGCCGCGGCCGCCGCGCCGCGCGCCGCCCGACGTGCGCCAGTCCGACTCGGCCACCGACGACCCCGACGCCCTCTCGCTGGCCGCGGCGGCTTTCCTGCTCGATGACGAGTACTCGGCGGGCGGCGACGGCGACTCGCTGCGCGCGCGCGCCGTGCGCGAGCCCGACGCGCACAGCCTCATCACCATGCTGGGTGAGTGCCGCCGCCCGCAGCCGCGCCGCCGCCGGCCGCGCGCGCTGACCGCCGCTCTGTTGCAGAGGAGCGGCACTCGCTGCTGGGCGGCTCCGGCAGCGACCTGTCGGCCAACCTGTGCGAGATCGAGGACTCGGAGGCCGAGGAGGACGCGCCCGCGCCGCCGCCGCGCCACAGCGACGTGTGACGCCGGCGCGCGCGCGGCCTCTAGCCGGGCCGCGTGTAGCCCGCGTCGGAGAACTCGCCGGACTGTTAGCGCGATGTTACTCTGAAACGATTAAGAATAAGTGCAAAAATGAACGTTTTGGAAACATTATCCGACCAAAGACGGAAATGCAACCTGTTAAATGTGAAATAGTAGTTGTATGTGTATACAAAACTGTCCGAAGCGCACAATCGCAACGACATCATTGGACGTTCGGTGTGCGCAGGCGGGCGGGGGACGCGACTCGCGGCGCACGTGTGTAAATATTACGTTAACGAGTGCGAGTGGTAGAGTAGTTAGGTTAGCTAGGTAAGCTCGCGCGCCGGGCCGCCGCGCGAATTTATTCTTGTAAATAATGTAACGAGTAAGTACTCGTATGAGTAACTTGTGTATTTATGTATATAATGTAGTTAGGGCTAGGCGGGAGCGACCCGGCGCGATCGAGCTCTGTATAATTATAATATGGTGCTCCGACTATAGTTTCATATCATGACTTTAAATTATGCATTTACGGACCTCTCTCCTTGTAGGCTAGCTCGTCGTTAAGGAATCTATTTTTGTATGTGTACAGCAGCGCTTGTGCGACTGACTGATCGAACGCCGACCGCTCGCCGACGACGCGACGGTCTTATTACTAAATTTGTTCGCGAATGATGGATGAATTAATTATTTATTTATCTTTTGTTATACGTTTTGACACGATTAATGAAGCGAATAAAAGTACAACTACTGTGTATACGCTGTTTTATTTGCATTAATTGCTGCTCCTAATGATTTACGGGACTGTCTGTAGTCAAGTTATTCGAGTGTAAATTTGCAACTTAAAATAAAAAATGGTACTGTTCAAGTTGATATGAAATCAATATACGCGCACTGATGCATGGTCTAAGTAGCGCTGTCTCGCATACTAAAATAAAATTTGGCTGCAGTACCGTGTAGTTGTACAGTGTGTGTCTTACACGTCTGTGTGGCTACATATGTCTTTTCTGATTTGTTCACGTACAGCTAATACGAAGATATGAATGATAAGTCAGTTTGGTCGGTGTATCTCATTTCTGTCGAATATTAAAAATATCACCTCAATCCAGGCAGCTACAATACCATTCGGGAGGCCTTTTAAAATGTTATCGAATGGTTCAAAAGTGGGCAAGGGCCGGGTGTGTGTGTGTATGTCGTGTCAGCGTAATAATCTTTTAAAGCCTTTCAAACTGCTATCGAATGGTCCAAAAGCAGCGAACGAAAAAACATTGAATTCGCCATTTCTAACAAATTAACAATCGAAATGGGTACCACTTGTTTAATATATTAAAACTATATTTAATTAGGTACTGTTTTATTTGTAATTCACTTTGATAACAACACAAGTCAACCATGCTTGCATTGCAACCACAATTGTTCTGTCTGTCAGATGACTCTAGCTTTTGACAACATCTGTCAAGTTCACATAATACCACTATTCACATCTCTTTCTTTAACTTATTTATATACTCTAAAAGGTATAAAATTATTAATCAAAATAATTGAACAAACATAAACTAAACTAAAAAAACAATCTTCATTAGTTGAGTTTCAAAATCTTTTAACCGTGCAGATAAGATTGAACTTATCCTCCTGTCTGACCTGTACTGTCATTAATATGGTTATTAAAAATACTTGATGATGATGGTTATATCACTTGATTCAGAACATTGTCAGATCAGTGTTTAGTTAGTCGTAGTTGCCGGTGGGCTTAGGTCTAAAGGAATCCAAACTAGTTTTAAAAGGTTTGGATAGGTTAGGTTAGGTTAGAACATGAATAAGACGGGTGCCCGGCCGCAGGCCGGGCACTTAGGTTCACTTCCGTTTAAAAAAAATAAAAACAAAACGTACCACTACAAAGTACTGTTATTTATATTAGAAGATATTGTAAAATAACAATTAATTAAATTTTTTTTTTTTTTTTTTCACAAACACATTAGGCCCGTCGCGCCGCGCCACTACTATATGGGGCGAAGGTGCGAAGGTGACGGTGAGGACGAAGTACCGAGTCTGATGGCGGCGCCACACAGTGGCGTTATGTCTCTATAAAAGTGGTGGTCTTTTGTTATGTTATTTATTAATGGTATTTTTTTAATATCAATATTAATACAAGGAAGGCAGCAGGCGCGCAAATTACCCACTCCCTGCACGGGGAGGTAGGGGTAGGTAGTGACGAAAAATAACGATACGGGACTCTTACGAGGGCTCGTTTTCGGAATGAGTTTCTGCGACTACCATTATTTGTCGCGGGTAACGGGGAATCAGGGTTCGATTCCGGTGAGGGAGCCTAAGAAACTGCTACCACATCCAAGGAAGGCAATGAGTACACTTTAAATATTTTAACGAGGTAAAATTTAAGGGCATTGAGGGTCTGGTGCCAGTGGTTGATTAGATGCACACACTATACTTTTTATAATTATCCTATACCAGTACAATTACTGGTAATGACATAGAGTTGAGTTTGAGAATTATAAATATTTCAAAAGTATCGAATAATCAATACACGAACTGCCCACACACTTGTAAATATAGACGCGCAAGGTCGTTACAAGAACCGCTTACAATTATAGTAAAGTACTATGCAAACACATATTACATATACGCAATAAGGGAACTTTAAATTGGAGATTACCCTACCACACCCGTCTGTCTCATTCTGAAAACTATTCAAAATAATTGCTATTTTTTATTCTCATTCAAATATAAATAATAGTAAATAATATATAATTTTTGACAACATATTAGTCTTTATAAACAAAAAGTGGATATAAACAGTCGACTTACAAGAAATGGTCATAAATTAGTGACATCTGCATATCGTCTGCGAAAGGTGCAGAAGTCATTTGTGGGATTGAGTATACGCTTTTATAATATGATTCCTAAGGTAATTTTGGACCTACCAATCCATAAGTTTAAAGAATGTGTTAAAACACATTTATTACAGCGAGGTTATTATACAATTGATGAGTTTCTTAATGACAAGGTTGCTTGGAAGCATCCGGCTCCGCTTTCATCTCTCACAAGATAGAAAAATGAATGTTAAAATATAAAATGTAAATTTTTGATGTTGGAAAAGAGCAACTGCTGAGTTTCTTGCCGGCTTCTTCTCGGTAGAATCTGCCTTCCGAACCGGTGGTAGAGTCACTACACACGGACAGACTTGACGTTTCAAAAGTGCTTGTATTAGGCCTACTTGAAATAAATGAATTTTGAATTTTGAATTTTTTGAATTTTGACTGAACTGCCAAAAGCAGCGAACGAAAAAACATTGAAGTCGCCATTTCTAACAAATTAACAATCGAAATGGGTACCACTTGTTTAATATATTAAAACTATATTTAATTAGGTACTGTTTTATTTGTAATTCACTTTTATAACAACACAAGTCAACCATGCTTGCATTGCAACCACAATTGTTCTGTCTGTCAGATGACTCTAGCTTTTGACAACATCTGTCAAGTTCACATAATACCACTATTCACATCTCTTTCTTTAACTTATTTATATACTCTAAAAGGTATAAAATTATTAATCAAAATAATTGAACAAACATAAACTAAACTAAAAAAACAATCTTCATTAGTTGAGTTTCTAAATCTTTTAACCGTGCAGATAAGATTGAACTTATCCTCCTGTCTGACCTGTACTGTCATTAATATGGTTATTAAAAATACTTGATGATGATGGTTATATCACTTGATTCAGAACATTGTCAGATCAGTGTTTAGTTAGTCGTAGTTGCCGGTGGGCTTAGGTCTAAAGGAATCCAAACTAGTTTTAAAAGGTTTGGATAGGTTAGGTTAGGTTAGAACATGAATAAGACGGGTGCCCGGCCGCAGGCCGGGCACTTAGGTTCACTTCCGTTTAAAAAAAATAAAAACAAAACGTACCACTACAAAGTACTGTTATTTATATTAGAAGATATTGTAAAATAACAATTAATTAAATTTTTTTTTTTTTTTTTTCACAAACACATTAGGCCCGTCGCGCCGCGCCACTACTATATGGGGCGAAGGTGCGAAGGTGACGGTGAGGACGAAGTACCGAGTCTGATGGCGGCGCCACACAGTGGCGTTATGTCTCTATAAAAGTGGTGGTCTTTTGTTATGTTATTTATTAATGGTATTTTTTTAATATCAATATTAATACAAGGAAGGCAGCAGGCGCGCAAATTACCCACTCCCTGCACGGGGGGGGGAGGTACGGGTAGGTAGTGACGAAAAATAACGATACGGGACTCTTACGAGGGCTCGTTTTCGGAATGAGTTTCTGCGACTACCATTATTTGTCGCGGGTAACGGGGAATCAGGGTTCGATTCCGGTGAGGGAGCCTGAGAAACTGCTACCACATCCAAGGAAGGCAATGAGTACACTTTAAATATTTTAACGAGGTAAAATTTAAGGGCATTGAGGGACTGGTGCCAGTGGTTGATTAGATGCACACACTATACTTTTTATAATTATCCTATACCAGTACAATTACTGGTAATGACATAGAGTTGAGTTTGAGAATTATAAATATTTCAAAAGTATCGAATAATCAATACACGAACTGCCCACACACTTGTAAATATAGACGCGCAAGGTCGTTACAAGAACCGCTTACAATTATAGTAAAGTACTATGCAAACACATATTACATATACGCAATAAGGGAACTTTAAATTGGAGATTTTACCCTACCACACCCGTCTGTCTCATTCTGAAAACTATTCAAAATAATTGCTATTTTTCATTCTCATTCAAATATAAATAATAGTAAATAATATATAATTTTTGACTGAACTGCCAAAAGCAGCGAACGAAAAAACATTGAAGTCGCCATTTCTAACAAATTAACAATCGAAATGGGTACCACTTGTTTAATATATTAAAACTATATTTAATTAGGTACTGTTTTATTTGTAATTCACTTTTATAACAACACAAGTCAACCATGCTTGCATTGCAACCACAATTGTTCTGTCTGTCAGATGACTCTAGCTTTTGACAACATCTGTCAAGTTCACATAATACCACTATTCACATCTCTTTCTTTAACTTATTTATATACTCTAAAAGGTATAAAATTATTAATCAAAATAATTGAACAAACATAAACTAAACTAAAAAAACAATCTTCATTAGTTGAGTTTCAAAATCTTTTAACCGTGCAGATAAGATTGAACTTATCCTCCTGTCTGACCTGTACTGTCATTAATATGGTTATTAAAAATACTTGATGATGATGGTTATATCACTTGATTCAGAACATTGTCAGATCAGTGTTTAGTTAGTCGTAGTTGCCGGTGGGCTTAGGTCTAAAGGAATCCAAACTAGTTTTAAAAGGTTTGGATAGGTTAGGTTAGGTTAGAACATGAATAAGACGGGTGCCCGGCCGCAGGCCGGGCACTTAGGTTCACTTCCGTTTAAAAAAAATAAAAACAAAACGTACCACTACAAAGTACTGTTATTTATATTAGAAGATATTGTAAAATAACAATTAATTAAATTTTTTTTTTTTTTTTTTTTCACAAACACATTAGGCCCGTCGCGCCGCGCCACTACTATATGGGGCGAAGGTGCGAAGGTGACGGTGAGGACGAAGTACCGAGTCTGATGGCGGCGCCACACAGTGGCGTTATGTCTCTATAAAAGTGGTGGTCTTTTATTATGTTATTTATTAATGGTATTTTTTTAATATCAATATTAATACAAGGAAGGCAGCAGGCGCGCAAATTACCCACTCCCTGCATGGGGGGGGAGGTACGGGTAGGTAGTGACGAAAAATAACGATACGGGACTCTTACGAGGTCTCGTTTTCGGAATGAGTTTCTGCGACTACCATTGTTTGTCGCGGGTAACGGGGAATCAGGGTTCGATTCCGGTGAGGGAGCCTGAGAAACTGCTACCACATCCAAGGAAGGCAATGAGTACACTTTAAATATTTTAACGAGGTAAAATTTAAGGGCATTGAGGGTCTGGTGCCAGTGGTTGATTAGATGCACACACTATACTTTTTATAATTATCCTATACCAGTACAATTACTGGTAATGACATAGAGTTGAGTTTGAGAATTATAAATATTTCAAAAGTATCGAATAATCAATACACGAACTGCCCACACACTTGTAAATATAGACGCGCAAGGTCGTTACAAGAACCGCTTACAATTATAGTAAAGTACTATGCAAACACATATTACATATACGCAATAAGGGAACTTTAAATTGGAGATTTTACCCTACCACACCCGTCTGTCTCATTCTGAAAACTATTCAAAATAATTGCTTTTTTTCATTCTCATTCAAATATAAATAATAGTAAATAATATATAATTTTTGACTGAACTGCCAAAAGCAGCGAACGAAAAAACATTGAAGTCGCCATTTCTAACAAATTAACAATCGAAATGGGTACCACTTGTTTAATATATTAAAACTATATTTAATTAGGTACTGTTTTATTTGTAATTCACTTTTATAACAACACAAGTCAACCATGCTTGCATTGCAACCACAATTGTTCTGTCTGTCAGATGACTCTAGCTTTTGACAACATCTGTCAAGTTCACATAATACCACTATTCACATCTCTTTCTTTAACTTATTTATATACTCTAAAAGGTATAAAATTATTAATCAAAATAATTGAACAAACATAAACTAAACTAAAAAAACAATCTTCATTAGTTGAGTTTCAAAATCTTTTAACCGTGCAGATAAGATTGAACTTATCCTCCTGTCTGACCTGTACTGTCATTAATATGGTTATTAAAAATACTTGATGATGATGGTTATATCACTTGATTCAGAACATTGTCAGATCAGTGTTTAGTTAGTCGTAGTTGCCGGTGGGCTTAGGTCTAAAGGAATCCAAACTAGTTTTAAAAGGTTTGGATAGGTTAGGTTAGGTTAGAACATGAATAAGACGGGTGCCCGGCCGCAGGCCGGGCACTTAGGTTCACTTCCGTTTAAAAAAAATAAAAACAAAACGTACCACTACAAAGTACTGTTATTTATATTAGAAGATATTGTAAAATAACAATTAATTAAATTTTTTTTTTTTTTTTTTTTCACAAACACATTAGGCCCGTCGCGCCGCGCCACTACTATATGGGGCGAAGGTGCGAAGGTGACGGTGAGGACGAAGTACCGAGTCTGATGGCGGCGCCACACAGTGGCGTTATGTCTCTATAAAAGTGGTGGTCTTTTGTTATGTTATTTATTAATGGTATTTTTTTAATATCAATATTAATACAAGGAAGGCAGCAGACGCGCAAATTACCCACTCCCTGCACGGGGGGGGGAGGTACGGGTAGGTAGTGACGAAAAATAACGATACGGGACTCTTACGAGGGCTCGTTTTCGGAATGAGTTTCTGCGACTACCATTATTTGTCGCGGGTAACGGGGAATCAGGGTTCGATTCCGGTGAGGGAGCCTGAGAAACTGCTACCACATCCAAGGAAGGCAATGAGTACACTTTAAATATTTTAACGAGGTAAAATTTAAGGGCATTGAGGGTCTGGTGCCAGTGGTTGATTAGATGCACACACTATACTTTTTATAATTATCCTATACCAGTACAATTACTGGTAATGACATAGAGTTGAGTTTGAGAATTATAAATATTTCAAAAGTATCGAATAATCAATACACGAACTGCCCACACACTTGTAAATATAGACGCGCAAGGTCGTTACAAGAACCGCTTACAATTATAGTAAAGTACTATGCAAACACATATTACATATACGCAATAAGGGAACTTTAAATTGGAGATTTTACCCTACCACACCCGTCTGTCTCATTCTGAAAACTATTCAAAATAATTGCTATTTTTCATTCTCATTCAAATATAAATAATAGTAAATAATATATAATTTTTGACTGAACTGCCAAAAGCAGCGAACGAAAAAACATTGAAGTCGCCATTTCTAACAAATTAACAATCGAAATGGGTACCACTTGTTTAATATATTAAAACTATATTTAATTAGGTACTGTTTTATTTGTAATTCACTTTTATAACAACACAAGTCAACCATGCTTGCATTGCAACCACAATTGTTCTGTCTGTCAGATGACTCTAGCTTTTGACAACATCTGTCAAGTTCACATAATACCACTATTCACATCTCTTTCTTTAACTTATTTATATACTCTAAAAGGTATAAAATTATTAATCAAAATAATTGAACAAACATAAACTAAACTAAAAAAACAATCTTCATTAGTTGAGTTTCAAAATCTTTTAACCGTGCAGATAAGATTGAACTTATCCTCCTGTCTGACCTGTACTGTCATTAATATGGTTATTAAAAATACTTGATGATGATGGTTATATCACTTGATTCAGAACATTGTCAGATCAGTGTTTAGTTAGTCGTAGTTGCCGGTGGGCTTAGGTCTAAAGGAATCCAAACTAGTTTTAAAAGGTTTGGATAGGTTAGGTTAGGTTAGAACATGAATAAGACGGGTGCCCGGCCGCAGGCCGGGCACTTAGGTTCACTTCCGTTTAAAAAAAATAAAAACAAAACGTACCACTACAAAGTACTGTTATTTATATTAGAAGATATTGTAAAATAACAATTAATTAAATTTTTTTTTTTTTTTTTTTCACAAACACATTAGGCCCGTCGCGCCGCGCCACTACTATATGGGGCGAAGGTGCGAAGGTGACGGTGAGGACGAAGTACCGAGTCTGATGGCGGCGCCACACAGTGGCGTTATGTCTCTATAAAAGTGGTGGTCTTTTGTTATGTTATTTATTAATGGTATTTTTTTAATATCAATATTAATACAAGGAAGGCAGCAGACGCGCAAATTACCCACTCCCTGCACGGGGGGGGGAGGTACGGGTAGGTAGTGACGAAAAATAACGATACGGGACTCTTACGAGGGCTCGTTTTCGGAATGAGTTTCTGCGACTACCATTATTTGTCGCGGGTAACGGGGAATCAGGGTTCGATTCCGGTGAGGGAGCCTGAGAAACTGCTACCACATCCAAGGAAGGCAATGAGTACACTTTAAATATTTTAACGAGGTAAAATTTAAGGGCATTGAGGGTCTGGTGCCAGTGGTTGATTAGATGCACACACTATACTTTTTATAATTATCCTATACCAGTACAATTACTGGTAATGACATAGAGTTGAGTTTGAGAATTATAAATATTTCAAAAGTATCGAATAATCAATACACGAACTGCCCACACACTTGTAAATATAGACGCGCAAGGTCGTTACAAGAACCGCTTACAATTATAGTAAAGTACTATGCAAACACATATTACATATACGCAATAAGGGAACTTTAAATTGGAGATTTTACCCTACCACACCCGTCTGTCTCATTCTGAAAACTATTCAAAATAATTGCTATTTTTCATTCTCATTCAAATATAAATAATAGTAAATAATATATAATTTTTGACTGAACTGCCAAAAGCAGCGAACGAAAAAACATTGAAGTCGCCATTTCTAACAAATTAACAATCGAAATGGGTACCACTTGTTTAATATATTAAAACTATATTTAATTAGGTACTGTTTTATTTGTAATTCACTTTTATAACAACACAAGTCAACCATGCTTGCATTGCAACCACAATTGTTCTGTCTGTCAGATGACTCTAGCTTTTGACAACATCTGTCAAGTTCACATAATACCACTATTCACATCTCTTTCTTTAACTTATTTATATACTCCAAAAGGTATAAAATTATTAATCAAAATAATTGAACAAACATAAACTAAACTAAAAAAACAATCTTCATTAGTTGAGTTTCAAAATCTTTTAACCGTGCAGATAAGATTGAACTTATCCTCCTGTCTGACCTGTACTGTCATTAATATGGTTATTAAAAATACTTGATGATGATGGTTATATCACTTGATTCAGAACATTGTCAGATCAGTGTTTAGTTAGTCGTAGTTGCCGGTGGGCTTAGGTCTAAAGGAATCCAAACTAGTTTTAAAAGGTTTGGATAGGTTAGGTTAGGTTAGAACATGAATAAGACGGGTGCCCGGCCGCAGGCCGGGCACTTAGGTTCACTTCCGTTTAAAAAAAATAAAAACAAAACGTACCACTACAAAGTACTGTTATTTATATTAGAAGATATTGTAAAATAACAATTAATTAAATTATTTTTTTTTTTTTTTTTCACAAACACATTAGGCCCGTCGCGCCGCGCCACTACTATATGGGGCGAAGGTGCGAAGGTGACGGTGAGGACGAAGTACCGAGTCTGATGGCGGCGCCACACAGTGGCGTTATGTCTCTATAAAAGTGGTGGTCTTTTATTATGTTATTTATTAATGGTATTTTTTTAATATCAATATTAATACAAGGAAGGCAGCAGGCGCGCAAATTACCCACTCCCTGCACGGGGGGGGAGGTACGGGTAGGTAGTGACGAAAAATAACGATACGGGACTCTTACGAGGTCTCGTAATCGAAATGAGTTTCTGCGACTACCATTGTTTGTCGCGGGTAACGGGGAATCAGGGTTCGATTCCGGTGAGGGAGCCTGAGAAACTGCTACCACATCCAAGGAAGGCAGCAGGCGCGCAAATTACCCACTCCCTGCACGGGGAGGTAGGGGTAGGTAGAGACGAAAAATAACGATACGGGACTCTTACGAGGGCTCGTTTTCGGAATGAGTTTCTGCGACTACCATTGTTTGTCGCGGGTAACGGGGAATCAGGGTTCGATTCCGGTGAGGGAGCCTGAGAAACTGCTACCACATCCAAGGAAGGCAATGAGTACACTTTAAATATTTTAACGAGGTAAAATTTAAGGGCATTGAGGGTCTGGTGCCAGTGGTTGATTAGATGCACACACTATACTTTTTATAATTATCCTATACCAGTACAATTACTGGTAATGACATAGAGTTGAGTTTGAGAATTATAAATATTTCAAAAGTATCGAATAATCAATACACGAACTGCCCACACACTTGTAAATATAGACGCGCAAGGTCGTTACAAGAACCGCTTACCATTATAGTAAAGTACTATGCAAACACATATTACATATACGCAATAAGGGAACTTTAAATTGGAGATTTTACCCTACCACACCCGTCTGTCTCATTCTGAAAACTATTCAAAATAATTGCTATTTTTCATTCTCATTCAAATATAAATAATAGTAAATAATATATAATTTTTGACTGAACTGCCAAAAGCAGCGAACGAAAAAACATTGAAGTCGCCATTTCTAACAAATTAACAATCGAAATGGGTACCACTTGTTTAATATATTAAAACTATATTTAATTAGGTACTGTTTTATTTGTAATTCACTTTTATAACAACACAAGTCAACCATGCTTGCATTGCAACCACAATTGTTCTGTCTGTCAGATGACTCTAGCTTTTGACAACATCTGTCAAGTTCACATAATACCACTATTCACATCTCTTTCTTTAACTTATTTATATACTCTAAAAGGTATAAAATTATTAATCAAAATAATTGAACAAACATAAACTAAACTAAAAAAACAATCTTCATTAGTTGAGTTTCAAAATCTTTTAACCGTGCAGATAAGATTGAACTTATCCTCCTGTCTGACCTGTACTGTCATTAATATGGTTATTAAAAATACTTGATGATGATGGTTATATCACTTGATTCAGAACATTGTCAGATCAGTGTTTAGTTAGTCGTAGTTGCCGGTGGGCTTAGGTCTAAAGGAATCCAAACTAGTTTTAAAAGGTTTGGATAGGTTAGGTTAGGTTAGAACATGAATAAGACGGGTGCCCGGCCGCAGGCCGGGCACTTAGGTTCACTTCCGTTTAAAAAAAATAAAAACAAAACGTACCACTACAAAGTACTGTTATTTATATTAGAAGATATTGTAAAATAACAATTAATTAATTTTTTTTTTTTTTTTTTTTTCACAAACACATTAGGCCCGTCGCGCCGCGCCACTACTATATGGGGCGAAGGTGCGAAGGTGACGGTGAGGACGAAGTACCGAGTCTGATGGCGGCGCCACACAGTGGCGTTATGTCTCTATAAAAGTGGTGGTCTTTTATTATGTTATTTATTAATGGTATTTTTTTAATATCAATATTAATACAAGGAAGGCAGCAGGCGCGCAAATTACCCACTCCCTGCACGGGGGGGGAGGTACGGGTAGGTAGTGACGAAAAATAACGATACGGGACTCTTACGAGGTCTCGTAATCGAAATGAGTTTCTGCGACTACCATTGTTTGTCGCGGGTAACGGGGAATCAGGGTTCGATTCCGGTGAGGGAGCCTGAGAAACTGCTACCACATCCAAGGAAGGCAGCAGGCGCGCAAATTACCCACTCCCTGCACGGGGAGGTAGGGGTAGGTAGAGACGAAAAATAACGATACGGGACTCTTACGAGGGCTCGTTTTCGGAATGAGTTTCTGCGACTACCATTGTTTGTCGCGGGTAACGGGGAATCAGGGTTCGATTCCGGTGAGGGAGCCTGAGAAACTGCTACCACATCCAAGGAAGGCAATGAGTACACTTTAAATATTTTAACGAGGTAAAATTTAAGGGCATTGAGGGTCTGGTGCCAGTGGTTGATTAGATGCACACACTATACTTTTTATAATTATCCTATACCAGTACAATTACTGGTAATGACATAGAGTTGAGTTTGAGAATTATAAATATTTCAAAAGTATCGAATAATCAATACACGAACTGCCCACACACTTGTAAATATAGACGCGCAAGGTCGTTACAAGAACCGCTTACCATTATAGTAAAGTACTATGCAAACACATATTACATATACGCAATAAGGGAACTTTAAATTGGAGATTTTACCCTACCACACCCGTCTGTCTCATTCTGAAAACTATTCAAAATAATTGCTATTTTTCATTCTCATTCAAATATAAATAATAGTAAATAATATATAATTTTTGACTGAACTGCCAAAAGCAGCGAACGAAAAAACATTGAAGTCGCCATTTCTAACAAATTAACAATCGAAATGGGTACCACTTGTTTAATATATTAAAACTATATTTAATTAGGTACTGTTTTATTTGTAATTCACTTTTATAACAACACAAGTCAACCATGCTTGCATTGCAACCACAATTGTTCTGTCTGTCAGATGACTCTAGCTTTTGACAACATCTGTCAAGTTCACATAATACCACTATTCACATCTCTTTCTTTAACTTATTTATATACTCTAAAAGGTATAAAATTATTAATCAAAATAATTGAACAAACATAAACTAAACTAAAAAAACAATCTTCATTAGTTGAGTTTCAAAATCTTTTAACCGTGCAGATAAGATTGAACTTATCCTCCTGTCTGACCTGTACTGTCATTAATATGGTTATTAAAAATACTTGATGATGATGGTTATATCACTTGATTCAGAACATTGTCAGATCAGTGTTTAGTTAGTCGTAGTTGCCGGTGGGCTTAGGTCTAAAGGAATCCAAACTAGTTTTAAAAGGTTTGGATAGGTTAGGTTAGGTTAGAACATGAATAAGACGGGTGCCCGGCCGCAGGCCGGGCACTTAGGTTCACTTCCGTTTAAAAAAAATAAAAACAAAACGTACCACTACAAAGTACTGTTATTTATATTAGAAGATATTGTAAAATAACAATTAATTAATTTTTTTTTTTTTTTTTTTTTCACAAACACATTAGGCCCGTCGCGCCGCGCCACTACTATATGGGGCGAAGGTGCGAAGGTGACGGTGAGGACGAAGTACCGAGTCTGATGGCGGCGCCACACAGTGGCGTTATGTCTCTATAAAAGTGGTGGTCTTTTATTATGTTATTTATTAATGGTATTTTTTTAATATCAATATTAATACAAGGAAGGCAGCAGGCGCGCAAATTACCCACTCCCTGCACGGGGGGGGGAGGTACGGGTAGGTAGTGACGAAAAATAACGATACGGGACTCTTACGAGGTCTCGTAATCGAAATGAGTTTCTGCGACTACCATTGTTTGTCGCGGGTAACGGGGAATCAGGGTTCGATTCCGGTGAGGGAGCCTGAGAAACTGCTACCACATCCAAGGAAGGCAATGAGTACACTTTAAATATTTTAACGAGGTAAAATTTAAGGGCATTGAGGGTCTGGTGCCAGTGGTTGATTAGATGCACACACTATACTTTTTATAATTATCCTATACCAGTACAATTACTGGTAATGACATAGAGTTGAGTTTGAGAATTATAAATATTTCAAAAGTATCGAATAATCAATACACGAACTGCCCACACACTTGTAAATATAGACGCGCAAGGTCGTTACAAGAACCGCTTACAATTATAGTAAAGTACTATGCAAACACATATTACATATACGCAATAAGGGAACTTTAAATTGGAGATTTTACCCTACCACACCCGTCTGTCTCATTCTGAAAACTATTCAAAATAATTGCTATTTTTCATTCTCATTCAAATATAAATAATAGTAAATAATATATAATTTTTGACTGAACTGCCAAAAGCAGCGAACGAAAAAACATTGAAGTCGCCATTTCTAACAAATTAACAATCGAAATGGGTACCACTTGTTTAATATATTAAAACTATATTTAATTAGGTACTGTTTTATTTGTAATTCACTTTTATAACAACACAAGTCAACCATGCTTGCATTGCAACCACAATTGTTCTGTCTGTCAGATGACTCTAGCTTTTGACAACATCTGTCAAGTTCACATAATACCACTATTCACATCTCTTTCTTTAACTTATTTATATACTCTAAAAGGTATAAAATTATTAATCAAAATAATTGAACAAACATAAACTAAACTAAAAAAACAATCTTCATTAGTTGAGTTTCAAAATCTTTTAACCGTGCAGATAAGATTGAACTTATCCTCCTGTCTGACCTGTACTGTCATTAATATGGTTATTAAAAATACTTGATGATGATGGTTATATCACTTGATTCAGAACATTGTCAGATCAGTGTTTAGTTAGTCGTAGTTGCCGGTGGGCTTAGGTCTAAAGGAATCCAAACTAGTTTTAAAAGGTTTGGATAGGTTAGGTTAGGTTAGAACATGAATAAGACGGGTGCCCGGCCGCAGGCCGGGCACTTAGGTTCACTTCCGTTTAAAAAAAATAAAAACAAAACGTACCACTACAAAGTACTGTTATTTATATTAGAAGATATTGTAAAATAACAATTAATTAAATTTTTTTTTTTTTTTTTTCACAAACACATTAGGCCCGTCGCGCCGCGCCACTACTATATGGGGCGAAGGTGCGAAGGTGACGGTGAGGACGAAGTACCGAGTCTGATGGCGGCACCACACAGTGGCGTTATGTCTCTATAAAAGTGGTGGTCTTTTATTATGTTATTTATTAATGGTATTTTTTTAATATCAATATTAATACAAGGAAGGCAGCAGGCGCGCAAATTACCCACTCCCTGCACGGGGGGGGAGGTACGGGTAGGTAGTGACGAAAAATAACGATACGGGACTCTTACGAGGTCTCGTAATCGAAATGAGTTTCTGCGACTACCATTGTTTGTCGCGGGTAACGGGGAATCAGGGTTCGATTCCGGTGAGGGAGCCTGAGAAACTGCTACCACATCCAAGGAAGGCAGCAGGCGCGCAAATTACCCACTCCCTGCACGGGGGGGGGAGGTACGGGTAGGTAGTGACGAAAAATAACGATACGGGACTCTTACGAGGGCTCGTTTTCGGAATGAGTTTCTGCGACTACCATTATTTGTCGCGGGTAACGGGGAATCAGGGTTCGATTCCGGTGAGGGAGCCTGAGAAACTGCTACCACATCCAAGGAAGGCAATGAGTACACTTTAAATATTTTAACGAGGTAAAATTTAAGGGCATTGAGGGTCTGGTGCCAGTGGTTGATTAGATGCACACACTATACTTTTTATAATTATCCTATACCAGTACAATTACTGGTAATGACATAGAGTTGAGTTTGAGAATTATAAATATTTCAAAAGTATCGAATAATCAATACACGAACTGCCCACACACTTGTAAATATAGACGCGCAAGGTCGTTACAAGAACCGCTTACCATTATAGTAAAGTACTATGCAAACACATATTACATATACGCAATAAGGGAACTTTAAATTGGAGATTTTACCCTACCACACCCGTCTGTCTCATTCTGAAAACTATTCAAAATAATTGCTATTTTTCATTCTCATTCAAATATAAATAATAGTAAATAATATATAATTTTTGACTGAACTGCCAAAAGCAGCGAACGAAAAAACATTGAAGTCGCCATTTCTAACAAATTAACAATCGAAATGGGTACCACTTGTTTAATATATTAAAACTATATTTAATTAGGTACTGTTTTATTTGTAATTCACTTTTATAACAACACAAGTCAACCATGCTTGCATTGCAACCACAATTGTTCTGTCTGTCAGATGACTCTAGCTTTTGACAACATCTGTCAAGTTCACATAATACCACTATTCACATCTCTTTCTTTAACTTATTTATATACTCTAAAAGGTATAAAATTATTAATCAAAATAATTGAACAAACATAAACTAAACTAAAAAAACAATCTTCATTAGTTGAGTTTCAAAATCTTTTAACCGTGCAGATAAGATTGAACTTATCCTCCTGTCTGACCTGTACTGTCATTAATATGGTTATTAAAAATACTTGATGATGATGGTTATATCACTTGATTCAGAACATTGTCAGATCAGTGTTTAGTTAGTCGTAGTTGCCGGTGGGCTTAGGTCTAAAGGAATCCAAACTAGTTTTAAAAGGTTTGGATAGGTTAGGTTAGGTTAGAACATGAATAAGACGGGTGCCCGGCCGCAGGCCGGGCACTTAGGTTCACTTCCGTTTAAAAAAAATAAAAACAAAACGTACCACTACAAAGTACTGTTATTTATATTAGAAGATATTGTAAAATAACAATTAATTAAATTTTTTTTTTTTTTTTTTCACAAACACATTAGGCCCGTCGCGCCGCGCCACTACTATATGGGGCGAAGGTGCGAAGGTGACGGTGAGGACGAAGTACCGAGTCTGATGGCGGCGCCACACAGTGGCGTTATGTCTCTATAAAAGTGGTGGTCTTTTGTTATGTTATTTATTAATGGTATTTTTTTAATATCAATATTAATACAAGGAAGGCAGCAGGCGCGCAAATTACCCACTCCCTGCACGGGGGGGGGAGGTACGGGTAGGTAGTGACGAAAAATAACGATACGGGACTCTTACGAGGGCTCGTTTTCGGAATGAGTTTCTGCGACTACCATTATTTGTCGCGGGTAACGGGGAATCAGGGTTCGATTCCGGTGAGGGAGCCTGAGAAACTGCTACCACATCCAAGGAAGGCAATGAGTACACTTTAAATATTTTAACGAGGTAAAATTTAAGGGCATTGAGGGTCTGGTGCCAGTGGTTGATTAGATGCACACACTATACTTTTTATAATTATCCTATACCAGTACAATTACTGGTAATGACATAGAGTTGAGTTTGAGAATTATAAATATTTCAAAAGTATCGAATAATCAATACACGAACTGCCCACACACTTGTAAATATAGACGCGCAAGGTCGTTACAAGAACCGCTTACAATTATAGTAAAGTACTATGCAAACACATATTACATATACGCAATAAGGGAACTTTAAATTGGAGATTTTACCCTACCACACCCGTCTGTCTCATTCTGAAAACTATTCAAAATAATTGCTATTTTTCATTCTCATTCAAATATAAATAATAGTAAATAATATATAATTTTTGACTGAACTGCCAAAAGCAGCGAACGAAAAAACATTGAAGTCGCCATTTCTAACAAATTAACAATCGAAATGGGTACCACTTGTTTAATATATTAAAACTATATTTAATTAGGTACTGTTTTATTTGTAATTCACTTTTATAACAACACAAGTCAACCATGCTTGCATTGCAACCACAATTGTTCTGTCTGTCAGATGACTCTAGCTTTTGACAACATCTGTCAAGTTCACATAATACCACTATTCACATCTCTTTCTTTAACTTATTTATATACTCTAAAAGGTATAAAATTATTAATCAAAATAATTGAACAAACATAAACTAAACTAAAAAAACAATCTTCATTAGTTGAGTTTCAAAATCTTTTAACCGTGCAGATAAGATTGAACTTATCCTCCTGTCTGACCTGTACTGTCATTAATATGGTTATTAAAAATACTTGATGATGATGGTTATATCACTTGATTCAGAACATTGTCAGGTCAGTGTTTAGTTAGTCGTAGTTGCCGGTGGGCTTAGGTCTAAAGGAATCCAAACTAGTTTTAAAAGGTTTGGATAGGTTAGGTTAGGTTAGAACATGAATAAGACGGGTGCCCGGCCGCAGGCCGGGCACTTAGGTTCACTTCCGTTTAAAAAAAATAAAAACAAAACGTACCACTACAAAGTACTGTTATTTATATTAGAAGATATTGTAAAATAACAATTAATTAAATTTTTTTTTTTTTTTTTCACAAACACATTAGGCCCGTCGCGCCGCGCCACTACTATATGGGGCGAAGGTGCGAAGGTGACGGTGAGGACGAAGTACCGAGTCTGATGGCGGCGCCACACAGTGGCGTTATGTCTCTATAAAAGTGGTGGTCTTTTGTTATGTTATTTATTAATGGTATTTTTTTAATATCAATATTAATCCTGCACGGGGGGGGGAGGTACGGGTAGGTAGTGACGAAAAATAACGATACGGGACTCTTACGAGGGCTCGTTTTCGGAATGAGTTTCTGCGACTACCATTATTTGTCGCGGGTAACGGGGAATCAGGGTTCGATTCCGGTGAGGGAGCCTGAGAAACTGCTACCACATCCAAGGAAGGCAATGAGTACACTTTAAATATTTTAACGAGGTAAAATTTAAGGGCATTGAGGGTCTGGTGCCAGTGGTTGATTAGATGCACACACTATACTTTTTATAATTATCCTATACCAGTACAATTACTGGTAATGACATAGAGTTGAGTTTGAGAATTATAAATATTTCAAAAGTATCGAATAATCAATACACGAACTGCCCACACACTTGTAAATATAGACGCGCAAGGTCGTTACAAGAACCGCTTACAATTATAGTAAAGTACTATGCAAACACATATTACATATACGCAATAAGGGAACTTTAAATTGGAGATTTTACCCTACCACACCCGTCTGTCTCATTCTGAAAACTATTCAAAATAATTGCTATTTTTCATTCTCATTCAAATATAAATAATAGTAAATAATATATAATTTTTGACTGAACTGCCAAAAGCAGCGAACGAAAAAACATTGAAGTCGCCATTTCTAACAAATTAACAATCGAAATGGGTACCACTTGTTTAATATATTAAAACTATATTTAATTAGGTACTGTTTTATTTGTAATTCACTTTTATAACAACACAAGTCAACCATGCTTGCATTGCAACCACAATTGTTCTGTCTGTCAGATGACTCTAGCTTTTGACAACATCTGTCAAGTTCACATAATACCACTATTCACATCTCTTTCTTTAACTTATTTATATACTCTAAAAGGTATAAAATTATTAATCAAAATAATTGAACAAACATAAACTAAACTAAAAAAACAATCTTCATTAGTTGAGTTTCAAAATCTTTTAACCGTGCAGATAAGATTGAACTTATCCTCCTGTCTGACCTGTACTGTCATTAATATGGTTATTAAAAATACTTGATGATGATGGTTATATCACTTGATTCAGAACATTGTCAGATCAGTGTTTAGTTAGTCGTAGTTGCCGGTGGGCTTAGGTCTAAAGGAATCCAAACTAGTTTTAAAAGGTTTGGATAGGTTAGGTTAGGTTAGAACATGAATAAGACGGGTGCCCGGCCGCAGGCCGGGCACTTAGGTTCACTTCCGTTTAAAAAAAATAAAAACAAAACGTACCACTACAAAGTACTGTTATTTATATTAGAAGATATTGTAAAATAACAATTAATTAATTTTTTTTTTTTTTTTTTTTTCACAAACACATTAGGCCCGTCGCGCCGCGCCACTACTATATGGGGCGAAGGTGCGAAGGTGACGGTGAGGACGAAGTACCGAGTCTGATGGCGGCGCCACACAGTGGCGTTATGTCTCTATAAAAGTGGTGGTCTTTTATTATGTTATTTATTAATGGTATTTTTTTAATATCAATATTAATACAAGGAAGGCAGCAGGCGCGCAAATTACCCACTCCCTGCACGGGGGGGGAGGTACGGGTAGGTAGTGACGAAAAATAACGATACGGGACTCTTACGAGGTCTCGTAATCGAAATGAGTTTCTGCGACTACCATTGTTTGTCGCGGGTAACGGGGAATCAGGGTTCGATTCCGGTGAGGGAGCCTGAGAAACTGCTACCACATCCAAGGAAGGCAATGAGTACACTTTAAATATTTTAACGAGGTAAAATTTAAGGGCATTGAGGGTCTGGTGCCAGTGGTTGATTAGATGCACACACTATACTTTTTATAATTATCCTATACCAGTACAATTACTGGTAATGACATAGAGTTGAGTTTGAGAATTATAAATATTTCAAAAGTATCGAATAATCAATACACGAACTGCCCACACACTTGTAAATATAGACGCGCAAGGTCGTTACAAGAACCGCTTACCATTATAGTAAAGTACTATGCAAACACATATTACATATACGCAATAAGGGAACTTTAAATTGGAGATTTTACCCTACCACACCCGTCTGTCTCATTCTGAAAACTATTCAAAATAATTGCTATTTTTCATTCTCATTCAAATATAAATAATAGTAAATAATATATAATTTTTGACTGAACTGCCAAAAGCAGCGAACGAAAAAACATTGAAGTCGCCATTTCTAACAAATTAACAATCGAAATGGGTACCACTTGTTTAATATATTAAAACTATATTTAATTAGGTACTGTTTTATTTGTAATTCACTTTTATAACAACACAAGTCAACCATGCTTGCATTGCAACCACAATTGTTCTGTCTGTCAGATGACTCTAGCTTTTGACAACATCTGTCAAGTTCACATAATACCACTATTCACATCTCTTTCTTTAACTTATTTATATACTCTAAAAGGTATAAAATTATTAATCAAAATAATTGAACAAACATAAACTAAACTAAAAAAACAATCTTCATTAGTTGAGTTTCAAAATCTTTTAACCGTGCAGATAAGATTGAACTTATCCTCCTGTCTGACCTGTACTGTCATTAATATGGTTATTAAAAATACTTGATGATGATGGTTATATCACTTGATTCAGAACATTGTCAGATCAGTGTTTAGTTAGTCGTAGTTGCCGGTGGGCTTAGGTCTAAAGGAATCCAAACTAGTTTTAAAAGGTTTGGATAGGTTAGGTTAGGTTAGAACATGAATAAGACGGGTGCCCGGCCGCAGGCCGGGCACTTAGGTTCACTTCCGTTTAAAAAAAATAAAAACAAAACGTACCACTACAAAGTACTGTTATTTATATTAGAAGATATTGTAAAATAACAATTAATTAAATTATTTTTTTTTTTTTTTTTCACAAACACATTAGGCCCGTCGCGCCGCGCCACTACTATATGGGGCGAAGGTGCGAAGGTGACGGTGAGGACGAAGTACCGAGTCTGATGGCGGCGCCACATAGTGGCGTTATGTCTCTATAAAAGTGGTGGTCTTTTATTATGTTATTTATTAATGGTATTTTTTTAATATCAATATTAATACAAGGAAGGCAGCAGGCGCGCAAATTACCCACTCCCTGCACGGGGGGGGAGGTACGGGTAGGTAGTGACGAAAAATAACGATACGGGACTCTTACGAGGTTTCGTAATCGAAATGAGTTTCTGCGACTACCATTGTTTGTCGCGGGTAACGGGGAATCAGGGTTCGATTCCGGTGAGGGAGCCTGAGAAACTGCTACCACATCCAAGGAAGGCAATGAGTACACTTTAAATATTTTAACGAGGTAAAATTTAAGGGCATTGAGGGTCTGGTGCCAGTGGTTGATTAGATGCACACACTATACTTTTTATAATTATCCTATACCAGTACAATTACTGGTAATGACATAGAGTTGAGTTTGAGAATTATAAATATTTCAAAAGTATCGAATAATCAATACACGAACTGCCCACACACTTGTAAATATAGACGCGCAAGGTCGTTACAAGAACCGCTTACAATTATAGTAAAGTACTATGCAAACACATATTACATATACGCAATAAGGGAACTTTAAATTGGAGATTTTACCCTACCACACCCGTCTGTCTCATTCTGAAAACTATTCAAAATAATTGCTATTTTTCATTCTCATTCAAATATAAATAATAGTAAATAATATATAATTTTTGACTGAACTGCCAAAAGCAGCGAACGAAAAAACATTGAAGTCGCCATTTCTAACAAATTAACAATCGAAATGGGTACCACTTGTTTAATATATTAAAACTATATTTAATTAGGTACTGTTTTATTTGTAATTCACTTTTATAACAACACAAGTCAACCATGCTTGCATTGCAACCACAATTGTTCTGTCTGTCAGATGACTCTAGCTTTTGACAACATCTGTCAAGTTCACATAATACCACTATTCACATCTCTTTCTTTAACTTATTTATATACTCTAAAAGGTATAAAATTATTAATCAAAATAATTGAACAAACATAAACTAAACTAAAAAAACAATCTTCATTAGTTGAGTTTCAAAATCTTTTAACCGTGCAGATAAGATTGAACTTATCCTCCTGTCTGACCTGTACTGTCATTAATATGGTTATTAAAAATACTTGATGATGATGGTTATATCACTTGATTCAGAACATTGTCAGATCAGTGTTTAGTTAGTCGTAGTTGCCGGTGGGCTTAGGTCTAAAGGAATCCAAACTAGTTTTAAAAGGTTTGGATAGGTTAGGTTAGGTTAGGTTAGGTTAGGTTAGGTTAGGTTAGGTTAGGTTAGGTTAGGTTAGGTTAGGTTAGGTTAGGTTAGGTTAGGTTAGGTTAGGTTAGGTTAGGTTAGGTTAGGTTAGGTTAGGTTAGGTTAGGTTAGGTTAGGTTAGGTTAGGTTAGGTTAGGTTAGGTTAGGTTAGGTTAGGTTAGGTTAGGTTAGGTTAGGTTAGGTTAGGTTAGGTTAGGTTAGGTTAGGTTAGGTTAGGTTAGGTTAGGTTAGGTTAGGTTAGGTTAGGTTAGGTTAGGTTAGGTTAGGTTAGGTTAGGTTAGGTTAGGTTACGTTAGGTTAGGTTAGGTTAGGTTAGGTTAGGTTAGGTTAGGTTAGGTTAGGTTAGGTTAGGTTAGGTTAGGTTAGGTTAGGTTAGGTTAGGTTAGGTTAGGTTAGGTTAGGTTAGGTTAGGTTAGGTTAGGTTAGGTTAGGTTAAGTTAGGTTAGGTTAGGTTAGGTTAGGTTAGGTTAGGTTAGGTTAGGTTAGGTTAGGTTAGGTTAGGTTAGGTTAGGTTAGGTTAGGTTAGGTTAGGTTAGGTTAGGTTAGGTTAGGTTAGGTTAGGTTAGGTTAGGTTAGGTTAGGTTAGGTTAGGTTAGGTTAGGTTAGGTTAGGTTAGGTTAGGTTAGGTTAGGTTAGGATAGGTTAGGTTAGGTTAGGTTAGGTTAGGTTAGGTTAGGTTAGGTTAGGTTAGGTTAGGTTAGGTTAGGTTAGGTTAGGTTAGGTTAGGTTAGGTTAGGTTAGGTTAGGTTAGGTTAGGTTAGGTTAGGTTAGGTTAGGTTAGGTTAGGTTAGGTTAGGTTAGGTTAGGTTAGGTTAGGTTAGGTTAGGTTAGGTTAGGTTAGGTTAGGTTAGGTTAGGTTAGGTTAGGTTAGGTTAGGTTAGGTTAGGTTAGGTTAGGTTAGGTTAGGTTAGGTTAGGTTAGGTTAGGTTAGGTTAGGTTAGGTTAGGTTAGGTTAGGTTAGGTTAGGTTAGATTAGGTTAGGTTAGGTTAGGTTAGGTTAGGTTAGGTTAGGTTAGGTTAGGTTAGGTTAGGTTAGGTTAGGTTAGGTTAGGTTAGGTTAGGTTAGGTTAGGTTAGGTTAGGTTAGGTTAGGTTAGGTTAGGTTAGGTTAGGTTAGGTTAGGTTAGGTTAGGTTAGGTTAGGTTAGGTTAGGTTAGGTTAGGTTAGGTTAGGTTAGGTTAGGTTAGGTTAGGTTAGGTTAGGTTAGGTTAGGTTAGGTTAGGTTAGGTTAGGTTAGGTTAGGTTAGGTTAGGTTAGGTTAGGTTAGGTTAGGTTAGGTTAGGTTAGGTTAGGTTAGGTTAGGTTAGGTTAGGTTAGGTTAGGTTAGGTTAGGTTAGGTTAGGTTAGGTTAGGTTAGGTTAGGTTAGGTTAGGTTAGGTTAGGTTAGGTTAGGTTAGGTTAGGTTAGGTTAGGTTAGGTTAGGTTAGGTTAGGTTAGGTTAGGTTAGGTTAGGTTAGGTTAGGTTAGGTTAGGTTAGGTTAGGTTAGGTTAGGTTAGGTTAGGTTAGGTTAGGTTAGGTTAGGTTAGGTTAGGTTAGGTTAGGTTTTTTTTTTTTTTTTTTTTTAAATACTCCAAGATTCCTTGGAGCAACCCTTTTCCTCCGACATGGTGGTCGGAGACCTTGTACATCCGTTTTCTATTTCATAGATCTTAGTTAAGGATAATATAGATATAATAAGATTATTGTTTTATTGTATGTTGTTTCATTTGATATGCTATAATATTAAATATGTTTATTTCTTTTATTCTTATAATATAAGGTAAACATATTTCTTTCATTATGCATGCTGTAGTGTTGTGGTATGGTTGCTGTTTACGTTTGTGTATTGTGTTATGTGTTTGAGTGCTGTGTAATTGTTTCTATGGTTCTTGGTTGTAGATATATTTGAATGCGTTGTGTCTTATTTATCGTTCCAATTTGTATTTCTATGTAATTTCTTTATTTATTTATTATAATTAGGGTAAGAATTTATTATTTATTGTTTATTAATTTTAACAACTATTTTTAAAAGATATTTATATATAAGTGATAGATATTTAGTATAATGAATACCTAATTTGTTAACTCAGTAACCAACTCAATATTCATACATTATACATTTTATTTTGCCGGTGATCAGACTTGGCGACGCATTGGTGGTAATCTCGGATACGGTTGTGATGATGGCGACATTTGGTGGGTGAAATTTCCTAGTTATTATATTGTAGATTTTTGGTTTTATAAGGGCTAATAGTTGTGTTTTATTTTTAATTTTTCCGCTGTTATTTTCCATCAAAATTTGTTCGGATTTCGCATGAAACCCGCTCAATTTTGTTTTATAGCATTGTGTGTGAATATTAGATATTATAATTTTTTTGTATTTTAGTATTATTGTGCCGTGATCCGAGCTCACCACTCTGCCATCGCTCAGTTCATGCGAGGCTATATCTGTGACGCCTTCAGCAATAGGCGACGCTCATTCTTGCTAGCCCGTCCCATTTTTTTCGAATTGGACATTCTTTAGAAAAAGTGTCATGATCCGCCTTTTCCAATTTAGCCACCCGGCAGTTACGGCATGTCGCCTTTTCGCCTGCTGTCCAGTGGGGGCAATCTCTGCGCAGGTGCGGCCCGGTGCAATGACTGCACTGGTCTACCGCCTCCGCGCAGAGCTTCTTGCCATGTCCGTATGCCAGACATCGTGTGCATTGGATCAATGGCGATTGGTCTTCAACCAGCACCCTCTGCAGATCGATATGCGCCCTGCCTACTTGTGTCAGGCTTTGCCATACTGGTGGCGATACCTGCAGGACTGCGTGGCACTCGAGCGGATTTCTTGCCTTCCGTCGATACCTCACAGCAGCCCTGTAGTTTCCTTCAGGTATCGCCCCCAGTATGTGCGCATTTTGTGTTTGCAGGGCGCATAGTATGTCCTCATCTGTGTTGTAGTTAAGGACGTTTTTGAGAATGACTAGGGGGTCCTTATTCTCTTTTTCCTCTATGAGAAGTGTTGGGTTTCCAGACCTAAGCCTATCCGCCACCTTGGCCAGCTCGTCCCGGGTTACGCAACCCAACACCACTTTTTGGTCTCTAACTTTCCTGAGCCTGTCCACTCGCAGGCCGGAGGTTTTCGCACTCACTGCATTCCGTATCTTGCCGATGACATCTTCGCTTGTGTCCTGAGTGTCAGCTGAGGATATAATTAAAGAATGGACAGACTGAGGATGAGGGATAAGAGTCGGGGCCGATTTTGTGGTTGCGGCCATGGCCGCATAGGTAACGCCGTTGGTTTCCAGATTTACGCATAGCTGGTTCACTGCAGTTCTGACGGCTCCCATGTCAGCCCTAGCCGCAGCCACAATTTCCCTTTGCTGTTCAAGTTCTGTTTTGAGCTCCTTTGACCAGTCAGTGGAAACAGTCGGGACGACGGGAGACGGAGAGCAGGCCTCATACCTCTCGACAACTGAGTATAAGCCGTAGAGGCAATCGGTCACTGTCCCTTTTATAGTTGCTTTTATGTTGCCCGACTGCTCCAACTGATTTAAAGCCTCTTCGTAGATACGCTTTGCTAGTGATGTCAGATCCTCCATTGGACATTCAAGAGCCATATCCACGAAGGAGGCAGAACTAGAGCTTTGCTCGAACAGCTGCCTACGAGTGCTCAAGTCGACAAGCTTTAAATTTATTTTCTTTGATCTGGTCGATCTGGGTGCGACTGCTTTGGTAGAAGGCGACATGTCCTTGATTGGAGCGATTGGTAATTGATAATTAAACTAACCTAACCAGGAATTAAGATAAACCTATAATGTCTAGTGGTGAGAGGGGTAAAGTGCCTCTCAACAGTCAATAAAAATAATAATTTAATAAAGACTAAAGACTAAGGTTGTGTATAGGGCAACCCCAGGCGTCAGACACACGATCCCACCCAAAGGTCACTAAATTGGTCTTTAAAGTTTTTGCCGGTCTCTTTACGGTATTGCTCCTCTCCTACACCCACAATAACCGATATAGGGCGGGTTGGGTGGGCAAGCAGGCCAGGAATCGCACCCCGACAGTGGACTCGTAAAAAGTCTCGACCAGGAGCGGCGGTAAGTGTGTTTAGTAGTCAATTTCTTGAATGAAATCACTCAAAGTATGGCAGTTTTGTAGGGCCTATGAAGCCTCGGTTCAAAATTTTTGTCTTTTTAGACAGTCTAAAGTGTGCGAAATTCGCGTGCGCGCCGCTCTCGCGCGTGCGGGTGTCGTGCAGTCCAGTGAGGAGCACACGCTTATGTGGAAATTTTGTTTGAAAATTTAGAAACTCGGAAAATTTTCGGAAAAAGTCCAAAAATTTTCCAGTGAAATTAATTATTTTTCTTTTTGCAGGGTGGCGCAGAAGGCCAGGAATCGCACCCCGACAGTGGACTCGTAAAAAGTCTCGACCAGGAGCGGCGGTAAGTGTGTTTAGTAGTCAATTTCTTGAATGAAATCACTCAAAGTATGGCAGTTTTGTAGGGCCTATGAAGCCTCGGTTCAAAATTTTTGTCTTTTTAGACAGTCTAAAGTGTGCGAAATTCGCGTGCGCGCCGCTCTCGCGCGTGCGGGTGTCGTGCAGTCCAGTGAGGAGCACACGCTTATGTGGAAATTTTGTTTGAAAATTTAGAAACTCGGAAAATTTTCGGAAAAAGTCCAAAAATTTTCCAGTGAAATTAATTATTTTTCTTTTTGCAGGGTGGCGCAGAAGGCCAGGAATCGCACCCCGACAGTGGACTCGTAAAAAGTCTCGACCAGGAGCGGCGGTAAGTGTGTTTAGTAGTCAATTTCTTGAATGAAATCACTCAAAGTATGGCAGTTTTGTAGGGCCTATGAAGCCTCGGTTCAAAATTTTTGTCTTTTTAGACAGTCTAAAGTGTGCGAAATTCGCGTGCGCGCCGCTCTCGCGCGTGCGGGTGTCGTGCAGTCCAGTGAGGAGCACACGCTTATGTGGAAATTTTGTTTGAAAATTTAGAAACTCGGAAAATTTTCGGAAAAAGTCCAAAAATTTTCCAGTGAAATTAATTATTTTTCTTTTTGCAGGGTGGCGCAGAAGGCCAGGAATCGCACCCCGACAGTGGACTCGTAAAAAGTCTCGACCAGGAGCGGCGGTAAGTGTGTTTAGTAGTCAATTTCTTGAATGAAATCACTCGGGTTAGGTTAGGTTAGGTTAGGTTAGGTTAGGTTAGGTTAGGTTAGGTTAGGTTAGGTTAGGTTAGGTTAGGTTAGGTTAGGTTAGGTTAGGTTAGGTTAGGTTAGGTTAGGTTAGGTTAGGTTAGGTTAGGTTAGGTTAGGTTAGGTTAGGTTAGGTTAGGTTAGGTTAGGTTAGGTTAGGTTAGGTTAGGTTAGGTTAGGTTAGGTTAGGTTAGGTTAGGTTAGGTTAGGTTAGGTTAGGTTAGGTTAGGTTAGGTTAGGTTAGGTTAGGTTAGGTTAGGTTAGGTTAGGTTAGGTTAGGTTAGGTTAGGTTAGGTTAGGTTAGGTTAGGTTAGGTTAGGTTAGGCTAGGTTAGGTTAGGTTAGGTTAGGTTAGGTTAGGTTAGGTTAGGTTAGGTTAGGTTAGGTTAGGTTAGGTTAGGTTAGGTTAGGTTAGGTTAGGTTAGGTTAGGTTAGGTTAGGTTAGGTTAGGTTAGGTTAGGTTAGGTTAGGTTAGGTTAGGTTAGGTTAGGTTAGGTTAGGTTAGGTTAGGTTAGGTTAGGTTAGGTTAGGTTAGGTTAGGTTAGGTTAGGTTAGGTTAGGTTAGGTTAGGTTAGGTTAGGTTAGGTTAGGTTAGGTTAGGTTAGGTTAGGTTAGGTTAGGTTAGGTTAGGTTAGGTTAGGTTAGGTTAGGTTAGGTTAGGTTAGGTTAGGTTAGGTTAGGTTAGGTTAGGTTAGGTTAGGTTAGGTTAGGTTAGGTTAGGTTAGGTTAGGTTAGGTTAGGTTAGGTTAGGTTAGGTTAGGTTAGGTTAGGTTAGGTTAGGTTAGGTTAGGTTAGGTTAGGTTAGGTTAGGTTAGGTTAGGTTAGGTTAGGTTAGGTTAGGTTAGGTTAGGTTAGGTTAGGTTAGGTTAGGTTAGGTTAGGTTAGGTTAGGTTAGGTTAGGTTAGGTTAGGTTAGGTTAGGTTAGGTTAGGTTAGGTTAGGTTAGGTTAGGTTAGGTTAGGTTAGGTTAGGTTAGGTTAGGTTAGGTTAGGTTAGGTTAGGTTAGGTTAGGTTAGGTTAGGTTAGGTTAGGTTAGGTTAGGTTAGGTTAGGTTAGGTTAGGTTAGGTTAGGTTAGGTTAGGTTAGGTTAGGTTAGGTTAGGTTAGGTTAGGTTAGGTTAGGTTAGGTTAGGTTAGGTTAGGTTAGGTTAGGTTAGGTTAGGTTAGGTTAGGTTAGGTTAGGTTAGGTTAGGTTAGGTTAGGTTAGGTTAGGTTAGGTTAGGTTAGGTTAGGTTAGGTTAGGTTAGGTTAGGTTAGGTTAGGTTAGGTTAGGTTAGGTTAGGTTAGGTTAGGTTAGGTTAGGTTAGGTTAGGTTAGGTTAGGTTAGGTTAGGTTAGGTTAGGTTAGGTTAGGTTAGGTTAGGTTAGGTTAGGTTAGGTTAGGTTAGGTTAGGTTAGGTTAGGTTAGGTTAGGTTAGGTTAGGTTAGGTTAGGTTAGGTTAGGTTAGGTTAGGTTAGGTTAGGTTAGGTTAGGTTAGGTTAGGTTAGGTTAGGTTAGGTTAGGTTAGGTTAGGTTAGGTTAGGTTAGGTTAGGTTAGGTTAGGTTAGGTTAGGTTAGGTTAGGTTAGGTTAGGTTAGGTTAGGTTAGGTTAGGTTAGGTTAGGTTAGGTTAGGTTAGGTTAGGTTAGGTTAGGTTAGGTTAGGTTAGGTTAGGTTAGGTTAGGTTAGGTTAGGTTAGGTTAGGTTAGGTTAGGTTAGGTTAGGTTAGGTTAGGTTAGGTTAGGTTAGGTTAGGTTAGGTTAGGTTAGGTTAGGTTAGGTTAGGTTAGGTTAGGTTAGGTTAGGTTAGGTTAGGTTAGGTTAGGTTAGGTTAGGTTAGGTTAGGTTAGGTTAGGTTAGGTTAGGTTAGGTTAGGTTAGGTTAGGTTAGGTTAGGTTAGGTTAGGTTAGGTTAGGTTAGGTTAGGTTAGGTTAGGTTAGGTTAGGTTAGGTTAGGTTAGGTTAGGTTAGGTTAGGTTAGGTTAGGTTAGGTTAGGTTAGGTTAGGTTAGGTTAGGTTAGGTTAGGTTAGGTTAGGTTAGGTTAGGTTAGGTTAGGTTAGGTTAGGTTAGGTTAGGTTAGGTTAGGTTAGGTTAGGTTAGGTTAGGTTAGGTTAGGTTAGGTTAGGTTAGGTTAGGTTAGGTTAGGTTAGGTTAGGTTAGGTTAGGTTAGGTTAGGTTAGGTTAGGTTAGGTTAGGTTAGGTTAGGTTAGGTTAGGTTAGGTTAGGTTAGGTTAGGTTAGGTTAGGTTAGGTTAGGTTAGGTTAGGTTAGGTTAGGTTAGGTTAGGTTAGGTTAGGTTAGGTTAGGTTAGGTTAGGTTAGGTTAGGTTAGGTTAGGTTAGGTTAGGTTAGGTTAGGTTAGGTTAGGTTAGGTTAGGTTAGGTTAGGTTAGGTTAGGCTAGGTTAGGTTAGGTTAGGTTAGGTTAGGTTAGGTTAGGTTAGGTTAGGTTAGGTTAGGTTAGGTTAGGTTAGGTTAGGTTAGGTTAGGTTAGGTTAGGTTAGGTTAGGTTAGGTTAGGTTAGGTTAGGTTAGGTTAGGTTAGGTTAGGTTAGGTTAGGTTAGGTTAGGTTAGGTTAGGTTAGGTTAGGTTAGGTTAGGTTAGGTTAGGTTAGGTTAGGTTAGGTTAGGTTAGGTTAGGTTAGGTTAGGTTAGGTTAGGTTAGGTTAGGTTAGGTTAGGTTAGGTTAGGTTAGGTTAGGTTAGGTTAGGTTAGGTTAGGTTAGGTTAGGTTAGGTTAGGTTAGGTTAGGTTAGGTTAGGTTAGGTTAGGTTAGGTTAGGTTAGGTTAGGTTAGGTTAGGTTAGGTTAGGTTAGGTTAGGTTAGGTTAGGTTAGGTTAGGTTAGGTTAGGTTAGGTTAGGTTAGGTTAGGTTAGGTTAGGTTAGGTTAGGTTAGGTTAGGTTAGGTTAGGTTAGGTTAGGTTAGGTTAGGTTAGGTTAGGTTAGGTTAGGTTAGGTTAGGTTAGGTTAGGTTAGGTTAGGTTAGGTTAGGTTAGGTTAGGTTAGGTTAGGTTAGGTTAGGTTAGGTTAGGTTAGGTTAGGTTAGGTTAGGTTAGGTTAGGTTAGGTTAGGTTAGGTTAGGTTAGGTTAGGTTAGGTTAGGTTAGGTTAGGTTAGGTTAGGTTAGGTTAGGTTAGGTTAGGTTAGGTTAGGTTAGGTTAGGTTAGGTTAGGTTAGGTTAGGTTAGGTTAGGTTAGGTTAGGTTAGGTTAGGTTAGGTTAGGTTAGGTTAGGTTAGGTTAGGTTAGGTTAGGTTAGGTTAGGTTAGGTTAGGTTAGGTTAGGTTAGGTTAGGTTAGGTTAGGTTAGGTTAGGTTAGGTTAGGTTAGGTTAGGTTAGGTTAGGTTAGGTTAGGTTAGGTTAGGTTAGGTTAGGTTAGGTTAGGTTAGGTTAGGTTAGGTTAGGTTAGGTTAGGTTAGGTTAGGTTAGGTTAGGTTAGGTTAGGTTAGGTTAGGTTAGGTTAGGTTAGGTTAGGTTAGGTTAGGTTAGGTTAGGTTAGGTTAGGTTAGGTTAGGTTAGGTTAGGTTAGGTTAGGTTAGGTTAGGTTAGGTTAGGTTAGGTTAGGTTAGGTTAGGTTAGGTTAGGTTAGGTTAGGTTAGGTTAGGTTAGGTTAGGTTAGGTTAGGTTAGGTTAGGTTAGGTTAGGTTAGGTTAGGTTAGGTTAGGTTAGGTTAGGTTAGGTTAGGTTAGGTTAGGTTAGGTTAGGTTAGGTTAGGTTAGGTTAGGTTAGGTTAGGTTAGGTTAGGTTAGGTTAGGTTAGGTTAGGTTAGGTTAGGTTAGGTTAGGTTAGGTTAGGTTAGGTTAGGTTAGGTTAGGTTAGGTTAGGTTAGGTTAGGTTAGGTTAGGTTAGGTTAGGTTAGGTTAGGTTAGGTTAGGTTAGGTTAGGTTAGGTTAGGTTAGGTTAGGTTAGGTTAGGTTAGGTTAGGTTAGGTTAGGTTAGGTTAGGTTAGGTTAGGTTAGGTTAGGTTAGGTTAGGTTAGGTTAGGTTAGGTTAGGTTAGGTTAGGTTAGGTTAGGTTAGGTTAGGTTAGGTTAGGTTAGGTTAGGTTAGGTTAGGTTAGGTTAGGTTAGGTTAGGTTAGGTTAGGTTAGGTTAGGTTAGGTTAGGTTAGGTTAGGTTAGGTTAGGTTAGGTTAGGTTAGGTTAGGTTAGGTTAGGTTAGGTTAGGTTAGGTTAGGTTAGGTTAGGTTAGGTTAGGTTAGGTTAGGTTAGGTTAGGTTAGGTTAGGTTAGGTTAGGTTAGGTTAGGTTAGGTTAGGTTAGGTTAGGTTAGGTTAGGTTAGGTTAGGTTAGGTTAGGTTAGGTTAGGTTAGGTTAGGTTAGGTTAGGTTAGGTTAGGTTAGGTTAGGTTAGGTTAGGTTAGGTTAGGTTAGGTTAGGTTAGGTTAGGTTAGGTCAGGTTAGGTTAGGTTAGGTTAGGTTAGGTTAGGTTAGGTTAGGTTAGGTTAGGTTAGGTTAGGTTAGGTTAGGTTAGGTTAGGTTAGGTTAGGTTAGGTTAGGTTAGGTTAGGTTAGGTTAGGTTAGGTTAGGTTAGGTTAGGTTAGGTTAGGTTAGGTTAGGTTAGGTTAGGTTAGGTTAGGTTAGGTTAGGTTAGGTTAGGTTAGGTTAGGTTAGGTTAGGTTAGGTTAGGTTAGGTTAGGTTAGGTTAGGTTAGGTTAGGTTAGGTTAGGTTAGGTTAGGTTAGGTTAGGTTAGGTTAGGTTAGGTTAGGTTAGGTTAGGTTAGGTTAGGT